>NC_055999.1:5319147-5633546 GCF_018446385.1 Zingiber officinale
ATCGAACACCCTTGGAAGATAATTAAAATAAGCGGCCTTAAAAATTTTTGGCCATTATCTTTTACCTTCAATTTCAGTACACAGGCACAGCTGTTATAGTGCTCCCAGGACCCAGATAATACCATAAGAAGCTTGAATCGGCCGTCCTGTCCGAGAAAATTAAGATGGGGAGCTCAACCAAAACTCATCTTCTGTGCATGGCTCTCCCCTTCCAAGGCCACATCAACTCCATGCTCAACCTGGCCAAAGTTCTCCACTTCAAGGGCTTCTTCATAACCTTCGTCAATACCGAGTACGCCCACCAGCAACTTCTCAAACATGACGGATCGCTCTCCGCTCTCGACGGCCTCCCTGACTTCCGCTTCGCCAGCATCTCCGATGGCCTCTCGCACCCCGACGATGGCGAGGAATACAGAGAAGACGTTAGAAAAATCATTCTTGCCAGCCAAAAGAACTGCCCTGCTTCTTTCCTCAGGCTTATAACCGCGCTGAACGATCCGAGCTCCGGTGTGCCACCTGTAAGATGCGTGATCTCAGATTCCTTCGTCACCTTCACCCTCAACGCCACCACCAAATTGGGGATCCCTAATGTCTTCTACTGCACAGTGTCCGTGTGTGGCTTCACGGACTTCTACTACTGCAAGGACTTGATCGAGAGGGGCCTCGTCCCATTGAAAAGTAAGTATAACTTTAAAAAATTGATATATATATATACTAACTTGTCATATATAGAGGGTCAGCTCATGCATCGAATTGGTTAATATTAGGTGAAGACGATCTTACAAATGGGCACCTGAACACTATCATTGATTGGATACCAGGAATGATAACAGTTCGCATGAGAGAATTGACTAGTTTGTTGCGAACCACCGACCGAGACGAAGTATTGCTCAACTTTGTCATTGATGGAGTGCATGCATCTCCCCAAGCCACAGCGATCATCTTCAACACTTTTTCTGAATTAGAATCACCATTGCTCAGCGCATGTTCATCGATGCTACCGCCAGTGTTCGATATTGGCCCTATGTGCCTACTTTCTCACTACATTCCCAATGACTCATCAGCCTCATCGCTCGGTGGACTGAACATGTGGAGAGAGGACTTGAGCTGCATGGAATGGTTAGACGAAAAGGAGTCAGGCTCCGTGTTGTACGTCAACTTTGGTAGCTTGACAAACTTGACGAGCAAGCAGGCGGTGGAGTTCGGATGGGGTTTGGCTAACAGTGGATGCGCGTTTCTTTGGGTCATTAGACCGGACCTCGTGGTCGGCGACGCGGCGTTGTTGCCACAAGAGTTCTCGGAGATGACCGAGGGAAGGAGCTTCATCACGAGCTGGTGCCCACAACGGAGGGTGTTGGCTCATGCTGCAGTTGGAGGTTTCTTGACGCACTGCGGATGGAATTCTACAACGGAAAGCATATGCTCAGGGGTTCCCATGATCTGTTGGCCTTTCTTTGGGGATCAGCAAATTAATTGTAGGTACATATGCTCTGTATGGGGCATTGGAATGGAGATTGATGAAGATGTAACTAGGGAGGAGGTGGAGCGGCTGATCAAGGAGCTGATGGAAGGGCAGAAGGGGAAGGAAATAAAGAGGAAGACAGTGGAGTGGAAAGAAAAAGCAGTTGAGGCAGCCAAACCTGGTGGTGGATCATGGAGAAATTTGGAAAAGTTTATCGAGGAGATAATTATGGAGTGAGATATGATGTTAAATGGAAAATCTTTCTAGTACTAGATTTTCTATATTGTGTAAATACGTTACTTTTCTAGCTATTAGCTTTGCAGTTCTTAATTATCTGGACAAAGAATAGCAAAAGGCAGCTAGTTCTCACTATTAGCTGTTGGAAAGCACAATTGTTAGACCCTCGTAATTATATCTAAGACGATGTTTATTATCAGTGCTGCAACCTTTGCTTAGCCCCTGCGAATTGTCTACGACAATTTTTTAGGGTGCGTTTGGTTCAGGATTATCCTTGATAATCTTGATTATCCATCTAAGGTTATCAATGAAAATCTTATTTGGTTTAGGTAATCATTGATTCATGAGTAATGTTCCATGCCCGACATGTCAGCAAAAAGGACATGCAAGAAAAACTTCGGAAAACTGAGATTTTTCTTGATTCCGGGGTTAAAAAATTTGTTTACCCAAAATACTCTCGAATAAGAGAAAAATGTGATAAAAAAGAAAAATAAAAAAAATAAAATAATTTTTTTTTAAAAAATAAAAAATTGTAAAAAATTTTAAAAATAGAAAAAACATAATTTTTTTTTAAAATTATAAAGAAAGGGGGAAAAAAATACAAAACAATAGGAAAAAAACCTAAAAAAATGTAAAAAATAATAAAAAATATATATATAATTTTTTAAAAATATAAAAAAATAAAAAAATTAAAAAAACATAAAAAATAAAAACAAGTAATTTTTTTTAAAAAAATAAAAAAATGGAAAAAATAAAAATGAAAAGAAATAAAAAATAAAAAAACATATAAAAATAAAGAAAAAGTGAAAATGAAAAAAATTTAAAAAACGTAGAATTTAAAATAATAATAATAATAATAATAATAATAATAATAATAATAATAATAATAATAATAATAATAATAATAATAATATATTGTTGATTTTGTAACTAAAGGTAATATAGTAAAATATTAAATTAGGTTATTCATTAAAATCTTCAAACAAATAAATTTTTATTGTATTATCTAAGTTTAACCAAACAAGATTTAGTTATGTTTTATTTCTTATAATCCTGATTATATGATTACTTGATAATCATATAATCAAGATTATATATGATAACTTAAATCAAACGTACTCTAATTTAATCATGAGTCCACTTTTTGATGATATAAATGTTGGAGTGTATATTGAAAGCCTAAGCTTTGTAAATATTCATTATGAATAAAGAATCACATTTGGTCAAATTGTCTACATTTAGTTGTAGTTGTTCAATTAATTTATACTGTAGATAACATAGTATGTGGTGCCACATGCAGAAGATAATGTTATCAGTACCTTATAAATTATAAACAGTAGCTTACAACCAAAATGGAAAGGAACAAACCATTAGAAGGTTGTAGTGTAATTAGGTATCAGTTTATCTTGACTGCATAATTACACTAATACACTTAGAGTGTAATGAGTAGGACCATTTGAGGTCGTTTCTTTTATACTGACTTTATAAAGAAACAAAGACCTCGGTTATTATGGAAGTGTGTGCTCTTAATCCTAATATAATAACAAGCACATATATTTGATATTTATTTCTTTAATTTATCAATGGGTGAGATTTAGTTCGATGAATCAATAAGCCCGATAAGTTGGGAAATGGTATCACTTATAGTGTGTGTTGTTGATTATAGAAGGAAACTGTGCCCTAGAGATACTAGGTTGATAATGTCCTCAAGAGGAGCTCATAAGGATTGTCATGTTAAACCCTGCAGGTGGACTTAGTCCGACATGATGATAAGGTTGAGTGGTACTACTCTTGGATTAAGATATTAATTAAATGAATTGTTAGTAACTTACTTAATTAGTGGACATTCGATATCTTAAACACAGGGAGACTAATACACTCATAATAAGAAGGAGCCCAAAAATATAATTTGGGATTGGTGCGGTAGTTCAATAATAGTTCTCTAGTGGAATGAATTATTATTGATAAAATTAAGTTGTGTGTTCAGGGCGAACACGGGATGCTTAATTTTATCGAGAGACCAAAACCAATTCCTCCTCTCGGTCCCTATCGTAGCCTTTTATTTATAGAGTACTATACCCACCTATACCCACTTTCTATACCCACCTAATAGGGGCCGACCAAGCTAGCTTGGGAACCAAGCTAGGGCCGGCCTAAGTATAAATTGGTGTGGCCGGCCCTAGCTTGAACCCAAGCTAGTGGGGCCGGCCATATTAAATTAAAAAGGATTTTAATTTTAATTTTTATTATGTGAAAGATATAATTTATTAAAGAGAATTAAAATTAAAATATCTCTCTTGTAAAAGATCTACAAAAGATTAAAGAAAGAGATTAGATCTCTTTTCTTATTTGTAGATTGGTGAGATATTTTATTTTCTCTTTAAAAATTATTCACATATTGTTAAATTAAAATTATAGAATTTTTTTTTTCAACCATGAAGAGATTTTTGAAGAGAAATTTTATTTTTAAAATTTCCGGAAACAAATTAGGAAGTTTTAATTTGTTGATTAAAACTTGTCTAATTTATTTCTTTTGATGTGGCCGGCCAATATTGTTTTAATTGGAAATTCTATTTTATTTTTCTCAATTAAATCATGTCAAGGAAATTAAGGAAATTTTATTGTAATTAAACTTCCTAATTTGCCTAGGCCAAGGAATATAAAAGAAGGGGTGGGGGTGTCTTCATGAGACACAACCTCTATTATTTCTCTCCCTCTTTTGTTCCTTGTTGTGGCCGGCCATCATCATCCTCTCCCTCCCTTCCTCTTGTGGTGGCCGAAACATCCCTATTGCTTGGAGTTTTTGTGGAGGCCGGGTACTACTTGGAGAAGAAGAAGAAGAAGGAGAGAAAGCTAGCATCTCTTGGAACTTGGTTGGTGTTTTGATCTTCTTCCTTGGTGAAGCTTCCTTGTTATGGCCGAACCTAGCTAGGAGGAGAAGAAGGTGGTTGGTGGTTTCTCATCTCGGAAGATCGTTGCCCACACAACGTCCGAGGTTAGAAGAGGAATACGGTAGAAGATCAAGAGGTCTTTCTAGAAGGTATAACTAGTAGTTTTTCCTTTTCCGCATTATACTAGTTATTTATGGAAATAATACCAAATACAAGAGGCTTACGTTCTAGTATTTCGAATATGTTTTTCGAAGTTGTGTTTTTTTTTGTTCTATTTTTCCTTGTGATTTGATTGTTCTTTTCGGTTAACCTAAAGTTATTTTAAGAAATTAAATATTAGATTTCTATAAAAGGTTTTGACTAGTCGGTGGTGGTTGCTCCCATATCCAAGAAGGCCATGTGCCTCGCCACGTCAGTACTGGGAACCAATTATGGAAATTAATATTTAATGGAATTAATAACTTAAGGTGATTTGGGTCGAACGTGTTAAGTTCCGCAGGAGATCCAAGTCAAAACCTAAAAGAATAAATAGATTAAGTTTTGGATCAAACGTGTTAAGTTCCGCAGGCGATCCAAAATTTAATTTAAAAGAACACATGGTAGCTAGGAAAAGGTTCAGACCTTTGTACAAAATTTTTGTACAGTGGAACCTCTAGGTTTTCCGAGTAGCAACCAACAATTGGTATCAGAGCTAGGGTTTTGCCTCTGTGTATTTGGTATTAATTTAATTATGCACATGTCATACATAATTTAGGCAAGATTATAGTAGGATGTGCTAACTTTGTGGATGCAGGATCCAACTATTATGGCTTATAGTTTTATGTGTGTGATTGGACCCTTGGACATGTCAAGGGCATTTATATGTATGTGCATGATTGTATTAAAAATACAGCAGGAGCTGTATTTAGTTTTAATTAGGATTTTATTTTTGATCTAGATACATGTACATTCCTTTTATGGAATATAGGATCAAAAATGTAAAATTCTATTTATGTCGCGGATCAAATCTTGCAATGCGTGGAACCTTCTAAGGACCAGAGGCGCAGCGGAACTAAGAGCAAGATGGATGCGACAGCTAGACCCGGTGGCGGTGGCCAAATATGGCAGCAGCTTGGGATGACAATACACGGAGGACAACTATAGATAAAAGCCTTAATAGTTGAAAATTAGATTTTCTATTTATTGCTTTTATATTGTGCTGTGTGTGCATGCCAGTTTACATATTTAGTAGGCTAGCATAGTTAAAATTCCTCATTTATAAATAACTAAGTGGGAGAGGGATTTTTAAGTAAATTCTATGGTCTCCATTACTGGTTTGTAAGTGATGCAAACAAGCTTGCACGTTGGCTCTGAGTGCCTTCCTCCATAACGGATGAACTTGTTTGTGGATCACTAGAACAGACTTCCATTTTTGGATGACTATAGGAAGTTAATTAAGAGCGTGTGATCTTCCCCAACGGAAGGAGCATAATCTTATTAATGGACTTAGTATCAAGTAATGGTATAAACTTAGACACATCTAATAGTATCCTCCCCATCGGAGTCACTGCTATTATTTGTGTGACCAAATGATACTAACTATTAATTTTATTTGTCAAAAAGTTAGGTTGACAAGATAATAAAATTAATGGGTTAAAACCCTCCTTTTACAAATGTTGAATTTGTATACGTCCACACTAATGTGGCATGCAAAATTCACGGTGTTTGAGGTGTTGGTGAATTTAAATAATATTGTTTGAGGAATCAATATTTTTTAAATTCAAAAGTTTTTAACCAAATATTTGATCAAAGACAAATCAACTATTAATTTTATTCGTCATAAAGTAAAGTTGACGAGATAATAAAATTAATGAATAAAATCTCCTCTTCGATTTTGTATACGTCCACACTATCGTGGCATACAAAATTCATGGGGATTTTTAAGGAGTTGATCTTGACCAAGTATTTTTGTGATTTTTAGGATTTAAAATGTTTGTCAATCCCCTAGTAGTCATACTATAAGAAAGACTACTTACATGTAGATAGTCATACTACATTCGTGTATGACTACTTACATCGGGAGACCAAAACCAATTTCTCCTCTCGGTCCCTATCGTAGCCTCTAGTATATAGTGTAACAACCACCCTTCTTTACTAACCTCTACGGATGGATGCTACTTAACTATAACTTTACTTAAGTAATGTAGCTTATGCTAATAAAAGCAAAGCTTTTAAAAAAAATTTCGGACTGCCATGCAAAACTAATCCACTGTTCTTACTGTAAACGCCCTTCATATCATCCAATTTAAACATTTCTATATGTGATTACATGCTGAGGAACGAAAAAAAACTCCTCATATAAAAACTAAACTCAAACAATAAACTAGCATACCTAGAAATTGTCATAGACAGAGTTATAGAGAAACTAATCCTCAGTATGCTACATTTTTCTTCCAGGTACACAAATCACCTTCTTAGCATACGATTTAAGACACCATAACAACAATTCTGATAGGAGTATTTCCAACAATACGACATAAACAAGTCTAACATGCACTTTACTCATTTCAAAGCTTGAAAGCAATTGCAGCACATTTATGAACAAATGCAGGTTACGGATGTATCATGCAATTCTATTTGGTACAGCAACTGAGCATGCAAATCTTTCTGAATTTAAACAGCAGTGTATCCCAACACAAATAATGCTACGACATTGATAAAAAGATACGTACATGGCAGTTCAAATGAAAGAAATTTCAGAAATAACTAAACTCCAATAGTGCAAGGAATAACAATACTGCACCTAATTTTTAACATGCAACCAAAACAATCAAGTCCGGCCAAACTTTCAACAACAAGACTATCGTACCTAGCAATGGTAATAAAAACAATGCGAAATAAACAAAGTCCAGTGACCCAAGAGAATAATCCTTCTAGTTATCTTATCAATTAAATGGAAAAAAACTGATTAAATCCTGTTACAAGGTCCCAAGCTTCCATTGTCCGACATCACACACATTCATCACACATCCTTCTTGTCGCCTTCCTTTTTATACTTTTTCTTTCCCTTTATCTTTTATCTGCAGTAGGAGAAATGCAGACTATAAGCAAAATGCTTAGTGAGCGCTATCTAACTCACAAAATCTCGATATGCATGTATATAAATAAAAGAAACATGCTAAAACTGAATACTAACATGTAAAGCTACTCATGCTCATAAATAGCAAAGAAATCAACTAACTGAAAAGCTAACATATAAAGCTAAACATGCTCATCAACTAGCAAATAAATAACATGTAAGAAACTAAACATGTAAAAGTTGCTAGCATAAAAGAAAGCTAAACTTGCTGATCTTTAAAACAAAGTGAAACTTACTTCATTTACTCTAATCTTATTCTTTTATTTCACTTGTTTAAAATTTATACTTTAATACTTGAAAATAATAATCAACTTCTCTTGGGCCCAGGCTTAGTACCATATTATGCGCGTTCCCTAATAGGTTGGGGTAGCGAGCCACCAATCCTAAAAGAGCAGACCTTGGTCTACCAGGGCCAAGACCTTGGAATTGGACACCTGGATTTGTTTAACGACAACCTTGGAAGTCGAGTACTAGCCTCTTCTTAAAAAGTAAAATACTTATTATCTTAAATTACTTCTTCTTTAAATGCCTTGGCATTTTAATAGCATCTTATGTGCCAAAATCCCTAAAGTCTTGACTTTGGGATTTACTTAAGGCCTTGACATTTTCTTTCTTTTCTTTTTCTTTCTTTTTACCTGTTAATGCCTCTAAAAGAATTTGATAGAACTCTTATTTTACCACTAGAATACATGGTTGTTCATGCTTATTAAAATAGCAAATAAAAACCAAAGAAACTGCTCATGTGTATCTAGTAGTAAAGAAAACTGATCATGCTCAACTCATAGCAATTAAAAACTGCACATGCTCAATAATAGCAAATGAAAACATATATGCATATATTCCAAAAATCCCCACAGCAAGCTTAAAGTAAGGAATGCTAGTTATCTAAACCAATTACACGTGTTAAGCTTAAGGTTGTCCTTGAAACGTGGATTTACTAGAACAGAACCTGAGAGATACTACTCATTCTAAATTGATTCCTTCCAAGCAAAGCATAAAGGAACACTACTGTTGCCATCACAAATTGACATGTACTGGAGTTTTAAAACCCACATAAAACTTGGTTTCATTTCAAATACCCAACACATACAAAACCAGAACCTACCAAAACTAAAGATTCCTATAACTTATTCATAACTATACTTTTAAAACATGCCACAATGCTTTCAACTACTGAAAACCAAGACATCAATTGTTCCCTATCCTATGTGCCACGACAACAAAAGAATTGAAGGTTGCTACTGCTCAGTCCACGGCAAAGAACCAAAACAAAAGATTTCTCATTGCCTAGTATAACAAAATCCGAATTCAAACTATAAAGCTTGGGATATTAAACCCACATGCTTGAATTTTACCCATCCTATTCTTTCTTTGAAGGTCACGGCGGCAAACCCTAAACCAACATCACAGAAAAATTCGAAAACAAATGAAATAGAAATCCAAAACTATCCTACTACAGGTGAGTAGCGACTCACCTCGCTGTTCTTGGACTTACAACCGGAAAAGAGGACTCTAAAGCTTCTAGGGTTCGGAGAAGGTGAAGATCTCGGCGATCCCTTCCTTTCCGGGTGTTCTCCTTGACGAGGATAGCTCGGATCCGCAAGATTCGCCGGAAGAAGCCTTCGCCGGCCGCCGAAGAGAAGCTCCAAAGTTGCTGCGGTTCCGCCCGAAACCAGCGGCGCCGACGCACCCGAAGAGGAGGAGAAATAGAACTTAGGGCTTGGGAAGAAAATTAACCCTTTAAAAACCTAGGTTTATTTCTGCCGTTTTCTATAACTTAAATAAAACTCGCTATATACTTAGTTAACAAATTACGCGCAGCCCGGTTGGTTGGTTGCGTTCGGTTAAGTCGAGTTGGTCTTGGGTTCGAGTCTCAATTTTCATATTTTTTGTCAAAACTTCTTTCTTTTTGTAAACATACTAAACGACCTCCAAAAATTACGTAAAAATTTCTAAAAATCCCTAGAATATTTTAAAAGCATTTCCAAATATTTTTATGGACTTTTAAAACTTGAAATAGGGAAAATTGGGTCGTTACATATAGAGATTTATACCCACCGCATACCCACTTTCTTACCCATCCAATGGGGCCGGCCAAGCTAGCTTGGAACCCAAGCTAGGGCCGGCCAAGACCAAGTGGATGAGTCATGTAAGTGGCCGGCCAAAGCTTGGGTCCCAAGCTTAGGTGGCCGGCCACTAGAATATTAAAAAGGATTTTTATTAAAATTATTTCTTATGTGGATATCATGATTTTAAAAGAGAGTTTAAAAATTAAAAATTTCCTTTTATAGCTTTCTACAAAAAATTAAGAGAAGAGATTAATCTCTTTCCTTATTTGTAGTTTAAAAGGATGGTTTTAATTTTTGGTAAAAACTTTCCTTATTTGTAAATCATCTACATGTTTAAAAGAGAGTTTAAAATTTGAAATCTTTCCTTATTTGTTGATTAAAGGAGGATTTTAAATTTTAAGAAAACTTTCCTTTTTAACCATGTTCATGATTTAAAAGAAAGTTTAAAAATTAATAATTCTCTTTTATTAGTTTCTACAAAAGATTAAGAAAAGACTTGATATCTTTCCTTATTTGTAGATTAAAAGAGATTTTAATTTTTAGAGATAACTTTCTTTTTATCCACGTGTTTAAAAGAAAGATTTTAATTTATTAAATTTCTTTTTTATAAACCAATCATGAAGGGATTAAATTATTGGAGAAATTTTTATAAATTTCCGGAAACAAATTAGGAAGTTTTAATTCTTGTTTTAATTAAAACTTTCCTTCATTTGGGGCTTGAGGTGGCCGGCCATTGTATTTGAAAAAGAAAATTATTTTTAATTAAATAAATTTTCTTTTCAATGGAAAAAGAATTAAGTAAATTTTTATTAAATTTTCCTTATTTGCCAAGACCAAGGATTATAAAAGAGGGGGTAGAGGAGGCTTCAAGGTGAACAACTCTATTTTATTTTTCTTCCTCTTTTCCTTGGTGGTATGGTCGGCCCTTCCTTCTTCTCTTCTTCTTCTCTTTGTGGCCGAACCTCTTCATGCTTATGGAGTTTTAATTGGTGGCCAGATCTAGCTTGAGGAAGAAGTAGAGAAAGCCTACATCCCTTGGAGCTTGGTTGGTGGAAAAGATCTTCATCTTTTGGAAGCTTTGTGCTTGGCCGATATTTGAAGAAAAGAGAAGGTGCTTTGGTGGTTTCTCATCTCGGAAGATCGTTGCCCACACAACGTCCGAGGTTAGAAGAGGAATACGGTAGAAGATCAAGAGGTTTTTCTAAAAGGTATAACTAGTATTTTTTTCTTTCCGCATCATACTAGTTATTTTTGGAAATAATACTACATACAAGAGGCATACGATTCTAGAGTTTCGAATTTATTTTCGATATAGTGTTCTTTTGTTTTTCTTTTCCTTGTGATTTGATTGTTCTTTTCGATTAACCTAAAGTTATTTTAGGAAATTAAATATTAGCTTTCCATAAAAGGTTTTGTCTAGTCGGTGGTGGTTGCTCCCATATCCAAGAAGGCCATGTGCCTCGCCACGTCAGTACTGGGAACCAATTATGGAAATTAATATTTAATGGAATTAATAACTTAAGGTGACTTGGGTCGAACGTGTTAAGTTCCGCAGGAGATCCAAGTCAAAACCTAAAAGAACAAATAGATTAAGTTTTGGATCAAACGTGTTAAGTTTCGCAGGCGATCCAAAATTTAATTTAAAAGAACACATGTTAGCTAGGAAAAGGTTTAGACCTTTGTACAAAATTTTTGTACAGTGGAACCTCTAGGTTTTCCGAGTAGCAACCAACAATTGGTATCAGAGCTAGGGTTTTGCCTCTGTGTATTTGGTATTAGTTTAATTTTGCACATGTCATACATAATTTAGGCAGTTTAATAGTAGGATGTGCTAACTTTGTGGATGCAGGATCCAACTATTATGGCTTATAGTTATTATGTGTGTGATTGGACCCTTGGACATATCAAGGGAATTTTATTGTGTGTGCATGATTGTATTATAAAATACAGCAGGAGCTGTATTTAGTTTTATTAGGATTTTATTTTTGATCTAGTTACATGTACATTCCTTTTATGGAATATAGGATCGATGGATGTAAATTTTATTTTATGTTCGATCTAGTTTACATGTACATTCCTTCGAGGAATATAGGATCAAAATGTAAAATTTTATTTATGTCGCGGATCGAATCTTGCAAAGCGTGAAACCTTCTAAGGACCAGAGGCGCAGCGGAACTAGGAGCAAGATGGATGCGACAGCTAGACCCGGTGGCAGTGGCCAAATATGGCAGCAGCTTGGGATGACAACACACGGAGGACAACAAGAGATAAAAGCCATAATAGTTGAAAATTAGATTTTCTATTTATTGCTTTTATATTGTGCTGTGTGTGCATGTTAGTTTACATATTTAGTAGGCTAGCATAGTTAAAATTCCTCATTTATAAATAACTAAGTGGGAGAGGGATTTTTAAGTAAATCCCATGGTCTCCATTACTGGTTTGTAAGTGATGCAAACAAGCTTGCGCGTTGGCTCTGAGTGCCTTCCTCCATAACGGATGAGCTTGTTTGTGGATCACTAGAACAGACTTTCATTTTTGGATGACTATAGGAAGTTAATTAAGAGCGTGTGATCTTCCCCAACGGAAGGGGCATAATCTTATTAATGGACTTAGTATCAAGTAATGGTATACACTTAGACACATCTAATAGTATCCTCCCCATCGGAGTCACTGCTATTATTTGTGTGACCAAATGATACCAACTATTAATTTTATTTGTCAAAAAGTTAGGTTGACAAGATAATAAAATTAATGGGTTAAAACCCTCCTTTTACAAATGTTGAATTTTTATACGTCCACACTAATGTAGCATGCAAAATTCACGGTGTTTGACGTGTTGGTGAATTTAAATAATATTGTTTGAGGAATCAATATTTTTTAAATTCAAAAGTTTTTGACTAAATATTTGATCAAAGACACTATTAATTTTATTCGTCATAAAGTAAAGTTGACGAGATAATAAAATTAATGAATAAAATCTCCTCTTCGATTTTGTATACGTCCACACTATCGTGGCATACAAAATTCATGGGGATTTTTAAGGAGTTGATCTTGACCAAGTATTTTTGTGATTTTTAGGATTTAAAATGTTTGTCAATCCCCTAGTAGTCATACTATAAGAAAGACTTAGTAATCCCAATTGTAATGATTGGAAATAGGACTTGGACATTAAGGTAAACTGTCTTCTTAGAACTAAGAACAATATAGGTGTATTTAATTCATTAGTTGAAACATGTTTAGTGGTGTTATCTACCAGAACCTGGAGTGTAGATACAGATGTCATTAATCATGTCCGCAATTCATTGTAGGGTTCCAGGAAACCCGGCAACTAAATGAAAATTAAAACACTGTCTACATGGGCACTACTGTAAAAATGGTAACTGTTGCAGTGGGAGATGTTTATCTTTTGATAAGAATAAAACATGGATTTTTGAGTAATTGTCTTTACGCACCAAGTTTAGAAAGAACTAGTTTTCAGTTTCTAAACTATTCAAAGAACTTGATATTCTGCCTCTTTTAATAACAAAGTTGTTATTAAGAAAAAGAGGGAAGTTATCTGTTCTGGTACGTTAGTTGACAATTTATAAATCCAATAACTCTCACGATGCAACAAATGGAAATTAGTAACACATCTTCTAACTTTAAGAGAAAGTAACCTTCGAAAATGAACCAATTATATCTTTGGCTTCTAAGGCTAGGTTATATTAACTTGAGTTGGATTCATTGGTAGCTGATGAACTTTTGGGTTCATTAGTAGTGGAAATCTTTCCAACCTACGAGTCTTACTTGGAAGGAAAAATAACCAAGAAGCTTTTAAGTCTAAGGGGTATGAAGTCAAAGATATATTGGAATTGGTTCATTCTGATTTGTGTGATCCTATGAGCATCCAGGCAAGAGGTTGTTTCAAAGACAACTATTTGAGATACGGATATATTTACTTGATGTGCCGCAAGTCTAAGTGCTTTGATTAGTTCAAAGAGTACGAGGCTGATGTGGAGAAACGACAAAGTAAAAGTATCAAGACACTACGGTAAGATCGTAGTGGCAAGTACCTCTTGGGAGAATTTAGGAGTCATTTATCAGAAGTAGGGATTCAATCCAAACTAATTCCACCTGGTACACTCCAACAGAATCGTGTAGGAAAAGGAAGGTATAGGACTCTTATGGAAATAAGTAGATTGATGAGTTATTAAGAATATTATCAAAATCATTTTAAGGATATACTCTGAAAACGGGAGTGAATATAGTACCTTCTAAAGTCAGAACTCTCTACTCATATAGAATTGTTGAATAGGCGTAAGCCTATTTCGAAGCATATTCGGATTCGGGTAGTCCATCACATATACAGAAGAGAGACAATGATAAGTTGGACAGGAATTCACTTGTTTGTGGGTTATCCTAGTAAAATGAAAGTAGGTTTATAGTCTTAAAAATCAGAAGGTCATTGTTAGCATCAATGACCGATTTTTAGAAAAGGACTATGTAATAAACCATGTGTCCATAAGAAAATTTGTTCTTAAGGAAATAATAAAAGGCATGTCTAATCTAGTACCAACTGTACAAGATGAGATACCACAAGGAAACTACAACACGTATCATAAATGATACACAATTGCAGAAAGTGCCTTGTCGTAGTGGGAGGGTTGTTAGGCAATCTAAAAAGATTCATGTTTTGGGAGAGTTTTTGGACTCGATCCCTGGAGGACATGAACCTGATCTCCGGACATATGACGAAACACTCCAAGATAAAGATGCAACATCTTGGCAAAGAGTAATGAATAACAGAATTAGAATATATGTATTCTAATAAAATCTGGAAGCTTGTAGAACCACCAAATGGTGTAAAAGCCTTTGGGTGTAAAAAGGTCTATAATAGGAAAAGAGGGATAGAAAGGAAGGTAGTAACTTTCAAAGCAAGGCTTGATGAAAAAGGAAACATTTTCACTGGTAGTCATGCTTAAGTCTATCCGGATTCTTTTATCTATTTGGCAAGTGGATGTCAAGACAGCATTCCTTAATGGAAGTCTTGATGAAAGCATCCATATAAAGCAACCAGAAGGGTTCATTGCAAAGGGCTAAGAGCATCTTGTGTGCAAGCTCAATTAGTCTATGGACTAAGGCAAAGCTTCAAGGTCTTGGAACATTCAGTTTATCAAAGTAATCCAGACCTATGGATTTATTGAGTAAACGGATAAGTCTTGTGTATACAAAAGGTGTGATGGAAACGTGGTGGTATTTCTTGTACTATACGTAGATAACATTTTTGGTAGTTGGAAACAATATCAAAATGTTGTTAGAAGTAAGGGTATGGTTGTCCAAATAATTCAATATAAAGGACTTGGGAGAATGTATATATTTTTGAGATCAAAGTAATAAGGGATCGAAAGAAAAAATATATTTTACTTATCCCAAGCTTGATACATCGGAAAATCCTTGCTCGTTTTAAGCATGCAAAACTCCTCGAAAGGTTTCTTACCTTTTAAGCATGGAGTGTCTTTATGTAAAGAGATGTCTCCGATGACATCAAAGGAGATTGAGGACATGTAGGCAGTTCTTTATGCTTCGGCAGTTAGACAACCTAATGTATGCTATGCACAAGATTAGAAATCTATTTTGCCAAGGGCATAGTTAGCAGATATCAAAGTAACCCTAGACAAGGACATTGGACTGCAGTAAAGTATATATTAAAGTACCTTAGAGGCGCTAGAGATTATATGCTAGCTTACAAGGCAGTTAATTTGGTCCCTGTGGGTTACACGAATTTTGACTTCCAATCGGATAGGGACAATAATAAGTCGATCTCGGGGTTTTGTGTTTACTTTAGGAGGAAAAGTCATAACTATGGAAGAGTGATAAGCATAGGTGCTTTTCTGGACTCCACCATAGAAGCTGAGTATATGGCAAGCCTCTGAGGTAGCCATAAAAGCTGAATGACTTAATTACCTCAAGATAGACTTAGATATGATTTCTAGTTTGTCCAAAGATTATTACAATTTATTGTAATAATAATGGTGTAGTAACAAACTCGAAGAAACCATGAGTCTATATGGCAAGTAAACACAATAGAGCGCAAGTACTACCCAATACGAGAAATTGTATAACGAGGAGAAGTTGTTGCCGCCTAGATTGCATCAGATGATAACCTAAGGTCCTTAAGGCAAGAACTTTTTGAAAGGCATGAGAATCAGATGTATGACATCAGATATGGCAGCTTAGTCTTTTAGTATAAGTGGGAGATTGTTAGAGTGTATACTAAAAGCCTAGCTTTTGGTATAAATATTTATCTAGAAATAAGAATCACATTGGTTAAATGTCTACATTTATGATAAATGTAGTTGCTCAATTAATTTATATTGTAGATAACATGGTGTGTGGTGTCACACACAGAAGATCATGTTATCGGTTCCTTATAAATTATAAACAATAGCTCACGACCAAGATGGAAAGGAACAAACCATTGGAAGGTCATAGTGTAATTAGGTATTAGTTTATCTTAACTATATAATTACACTAGTACACTTAGAGTGTATTGAGTAGGACCATTTGAGGTCGTTCCTTTTATACTGACTTTATGAAGGAACAAAGACCTCAGTTATTATGGAAGTGTGTGCTCTTAATCCTAATATAATAACAAGCACATATATTTGATATTTATTTCTTTAATTTATCAATGGGTGAGATTTAGTTCGATGAATCAATAAGCCCGATAAGTTGGGAAATGATATCACTTATAGTGTGTGTTGTTGATTATAGAAGGAAAATATGTCCTAGAGATACTAGGTTGATAATGTCCCCAAGAGGAGCTCATAAGGATTGTCATGTTAAACCCTGCAGGTGGACTTAGTCTGACATGACGATAAGGTTGAGTGGCACTACTCTTGGACTAATATATTAATTAAATGAGTTGTCAATAACTCACTTAATTAGTGGACATTCGATATCTTAAACACAGGGAGACTAACACACTCATAATAAGAAGGAGCCCAAAATGTAATTTGGGATTGGTGCAGTAGTTCAATAATAGTTCTCTAGTGGAATGAATTATTATTGATAAAATTAAGTTGTGTGTTCGGGGCGAGCACGAGATGCTTAATTTTATCGGGAGACCAAAACCAATTCCTCCTCTCGGTCCCTATCGTAGCCTCTATTATATAGAGATTTATACCCACCGCATACCCACTTTCTTACCCATCCAATGGGGTCGGCCAAGCTAGCTTGGAACCCAAGCTAGGGCCGGCCAAGACCAAGTGGATGAGTCATGTAAGTGGCCGGCCAAAGCTTGGGTCCCAAGCTTAGGTGGCCGACCACTAGAATATTAAAAAGGATTTTTATTAAAATTATTTCTTATGTGGATATCATGATTTTAAAAGAGAGTTTAAAAATTAAAAATTTCCTTTTATAGCTTTCTACAAAAAATTAAGAGAAGAGATTAATCTCTTTCCTTATTTGTAGTTTAAAAGGATGGTTTTAATTTTTGGTAAAAACTTTCCTTATTTGTAAATCATCTACATGTTTAAAAGAGAGTTTAAAATTTGAAATGTTTCCTTATTTGTTGATTAAAGGAGGATTTTAAATTTTAAGAAAACTTTCCTTTTTAACCATGTTCATGATTTAAAAGAAAGTTTAAAAATTAATAATTCTCTTTTATTAGTTTCTACAAAAGATTAAGAAAAGACTTGATATCTTTCCTTATTTGTAGATTAAAAGATATTTTAATTTTTAGAGATAACTTTCTTTTTATCCACGTGTTTAAAAGAAAGATTTTAATTTATTAAATTTCCTTTTTATAAACCAATCATGAAGGGATTAAATTATTGGAGAAATTTTTATACATTTTCGGAAACAAATTAGGAAGTTTTAATTCTTGTTTTAATTAAAACTTTCCTTGATTTGGGGCTTGAGGTGGCCGACCATTGTATTTGAAAAAGAAAATTATTTTTAATTAAATAATTTTTCTTTCAATGGAAAAAGAATTAAGGAAATTTTTATTAAATTTTCCTTATTTGCCAAGACCAAGGATTATAAAAGAGGGGGTAGAGGAGGCTTCAAGGTGAACAACTCTATTCTATTTTTCTTCCTCTTTTCCTTGGTGGTGTGGCCGACCCTTCCTTCTTCTCTTCTTCTTCTCTTTGTGGCCGAACCTCTTCATGCTTATGGAGTTTTAATTGGTGGCCGGATCTAGCTTGAGGAAGAAGGAGAGAAAGCCTACATCCCTTGGAGCTTGGTTGGTGGAAAAGATCTTCATCTTTTGGAAGCTTTGTGCTTGGCTGATATTTGAAGAAAAGAGAAGGTGCTTTGGTGGTTTCTCATCTCGGAAGATCGTTGCCCACACAACGTCCGAGGTTAGAAGAGGAATACGGTAGAAGATCAAGAGGTTTTTCTAAAAGGTATAACTAGTATTTTTTCTTTCCGCATCATACTAGTTATTTTTGGAAATAATACTAAATACAAGAGGCATACGATTCTAGAGTTTCGAATTTGTTTTCGATATAGTGTTCTTTTGTTTTTCTTTTCCTTGTAATTTGATTGTTCTTTTCGGTTAACCTAAAGTTATTTTAGGAAATTAAATATTAGCTTTCCATAAAAGGTTTTGTCTAGTCGGTGGTGGTTGCTCCCATATCCAAGAAGGTCATGTGCCTCGCCGCGTCAGTACTGGGAACCAATTATGGAAATTAATATTTAATGGAATTAATAACTTAAGGTGACTTGGGTCGAACGTGTTAAGTTCCGCAGGAGATCCAAGTCAAAACCTAAAAGAACAAATAGATTAAGTTTTGGATCAAACGTGTTAAGTTCCGCAGGCGATCCAAAATTTAATTTAAAAGAACACATGGTAGCTAGGAAAATGTTCAGACCTTTGTACAAAATTTTTGTACAGTGGAACCTCTAGATTTTCCGAGTAGCAACCAACAATATGAATAAGAGGATTTATTCATTAGCGGAACTACTGACAGAACTTCAAGCAGAAGAAGGATTATTTCGTCACAATGCTCAAATTCACTATGCTGAAAATGATTCTACTTCTAAACCGAGAGGAAAGAAGAAGAAGAAACAAGTCGGTTCAGCAAAGAAAGTGAATAAGTCTCAGAGTACGGGATTTAAAGCTGGAGTGAAGAAGCCGAAGGGTAAGTGCTTCATCTGCAAGCAGGCAGGACATTGGAAGGCGGACTGTCCTCGTAGGAACCAAAAGAAAGGTATATCTCATGCTCTAGTTGTTGAAACATGTTTAGCGGTGTTATCTACCAGCACCTGGTGTGTAGATACGGGAGCCACTGATCATGTCTGCAATTCCTTGCAGGGGTTCCAGGAAACCCGACGACTATCTGAAGGAGAAATTATCGTCTACATGGGCAATGCTACTATGGTGGCAGCTGTTGCAGTGGGAGACGTCTACTTATCTTTTAGTAGAAATAGAAATTTGGTTTTAAGAAATTGTCTTTATGTACCCAGTTTTAGAAAGAATTTAATTTCAGTTTCTAAACTGTTTTTAGATGGATATTCAGTTTCTTTCAGTAACGATGTAGTTATTAAAAGAAATAAAGTGATTATCTGTTCTGGTGCATTAGTTGACAATTTGTATACTTTAAATCCAATTTTTTCCACAAAGCAAAACATGGAAATTTATAACTCATCTTCTAACTCTAATAAGAGAAAAGAACCTTCGGAAATAAACCAAGCATATCTTTGGCATCTATGGCTTGGTCATATTAACTTAAGTAGGATTCAGATGCTTATAGATGATGGACTTTTGAGTTCGGTAGAGTTGGAAAATTTTCCAACTTGTGAATCTTGCTTGGAAGGAAAAATGACCAAGAGGCCGTTCAAGGCCAAGGGGTATAGAGCCAAAGAAGTATTGGAATTGGTTCATTCTGATTTGTGTGGTCCTATGTCTGTCCAGGCAAGAGGTGGTTTTGAATATTTTGTCTCTTTTATAGATGATTATTCAAGATACGGATATATTTACCTAATGCACCGCAAGTCTGAGTGCTTTGATAAATTCAAAGAATACAAGGCTGATGTGGAGAAACGATTAGGTAAAAGTATCAAGACACTACGATCTGATCGTGGTGGCGAATACCTCTTAGGAGAGTTTAGGAATTACTTATCAGAGGCCGAGATTCAATCCCAATTGTCTGCACCTGGAACACCCCAACAGAATGGTGTAGCAGAACGAAGGAATAGGACTCTTATGGAGATGGTTAGATCGATGATGAGTTATTCAGAATTAACAAATTCATTTTGGGGATATGCTCTGGAAACAACAGTGTATGTTCTGAACTTAGTACCTTCTAAATCAGTTTCTTCTACTCCTATAGAATTGTGGAATGGGTGAAAACCCAGTCTAAGACATATTCGGATTTGGGGTAGTCCAGCACATGTGCTGAAACCAGATGCTGATAAGTTAGAATCCCGTACAGAAGTTCGTGTGTTTGTAGGATATCCCAAAGGAACAAAAGGTGGTTTATTTTATATTCCTAAAAATCAGAAGGTCATTGTTAGCACCAATGCCCAGTTTTTAGAAGAAGACTATATAATGGATCACAAGCCCAGTAGTAAAGTTGTTTTAGAAGAACTAAGAGAGGACACGTCTACTTTAGTACCAACAGTACAAGATGAAGTATCACAAGAGACTGCAACACGTGTCACACATGATACACAACCACAGACAGTGCCTCGTCGTAGTGGGAGGGTTGTGAGGCAGCCTGAGAGATTCATGTTTTTGGGAGAGTCTTCGGACTTGATCCCGGGTAAATATGAACCTAATCCCCGGACATATGACGAAGCACTCCAAGATATAGATGCAGCATCTTGGCAAAAGGCGATGAATTCTGAAATAGAGTCTATGTACTCTAATAAGGTTTGGGAGCTTGTAGAACCACCTGATGGTGTAAAAGCCGTTGGATGTAAGTGGATCTACAAAAGGAAAAGAGGGACAGACGGGAAGGTAGAAACCTTCAAAGCTAGGCTTGTTGCGAAAGGGTACACTCAGAAAGAGGGAATTGATTATGAGGAAACCTTTTCACCGGTAGCCATGCTTAAGTCTATCCAGATACTCTTATCCATTGCTGCTCATATGGATTATGAGATTTGGCAAATGGATGTCAAGACAGCTTGCCTTAATGGAAGTCTTGAAGAGAACATCCATATGAAGCAACCAGAAGGGTTCATTGAAAAAGGCAAAGAGCATTTAGTGTGCAAGCTCAATCGGTCCATTTATGGACTAAAGCAAGCTTCAAGATCTTGGAACATCCGGTTTAATGAAGTAATCCAGTCATATGGATTTATTCAAAGTCCGGATGAGTCTTGTGTATATAAGAAGTGTAACGGAAACGTGGTGGTATTTCTTGTACTATACGTAGATGATATTTTGTTAATTGGTACTACTCTTGGACGTAAGGGTATGGTTGTCCAAATAATTTGATATGAAGGACTTAGGAGAGTGTACACATTCTTGGGATCAAAGTAATAAGGGATCGCAAGAAAAGAATGTTGTGTCTGTCCCAAGCTTCATATATAGATACAATCCTTGCTCGTTTTAGCATGCAGGATTCCAAGAAAGGTTTCTTACCTTTTAGGTATGGAATAACTTTATCTAAAGAGATGTCTCATAAGACATCAAAGGAGATAGAAGACATGAAAGCAGTTCCTTATGCCTCGGCTGTAGGAAGCCTTATGTATGCAATGCTATGTACGAGACCTGATATTTGTTTTGCCGTAGGCATGGTCAGCAGATATCAGAGTAACCCTGGACAAGGACATTGGACTGCAGTAAAGCATATTACCCGAGAAGGACTAGAGATTATATGCTAGTTTACCAAGCGAACGATTTTCTCCCTGTGGGTTACATGATTGATTTCCAATGATAGGGACAACAGTAAGTTTACATCAGGCTATGTGTTTACTTTAGGAGGTGGAGCCATTTCATGGAGGAGTGTTAGCGAAATGCGACTCAACCATAGAAGAGTATGTAGCACCTCTAAGGCGACTAAAGAAGCAAGATGGCTCGGAACTTTCTAATGGACTTAGATGTGATTCCTGGTTTGCCCCAAATCATCACAATTTATTGTGATAATAGCAGTGCAGTTGCAAACTCGAAGGAACCACGAGCTCATAAGGCAAGTAAACATATAGAGCGCAAGTACCACCTGATACGAGATATCGTGAAGTGAGGAGAAATTGTCATCGCCAAGATTGCATCAGCGGATAACCTGGAAGATCCTTTCACTAAGGCCCTTCCGGCGAAAGCTTTCGATCGGCATGTGGAGGGAATGAGAATCAGATGTATGGTAGAAGATATGGCAGCTTAGTCATTAGTATAAGTGGGAGATTGTTGGAGTGTATACTGAAAGCCTAAGCTTTGTAAACATTCATTATGAATAAAGAATCACATTTGGTTAAATTGTCTACATTTAGTTGTAGTTGTTCAATTAATTTATACTGTAGATAACATAGTATGTGGTGCCACATGTAGAAGATAATGTTATCAGTACCTTATAAATTATAAACAGTAGCTCACGACCAAAATGGAAAGGAACAAACCATTAGAAGGTTGTAGTGTAATTAGGTATCAGTTTATCTTGACTGTATAATTACAATAGTACACTTAGAGTGTAATGAGTAGGACCATTTGAGGTCGTTTCTTTTATACTGACTTTATAAAGAAACAAAGACCTCGGTTATTATGGAAGTGTGTGCTCTTAATCCTAATATAATAACAAGCACATATATTTGATATTTATTTCTTTAATTTATCAATGGGTGAGATTTAGTTCGATGAATCAATAAGCTCGATAAGTTGGGAAATGGTATCACTTATAGTGTGTGTTGTTGATTATAGAAGGAAACTGTGTCCTAGAGATACTAGGTTGATAATGTCCTCAAGAGGAGCTCATAAGGATTGTCATGTTAAACCCTGCAGGTGGACTTAGTCCGACATGATGATAAGGTTGAGTGGTACTACTCTTGGATTAAGATATTAATTAAATGAGTTGTCAGTAACTCACTTAATTAGTGGACATTCGATATCTTAAACACAGGGAGACTAATACACTCATAATAAGAAGGAGCCCAAAAATGTAATTTGGGATTGGTGCGGTAGTTCAATAATAGTTCTCTAGTGGAATGAATTATTATTGATAAAATTAAGTTGTGTGTTCAGGGCGAACACGGGATGCTTAATTTTATCGGGTGATCAAAACTAATTTCTCCTCTCGGTCTCTATCGTAGCCTTTTATTTATAGAGTATTATACCCACCTATACCCACTTTCTATACCCACCTAATAGGTGCCGGCCAAGCTAGCTTGGGAACCAAACTAGGGCCGACCTAAGCATAAATTGGTGTGGCCGAACCTAGCTTGAACCCAAGCTAGAGGGGCCGGCCATATTAAATTAAAAAGGATTTTAATTTTAATTTTTATTATGTGGAAGATATAATTTATTAAAGAGAATTAAAATTAAAATATCTCTCTTGTAAAAGATTTACAAAAGAGATTAGATCTCTTTCCTTATTTGTAGATTGGTGAGATATTTTATTTTATCTTTAAAAATTATTCACATATTGTTAAATTAAAATTATAGAAATTTTTTTTATCAACCATGAAGAGATTTTTGAAGAGAAATTTTATTTTTAAAATTTTCGGAAACAAATTAGGAAGTTTTAATTTGTTGATTAAAACTTGTCTAATTTATTTCTTTTGATGTGGCAGGCCAATATTGTTTTAATTGGAAATTCTATTTTATTTTTCTCAATTAAATCATGTCAAGGAAATTAAGGAAATTTTATTGTAATTAAATTTGCTAATTTGCCTAGGCCAAGGAATATAAAAGAAGGGGTGGGGGTGCCTTCATGAGACACAACCTCTATTATTTCTCTCCCTCTTTTGTTCCTTGTTGTGGTCGGCCATCATCATCCTCTCCCTCTCTTCCTCTTGTGGTGGCCAAAACATCCCTATTGCTTGGAGTTTTTGTGGATGCCGGATACTACTTGGAGAAGAAGAAGAAGAAGGAGAGAAAGCTAGCATCTCTTGGAACTTGGTTGGTGTTTTGATCTTCTTCCTTGGTGAAGCTTCCTTGTTATGGCCGAACCTAGCTAGGAGGAGAAGAAGGTGGTTGGTGGTTTCTCATCTCGGAAGATCGTTGCCCACACAACGTCCGAGGTTAGAAGAGGAATACGATAGAAGATCAAGAGGTCTTTCTAGAAGGTATAACTAGTAGTTTTTCCTTTTCCGCATCATACTAGTTATTTATGGAAATAATACCAAATACAATAGGCTTACGTTCTAGTATTTCGAATATGTTTTTCGAAGTTGTGTTTTTTTTGTTCTATTTTTCCTTGTGATTTGATTGTTCTTTTCGGTTAACCTAAAGTTATTTTAGGAAATTAAATATTAGATTTCTATAAAAGGTTTTGTCTAGTCGGTGGTGGTTGCTCCCATATCCAAGAAGGCCATGTGCCTTGCCACGTCAGTACTGGGAACCAATTATGGAAATTAATATTTAATGGAATTAATAACTTAAGGTGATTTGGGTCGAACGTGTTAAGTTCCGCAGGAGATCCAAGTCAAAACCTAAAAGAACAAATAGATTAACTTTTGGATCAAACGTGTTAAGCTCCGCAGGCGATCCAAAATTTAATTTAAAAGAACACATGGTAGCTAGGAAAAGGTTCAGACCTTTGTACAAAATTTTTGTACAGTGGAACCTCTAGGTTTTCCGAGTAGCAACCAACAATAAATAAGTATACTTGGTGAGTTGTCCATGGTTAAGATTAAATTATGATTGAATATATATATATATATATATATATATATATTTTGATCTCGTCCGGAAGTTGAGTCGGATGGAGGCGGACCTTGGTGTACTGGAAGTTGACGGAAAGTCGCCGAGGCGTTGGATCTACCTGGTACCCCTCTGGAAAGGTCGGCACGAGCGGCTGACGAAGGAAGATGACTAGGACGATGACGCTACTGCTCTGTGCACACTCAGACGAGCCCACGAGTCATTAGAGACCAGAAACCAGGGAAAAAAATCCCTGGGTCAGGCCCTCCGACGCTCAAGTCAGGTACTTTTTCCCTAAAAAGCATAGAGAAAGGACGAAAAGTAAAGATTAGTGAGAAATGACGAGTGAGTGTACCTGCATAAGGGGCAAAGCATCCCTTTTTATACTGCAACTGATATTTCTGGGACCTGGTATGTCACGCCCCCAAAGGAGTTCCTGTCAGACAAAAATCCGGCAGAACCTCCCCTGTACCGGTGACAATCTGAAGCATCACTACAAGCAAAATACATCAGCCACATGCGGCTGGAATATTTATATACACAACCACGCAGTTATAATAACAGCCCACACGGCTGGAATGAAACAATCACAACCACGCAGTTATATATAAAACAGCCCACACGGCTGTACTAAAAACCAACACAGCGGAAAAACGAAAATGGAAAGCCCAATACAACACAATCAACACACTGCTAGCCGGCTAGGCTTATACGACAAATACAACACCCAAAACCATAAGATAGCCACACGGCTATACACAAATACAATGCCAAAAATAAGAAAAGAATATACAAAAGAAAACAATCACGATCTTCGGATGTGACGTAGGACCCGGCAGACAGGATACTCCGAGCGACACCAACCATCTACAGGCTACCTGAAAACATAAATGTATACATGCGGTGGTGAGTATAGGTAACTCAGCGGGTAATAAAAAAGATAGTGCATGGTCCATAAACAACATGGAGATCATAAGTATACAGTCTCAGTAGGGAATAAGAACATGATCATACTATCATAATCAATGCATCTGAACATACCTGACATAATAACCTGACATATAAACTGAACAAACCACAACTAACATAATGACAGATACATACCCAATCTGGAATCGACACATGGTACAATGATCCGTAAACTCACCGGATCTGCAACAGATATACCCGTGACACCTGTGCAATATAAATACGACTGCATATACATGTAAAATAAATGACATGTATGCAGTATGACAACCAAATGCAACAACCATATCTCAAACAAGTGCAACAACGACAATCACATGCAACTAGTATCTACTAGGCATGTATGCAAATGCAGATGCACCGCGCATCAAATGCAGGAATAATAACTGCGTATGCATGCTCCATGGTCACCCCCGACACCTCTCCAGACACCACGACCCCAGTATGGCCGAGAGGCTTGGGTCCGTGACAAACCGTACAAGCCTCACGCACGTAACCGCTATAAAGCGACTGAGGCGACAGTATACTATGTAGTTATCTAACTACATAGCTAAGGGTCCCTGACCACTCACAACTCAAGCTCTCCGACTACTGTACCCTCAAGACCCACTACTCCAGAGTGGTCGAGGCTGACAGAGTGACAACACTGAGCAGCTGTGTAAGCGCGACAGGACATAACTCCACTCCCAGCTACCACCCTCCATCAGTGGTAGAGTGGACAGCTATAAAAACTGACAACCCTCTCAACTACAAAGGAGACGATAGTCGTCAGTATGCAATGAATGATGAACATGATATATATATATATAATCATGATACAGACACCGTCATCATCCATGCAAACTCTAACTCCATATAAGCACTCCACAACATGAATATAATCGACACGATAAATCCACACATCCCACCAAACACGTGTACACAACTACACACGTATAATCGACCACAAATCTCCAATAATCCCCCTGGACACATATGCACAGATCGTAAATACAATCAACATGTATCCTCCAATAATAACCACATCAGACCTGTGTATAAACCATAAACATACAATCAACACCACTCCTCCAAAAATACATAACCAAACACGTGTGTACATACAACATGCAAATGTAGGGTCAACATGATGACTCCTAAAATACATACCAAGCTACATACAATCAACATTATATGCATAAATCAGCATGATAAATCCAACAACTTGACAATCCCCACTATACATACTCTACACGCGTAATCCTAGCAGAGTAGATATCAAAAGTTGAGACTGTATATGATAAAACTAGATCATCTCTAAGCTCAAGCAAAGTATCAAGCAGGGAAAACAGCAAACGAACACGATATAGGGTAAAGCAACCTAATCCGTCAAACAACAACCATGCACTAAGCTCAAAGAAAATACATAGAGGCAAAGGAAGAAATACCCGCCTTTATCTGTAGATCATGCCAAGTAATCCCGCGTCGAGACGCTCGTCCCGAATCCAAGTCCTGCGAATCACATGGTATATATATATAATGTGTAGCTAATCACATAATCAACAACAAACTAAACCCAAAACCTAATCCTACGTCGATTAGGTAACCCTGTTTAGTTTCCATCCCACGATCTAAATCAAAGTAGATGGTAGGCCCATCCTTAAACTCCACTCTTTCTAAATCCAACCATAATCCACAATCTTCACACTAATCATATCTCTTCATGAATTAATTCAATTCAATTCACATAATTCATCATCCATCAAACACCAATCTAAACTCATCATAAATCCTTCTAATCATAAACTAAATACCCCACATCTAATAATCAATCTAATGATCCCAATGATAAACATGAAATCATGATATCCATCCAACCTATATAATCCATCATTTAATCCATGACTTCATACAATCAAATACTCATCAACCAAACTCCAAATTCTAAACATTTAATCCATTTGATCAACCACCAAACATCATAAATCCAACATGCATAATTCTTCCACAATCAATCCCAAATCACCACATCAACCAGTCATAAATTTATCCAAACAACCATTCCATACATAATCTACAAGTCCTCAATAAATCCAACTCACCTTGAATCAATCCCTACAATCCATCTAAAAAAACCAAATTACGTACATACTACTAAGAATCAAAAGTGCATCATCGAGATACACTCACCTTGAGATAGGGCAGTTCATTCCAGTAGCTCTCCATCAAGCTAAATACTGTCCGGAAGCTACAACAATCAACCATACACCAACTCTTCTAAGTATAAATCCAGAAAATGGAATATACAACAAAGGAGTTGCATAAAACCTAACCCACAATACACACTCACCTCAACAGAACCCCCATACTCTTCACCCGAAACCTTCACAGCTTCAAGAATTGAAATGGGCAGTGGCCGGCAGCTACTCACAGCAACAGGTGGTCGCCAATGAAGTTGCCGGCACAAACAGAGGTGATAAGAAGACTTAGGCATTTCGGCAAACACCTGTTAGGCATCACGAACATGAATGGCCAAAAACAAGAAACGCCATTGCCTACAATCTTGCGATGAAGCCTCAGAGTACCCCTGTCACTGCCCAAAGTAAGGATCAGTTGGAGGAAGAAAAGACAAACAAGCATCAACGCCACCACATACCTTCCCATGGCTGGAAGTAGCACGACAAATCCGGCGGGTGCGGTAAGGAACAGGAGCTAGGGCTCTGATCCTTGCTCTTGTCCAAGATCAAGTCGTGCCAAGGTGACGTCTTGGATCAAGAAAGTTGCGGACCCGAAGCTAGGCCTCAGGGATCGGTGGCCAGCATCGGCTGCTCATGGACGTCCGGCGATCGGCGAATCGGAGCAGCACAGGGTCGGCGTTGCGGGTTTTGGGATGAACCGTGAGGGGGAGGGAGGAAGAAAGGAGACTCGGCCGGCGTTGGGCTGAGATGCGTCAACGCGATCGGAATGCCCACTGTGCGGTGGCTCGACGTCGCCGGGAGAGGAATCGCCGAAGAGGCAGCGCGTGAGGGAGAAGGGAGAAGAATCGGGAATAAGGGAAAGGAAACCGGGAGTTTAGAGGTTAGGTTTTTGATTAAATACTTAGGTTAGATTTAATTAAGCCCTAAGTTAGTATCTCAATCAACTCCCTACTTTATTGGGTATCCTGAACAGGCTTTCACTGTACCCCAAATTCGTCCCCTCAAAACGGGTCATACGACCTCCGTTTAAATCCCGAAAAATTTCTAAAAATTCCTGAAAAATCCAATATGATTTTTCGTCCCATAATATTTATTATTAAATTTTTCGGTATCTTACATTCTCCCCCACTAATAAAAATTTGGTCCCCAAATTTACTGGTAAACTCAGGGGTCACCATCCAAGGGTAACATCCAAGTAACAAGATCATATACCTCTCCATCATAGTATCATAAGCGAATCTCCAACCGTGATGATCCACCTCCAAGCGAATAGCGATAACCCTGTGAGCTATGAGCCCACCCTGCTTCCGCTACTTCCACCCTACTATCCAACCCACTGTGGATAAATCAACCATCTCTAAAATCCAAAATCCACTATCATCAGATCCTCCAATATCTGTATAGGGTGCTCAAACTATCCATGAGTCTAAGGGTAAAATCTATACTGAAACGAATCTCCTAATCCAAAGTTTGCTGTAACCACAGTCAAAACCATGATGTGAAATCACTGATCTCCATCCAAAACAATACTCAAAGATACATCATCCAGTCCGATAATCCCTCTAGAGTATAATCCTGCTACTCAATCCAAGAGAATCCATCTTACCAATCGATAGCTAGGGAGCAAAATCATCAACCAATCAATGATTACCCAATTCGTCATATTATCTCCATGTCTTGGATAATCCCACAACAAAATCCATCATAACATGCTCCCAACTCCACTACGGTATCCAAATCAACATACTCATATGCCACTCATCCAAGTCTCCATACATCAGGTATCAATCGAATGTAGCACAAATCTCGATCAATGTGTTTCCTGCAGTAACTCCTCCCGGATAAGAAGTGACTCGGAAACACACATAATCTCCCATGGCAATAAAGAATCTCATTCTCATTACACGAGAATTCTAACTACTGGTACGAGACTACTCCGCTCATGCTACATCAGAACTACACCAAACCCCAAATACGATACATCTGTGTAGAGTGTAAATCCGTCTACACTAGAAAGTACGGCTAAGATAGGTGCAGCTATCTAAACTGATCTCGCAAGCATCTAGCCAAGTAAGTTTCATACCATTCCTAGACAGTCCAGTCAACGGCATAATGCTGAATAAACCCTCAACTAATCTCCGATAATATCCAGCCAGACGAACAACGAATCTCCGGTATAGACTATGACTACTTCCAACTGATAACAACTTCTAACTCCCATGGATCCACTAATATCTCTCTACTAAAGACAACGCGTCCAGAAATCTCGCAGAAGATAATCACAATACGTACTACTAAGCCCACATATAGATGTTCACGTCGAAACATCTCTAGAACTATGCGAAGCTAGTGTACGTGATCCACCTCGGATCGGGAATAGATCACAACATCGCCAATAAAGACAATGAAAACTGATCCAAACACCCTAATGATATTAAGTACATCGAATCCATAAAACGTCTAGGGCACGTTATGCCTAAAATGGTAACCCCAATGACCCATAATGTACATACCATAGGCGCACTCAACCGTAGGATCCCCAACAACAAGCCTATGATCAAATCACCAACTACAAACCACCAAATCCATAAATATCACAGACATATCACTCCTCATGTCACTATCAACATCAAACACCAAATAATAGCCCATCAAGTCAAATATCCACTAATAGATCATCAAAAGATAGCCTATCCCCACACCTGATCTCCTAATATCTATCAACTCCAATCATCCTCTACATCAATCAATCATACCAGATAGTCCCCTAAACAAAGATAGAGTAAAAGAAAATCATCCAACCTTCAACACTCACTATCCATAAACTAAATGTATCCATAAAGTCTGACAAATCTCATCATCTCATCCTTTCTAGTAATCAAATATCCATAGTAAAGGAATGTCAATCCAAAGTCCAAGGGTCACACAATCTCCTGACTAAGAGTCTACCCATCAAGAGAGTATCTACACAACCCTCATAATTCTCCTATATATGTCCCTCGACAAATGCTGATAAAAGGTCAAACCCTCTAATATGAGATATAGACTACAAGATCTGGTAAAATGATCAGAACTCCTAAGTATTACTCAACTAATACCACTACCTCTGTATCATTACAGGTCGTAGATCACTAGGTACATCACGGATATCTAACTATATCTGATAAGTCTATGAGTTAGGATCTCCCGTAGAGCAACGTTAGGCGAGTCTCATCGCCTTATAAACCACCATGCTACCGAAAGAGGTAAAGGACTACTCTCTCTCCAAACACCTCAAAGAAATCCCTACGTGATGTCCTAATCTCCGAAAAGCATTCTCCGCTTCTTCCTTCACGTGGTACCGGGTCACGTAAAGGTTAAGCAGCTAATTTCGACTCACGTCAGTACAAATCGTATGTCCGAATGTACTCTCCAACTCATACGCCCTAGTAATGGATCCATCTCATAAGTGTTAAGCAGGTAGCTTTACACTTTTCCACATCAGTGGAGGTATCCTATCCGAATGTACCTTCTAAGTCAATCCTATCAGGTACAAACAGTCCATGGTCAAAGTCCCCATGAAATAGAATACGACAATCCTCTATAGACGGACTAAGTCAACAATGGTATGCGACTAAATCAGTCCTTTCCATGACGGTACAAGTCATGTATTCAAACATGTCTCTCAAAATGTCTAACCAAGCATGAGTATCCCAAAGATAGGAATCTCTAAAAATAGAGTAAGTCAGTCCCCTACTGGTCGGACCAACAAAATAAATCGATCATCTCCTAACTGATCCAATAAGAGTATATCAATCATCCACTGATGAAACTAACTAAGGTAAATCGATACACCACTACCCAAGTCAACAAGGGTAAATCGATCCTCTACTGACCGAACTAATAGGATCACAAAACCAACTAAGATAAGTCAAACTCCAACTGTCCAAGTCAACAAGGGTAATAAGTCAAACCATAACTACACAAGTCAACTAAGTAAATCAATCCTCAACAGGAGTAAACCGATACTCTACTAACTGAGCCAACATGGGTATACAGATATCATTCACTACACAACTAATGATAACCAAGACTGGTATACGACTCTAACTCTCAACCAACTAGTAGTAATAGACACTAAACTACTGGTAGTATGATATGATGAATCCCCTGAGACTGTAATCCTTGATCTCCATTAGGTCAACCGTGATCAGTGATCGACCCAACACCTGCAATGCATGCTACAAACAAATAGGCATGTACTAACCAGAGAATACCAACACACATCATAACTATATGGGCAACAATACATACACCAACAGAAATGTATGATAACAATATGCAAACATACCTCCTATAGCCTGGAGACGTCCTGCTGCTGCCTGGTCCCAAAACCCGAAAAGTCACATCAAGAAAATCGAATCACGAAATCCAAAACACGAATAATAGGCATCGTACCTACTCTGATACCAAAAATTGGTATCAGATAAATCTCGAAAATCCAAAACGCATAGCAAGTATCGTAACTGCTCGATACCACTAAATTGGTATCGGATAAATCTCGAAAAACCAGAACACATAGCAAGACAGGTATCGTACTCGCTCGATACCACTAAATTGTCACGCCCCAAAGGAGTTCCTGCCGACAAAAATCCGCAGAACCTCCCCTGCACCGGTGACAATCTGAAGCATCACTACAAGCAAAATACATCAGCCACATGCGGCTGGAATATTTATATACACAACCACGCAGTTATAATAACAGCCCACACGGCTGGAATGAAACAATCACAACCACGCAGTTATATATAAAACAGCCCACACGGCTGTACTAAAAACCAACACAGCGGAAAAATGAAAATGGAAAGCCCAATACAACACAATCAACACACTGCTAGCCGGCTAGGCTTATACGACAAATACAACACCCAAAACCATAAGATAGCCACACGGCTATACACAAATACAATGCCAAAAATAAGAAAAGAATATACAAAAGAAAACAATCACGATCTTCGGATGTGACGTAGGACCCGGCAGACAGGATACTCCGAGCGACACCAACCATCTACAGGCTACCTGAAAACATAAATGTATACATGCGGTGGTGAGTATAGGTAACTCAGCGGGTAATAAAAAAGATAGTGCATGGTCCATAAACAACATGGAGATCATAAGTATACAGTCTCAGTAGGGAATAAGAACATGATCATACTATCATAATCAATGCATCTGAACATACCTGACATAATAACTGAACAAACCACAACTAACATAATGACAGATACATACCCAATCTGGAATCGACACATGGTACAATGATCCGTAAACTCACCGGATCTGCAACAGATATACCCGTGACACCTGTGCAATATAAATACGACTGCATATACATGTAAAATAAATGACATGTATGCAGTATGACAACCAAATGCAACAACCATATCTCAAACAAGTGCAACAACGACAATCACATGCAACTAGTATCTACTAGGCATGTATGCAAATGCAGATGCACCGCGCATCAAATGCAGGAATAATAACTGCGTATGCATGCTCCATGGTCACCCCCGACACCTCTCCAGACACCACGACCCCAGTATGGCCGAGAGGCTTGGGTCCGTGACAAACCGTACAAGCCTCACGCACGTAACCGCTATAAAGCGACTGAGGCGACAGTATACTATGTAGTTATCTAACTACATAGCTAAGGGTCCCTGACCACTCACAACTCAAGCTCTCCGACTACTGTACCCTCAAGACCCACTACTCCAGAGTGGTCGAGGCTGACAGAGTGACAACACTGAGCAGCTGTGTAAGCGCGACAGGACATAACTCCACTCCCAGCTACCACCCTCCATCAGTGGTAGAGTGGACAGCTATAAAAACTGACAACCCTCTCAACTACAAAGGAGACGATAGTCGTCAGTATGCAATGAATGATGAACATGATATATATATATATAATCATGATACAGACACCGTCATCATCCATGCAAACTCTAACTCCATATAAGCACTCCACAACATGAATATAATCGACACGATAAATCCACACATCCCACCAAACACGTGTACACAACTACACACGTATAATCGACCACAAATCTCCAATAATCCCCCTGGACACATATGCACAGATCGTAAATACAATCAACATGTATCCTCCAATAATAACCACATCAGACCCGTGTATAAACCATAAACATACAATCAACACCACTCCTCCAAAAATACATAACCAAACACGTGTGTACATACAACATGCAAATGTAGGGTCAACATGATGACTCCTAAAATACATACCAAGCTACATACAATCAACATTATATGCATAAATCAGCATGATAAATCCAACAACTTGACAATCCCCACTATACATACTCTACACGCGTAATCCTAGCAGAGTATATATCAAAAGTTGAGACTGTATATGATAAAACTAGATCATCTCTAAGCTCAAGCAAAGTATCAAGCAGGGAAAACAGCAAACGAACACGATATAGGGTAAAGCAACCTAATCCGTCAAACAACAACCATGCACTAAGCTCAAAGAAAATACATAGAGGCAAAGGAAGAAATACCCGCCTTTATCTGTAGATCATGCCAAGTAATCCCGCGTCGAGACGCTCGTCCCGAATCCAAGTCCCGCGAATCACATGGTATATATATATAATGTGTAGCTAATCACATAATCAACAACAAACTAAACCCAAAACCTAATCCTACGTCGATTAGGTAACCCTGTTTAGTTTCCATCCCACGATCTAAATCAAAGTAGATGGTAGGCCCATCCTTAAACTCCACTCTTTCTAAATCCAACCATAATCCACAATCTTCACACTAATCATATCTCTTCATGAATTAATTCAATTCAATTCACATAATTCATCATCCATCAAACACCAATCTAAACTCATCATAAATCCTTCTAATCATAAACTAAATACCCCACATCTAATAATCAATCTAATGATCCCAATGATAAACATGAAATCATGATATCCATCCAACCTATATAATCCATCATTTAATCCATGACTTCATACAATCAAATACTCATCAACCAAACTCCAAATTCTAAACATTTAATCCATTTGATCAACCACCAAACATCATAAATCCAACATGCATAATTCTTCCACAATCAATCCCAAATCACCACATCAACCAGTCATAAATTTATCCAAACAACCATTCCATACATAATCTACAAGTCCTCAATAAATCCAACTCACCTTGAATCAATCCCTACAATCCATCTAAAAAAACCAAATTACGTACATACTACTAAGAATCAAAAGTGCATCATCGAGATACACTCACCTTGAGATAGGGCAGTTCATTCCAGTAGCTCTCCATCAAGCTAAATACTGTCCGGAAGCTACAACAATCAACCATACACCAACTCTTCTAAGTATAAATCCAGAAAATGGAATATACAACAAAGGAGTTGCATAAAACCTAACCCACAATACACACTCACCTCAACAGAACCCCCATACTCTTCACCCGAAACCTTCACAGCTTCAAGAATTGAAATGGGCAGTGGCCGGCAGCTACTCACAGCAACAGGTGGTCGCCAATGAAGTTGCCGGCACAAACAGAGGTGATAAGAAGACTTAGGCATTTCGGCAAACACCTGTTAGGCATCACGAACATGAATGGCCAAAAACAAGAAACGCCATTGCCTACAATCTTGCGATGAAGCCTCAGAGTACCCCTGTCACTGCCCAAAGTAAGGATCAGTTGGAGGAAGAAAAGACAAACAAGCATCAACGCCACCACATACCTTCCCATGGCCGGAAGTAGCACGACAAATCCGGCGGGTGCGGTAAGGAACAGGAGCTAGGGCTCTGATCCTTGCTCTTGTCCAAGATCAAGTCGTGCCAAGGTGACGTCTTGGATCAAGAAAGTTGCGGACCCGAAGCTAGGCCTCAGGGATCGGTGGCCAGCATCGGCTGCTCATGGACGTCCGGCGATCGGCGAATCGGAGCAGCACAGGGTCGGCGTTGCGGGTTTTGGGATGAACCGTGAGGGGGAGGGAGGAAGAAAGGAGACTCGGCCGGCGTTGGGCTGAGATGCGTCAACGCGATCGGAATGCCCACTGTGCGGTGGCTCGACGTCGCCGGGAGAGGAATCGCCGAAGAGGGCAGCGCGTGAGGGAGAAGGGAGAAGAATCGGGAATAAGGGAAAGGAAACCGGGAGTTTAGAGGTTAGGTTTTTGATTAAATACTTAGGTTAGATTTAATTAAGCCCTAAGTTAGTATCTCAATCAACTCCCTACTTTATTGGGTATCCTGAACAGGCTTTCACTGTACCCCAAATTCGTCCCCTCAAAACGGGTCATACGACCTCCGTTTAAATCCCGAAAAATTTCTAAAAATTCCTGAAAAATCCAATATGATTTTTCGTCCCATAATATTTATTATTAAATTTTTCGGTATCTTACATTCTCCCCCACTAATAAAAATTTGGTCCCCAAATTTACTGGTAAACTCAGGGGTCACCATCCAAGGGTAACATCCAAGTAACAAGATCATATACCTCTCCATCATAGTATCATAAGCGAATCTCCAACCGTGATGATCCACCTCCAAGCGAATAGCGATAACCCTGTGAGCTATGAGCCCACCCTGCTTCCGCTACTTCCACCCTACTATCCAACCCACTGTGGATAAATCAACCATCTCTAAAATCCAAAATCCACTATCATCAGATCCTCCAATATCTGTATAGGGTGCTCAAACTATCCATGAGTCTAAGGGTAAAATCTATACTGAAACGAATCTCCTAATCCAAAGTTTGCTGTAACCACAGTCAAAACCATGATGTGAAATCACTGATCTCCATCCAAAACAATACTCAAAGATACATCATCCAGTCCGATAATCCCTCTAGAGTATAATCCTGCTACTCAATCCAAGAGAATCCATCTTACCAATCGATAGCTAGGGAGCAAAATCATCAACCAATCAATGATTACCCAATTCGTCATATTATCTCCATGTCTTGGATAATCCCACAACAAAATCCATCATAACATGCTCCCAACTCCACTACGGTATCCAAATCAACATACTCATATGCCACTCATCCAAGTCTCCATACATCAGGTATCAATCGAATGTAGCACAAATCTCGATCAATGTGTTTCCTGCAGTAACTCCTCCCGGATAAGAAGTGACTCGGAAACACACATAATCTCCCATGGCAATAAAGAATCTCATTCTCATTACACGAGAATTCTAACTACTGGTACGAGACTACTCCGCTCATGCTACATCAGAACTACACCAAACCCCAAATACGATACATCTGTGTAGAGTGTAAATCCGTCTACACTAGAAAGTACGGCTAAGATAGGTGCAGCTATCTAAACTGATCTCGCAAGCATCTAGCCAAGTAAGTTTCATACCATTCCTAGACAGTCCAGTCAACGGCATAATGCTGAATAAACCCTCAACTAATCTCCGATAATATCCAGCCAGACGAACAACGAATCTCCGGTATAGACTATGACTACTTCCAACTGATAACAACTTCTAACTCCCATGGATCCACTAATATCTCTCTACTAAAGACAACGCGTCCAGAAATCTCGCAGAAGATAATCACAATACGTACTACTAAGCCCACATATAGATGTTCACGTCGAAACATCTCTAGAACTATGCGAAGCTAGTGTACGTGATCCACCTCGGATCGGGAATAGATCACAACATCGCCAATAAAGACAATGAAAACTGATCCAAACACCCTAATGATATTAAGTACATCGAATCCATAAAACGTCTAGGGCACGTTATGCCTAAAATGGTAACCCCAATGACCCATAATGTACATACCATAGGCGCACTCAACCGTAGGATCCCCAACAACAAGCCTATGATCAAATCACCAACTACAAACCACCAAATCCATAAATATCACAGACATATCACTCCTCATGTCACTATCAACATCAAACACCAAATAATAGCCCATCAAGTCAAATATCCACTAATAGATCATCAAAAGATAGCCTATCCCCACACCTGATCTCCTAATATCTATCAACTCCAATCATCCTCTACATCAATCAATCATACCAGATAGTCCCCTAAACAAAGATAGAGTAAAAGAAAATCATCCAACCTTCAACACTCACTATCCATAAACTAAATGTATCCATAAAGTCTGACAAATCTCATCATCTCATCCTTTCTAGTAATCAAATATCCATAGTAAAGGAATGTCAATCCAAAGTCCAAGGGTCACACAATCTCCTGACTAAGAGTCTACCCATCAAGAGAGTATCTACACAACCCTCATAATTCTCCTATATATGTCCCTCGACAAATGCTGATAAAAGGTCAAACCCTCTAATATGAGATATAGACTACAAGATCTGGTAAAATGATCAGAACTCCTAAGTATTACTCAACTAATACCACTACCTCTGTATCATTACAGGTCGTAGATCACTAGGTACATCACGGATATCTAACTATATCTGATAAGTCCATGAGTTAGGATCTCCCGTAGAGCAACGTTAGGCGAGTCTCATCGCCTTATAAACCACCATGCTACCGAAAGAGGTAAAGGACTACTCTCTCTCCAAACACCTCAAAGAAATCCCTACGTGATGTCCTAATCTCCGAAAAGCATTCTCCGCTTCTTCCTTCACGTGGTACCGGGTCACGTAAAGGTTAAGCAGCTAATTTCGACTCACGTCAGTACAAATCGTATGTCCGAATGTACTCTCCAACTCATACGCCCTAGTAATGGATCCATCTCATAAGTGTTAAGCAGGTAGCTTTACACTTTTCCACATCAGTGGAGGTATCCTATCCGAATGTACCTTCTAAGTCAATCCTATCAGGTACAAACAGTCCATGGTCAAAGTCCCCATGAAATAGAATACGACAATCCTCTATAGACGGACTAAGTCAACAATGGTATGCGACTAAATCAGTCCTTTCCATGACGGTACAAGTCATGTATTCAAACATGTCTCTCAAAATGTCTAACCAAGCATGAGTATCCCAAAGATAGGAATCTCTAAAAATAGAGTAAGTCAGTCCCCTACTGGTCGGACCAACAAAATAAATCGATCATCTCCTAACTGATCCAATAAGAGTATATCAATCATCCACTGATGAAACTAACTAAGGTAAATCGATACACCACTACCCAAGTCAACAAGGGTAAATCGATCCTCTACTGACCGAACTAATAGGATCACAAAACCAACTAAGATAAGTCAAACTCCAACTGTCCAAGTCAACAAGGGTAATAAGTCAAACCATAACTACACAAGTCAACTAAGTAAATCAATCCTCAACAGGAGTAAACCGATACTCTACTAACTGAGCCAACATGGGTATACAGATATCATTCACTACACAACTAATGATAACCAAGACTGGTATACGACTCTAACTCTCAACCAACTAGTAGTAATAGACACTAAACTACTGGTAGTATGATATGATGAATCCCCTGAGACTGTAATCCTTGATCTCCATTAGGTCAACCGTGATCAGTGATCGACCCAACACCTGCAATGCATGCTACAAACAAATAGGCATGTACTAACCAGAGAATACCAACACACATCATAACTATATGGGCAACAATACATACACCAACAGAAATGTATGATAACAATATGCAAACATACCTCCTATAGCCTGGAGACGTCCTGCTGCTGCCTGGTCCCAAAACCCGAAAAGTCACATCAAGAAAATCGAATCACGAAATCCAAAACACGAATAATAGGCATCGTACCTACTCTGATACCAAAAATTGGTATCAGATAAATCTCGAAAATCCAAAACGCATAGCAAGTATCGTAACCTGCTCTGATACCACTAAATTGGTATCAGATAAATCTCGAAAAACCAGAACACATAGCAAGACAGGTATCGTACTCGCTCTGATACCACTAAATTGTCACGCCCCCAAAGGAGTTCCTGTCAGACAAAAATCCGGCAGAACCTCCCCTGTACCGGTGACAATCTGAAGCATCACTACAAGCAAAATACATCAGCCACATGCGGCTGGAATATTTATATACACAACCACGCAGTTATAATAACAGCCCACACGGCTGGAATGAAACAATCACAACCACGCAGTTATATATAAAACAGCCCACACGGCTGTACTAAAAACCAACACAGCGGAAAAATGAAAATGGAAAGCCCAATACAACACAATCAACACACTGCTAGCCGGCTAGGCTTATACGACAAATACAACACCCAAAACCATAAGATAGCCACACGGCTATACACAAATACAATGCCAAAAATAAGAAAAGAATATACAAAAGAAAACAATCACGATCTTCGGATGTGACGTAGGAGCCGGCAGACAGGATACTCCGAGCGACACCAACCATCTACAGGCTACCTGAAAACATAAATGTATACATGCGGTGGTGAGTATAGGTAACTCAGCGGGTAATAGAAAAGATAGTGCATGGTCCATAAACAACATGGAGATCATAAGTATACAGTCTCAGTAGGGAATAAGAACATGATCATACTATCATAATCAATGCATCTGAACATACCTGACATAATAACCTGACATAAACTGTACAAACCACAACTAGCATAATGACAGATACATACCTAATCTGGAATCGACACATGGTACAATGATCAGTAAACTCACCGGATCTGCAACAGATATGACACCTGTGCAATATAAATACGACTGCATATACATGTAAAATAAATGACATGTATGCAGTATGACAACCAAATGCAACAACCATATCTCAAACAAGTGCAACAACGACAATCACATGCAACTAGTATCTACTAGGCATGTATGCAAATGCAGATGCACCGCGCATCAAATGCAGGAATAATAACTGCGTATGCATGCTCCATGGTCACCCCCGACACCTCTCCAGACACCACGACCCCAGTATGGCCGAGAGGCTTGGGTCCGTGACAAACCGTACAAGCCTCACGCACGTAACCGCTATAAAGCGACTGAGGCGACAGTATACTATGTAGTTATCTAACTACATAGCTAAGGGTCCCTGACCACTCACAACTCAAGCTCTCCGACTACTGTACCCTCAAGACCCACTACTCCAGAGTGGTCGAGGCTGACAGAGTGACAACACTGAGCAGCTGTGTAAGCGCGACAGGACATAGCTCCACTCCCAGCTACCCTCCATCAGTGGTAGAGTGGACAGCTATAAAAACTGACAACCCTCTCAACTACAAAGGAGACGATAGTCGTCAGTATGCAATGAATGATGAACATGATATATATATATATAATCATGATACAGACACCGTCATCATCCATGCAAACTCTAACTCCATATAAGCACTCCACAACATGAATATAATCGACACGATAAATCCACACATCCCACCAAACACGTGTACACAACTACACACGTATAATCGACCACAAATCTCCAATAATCCCCCTGGACACATATGCACAGATCGTAAATACAATCAACATGTATCCTCCAATAATAACCACATCAGACCCGTGTATAAACCATAAACATACAATCAACACCACTCCTCCAAAAATACATAACCAAACACGTGTGTACATACAACATGCAAATGTAGGGTCAACATGATGACTCCTAAAATACATACCAAGCTACATACAATCAACATTATATGCATAAATCAGCATGATAAATCCAACAACTCGACAATCCCCACTATACATACTCTACACGCGTAATCCTAGCAGAGTAGATATCAAAAGTTGAGACTGTATATGATAAAACTAGATCATCTCTAAGCTCAAGCAAAGTATCAAGCAGGGAAAACAGCAAACGAACACGATATAGGGTAAAGCAACCTAATCCGTCAAACAACAACCATGCACTAAGCTCAAAGAAAATACATAGAGGCAAAGGAAGAAATACCCGCCTTTATCTGTAGATCATGCCAAGTAATCCCGCGTCGAGACGCTCGTCCCGAATCCAAGTCCTGCGAATCACATGGTATATATATATAATGTGTAGCTAATCACATAATCAACAACAAACTAAACCCAAAACCTAATCCTACGTCGATTAGGTAACCCTGTTTAGTTTCCATCCCACGATCTAAATCAAAGTAGATGGTAGGTCCATCCTTAAACTCCACTCTTTCTAAATCCAACCATAATCCACAATCTTCACACTAATCATATCTCTTCATGAATTAATTCAATTCAATTCACATAATTCATCATCCATCAAACACCAATCTAAACTCATCATAAATCCTTCTAATCATAAACTAAATACCCCACATCTAATAATCAATCTAATGATCCCAATGATAAACATGAAATCATGATATCCATCCAACCTATATAATCCATCATTTAATCCATGACTTCATACAATCAAATACTCATCAACCAAACTCCAAATTCTAAACATTTAATCCATTTGATCAACCACCAAACATCATAAATCCAACATGCATAATTCTTCCACAATCAATCCCAAATCACCACATCAACCAGTCATAAATTTATCCAAACAACCATTCCATACATAATCTACAAGTCCTCAATAAATCCAACTCACCTTGAATCAATCCCTACAATCCATCTAAAAAAACCAAATTGCGTACATACTACTAAGAATCAAAATTGCATCATCGAGATACACTCACCTTGAGATAGGGCAGTTCATTCCAGTAGCTCTCCATCAAGCTAAATACTGTCCGGAAGCTACAACAATCAACCATACACCAACTCTTCTAAGTATAAATCCAGAAAATGGAATATACAACAAAGGAGTTGCATAAAACCTAACCCACAATACACACTCACCTCAACAGAACCCCCATACTCTTCACCCGAAACCTTCACAGCTTCAAGAATTGAAATGGGCAGTGGCCGGCAGCTACTCACAGCAACAGGTGGTCGCCAATGAAGTTGCCGGCACAAACAGAGGTGATAAGAAGACTTAGGCATTTCGGCAAACACCTGTTAGGCATCACGAACATGAATGGCCAAAAACAAGAAACGCCATTGCCTACAATCTTGCGATGAAGCCTCAGAGTACCCCTGTCACTGCCCAAAGTAAGGATCAGTTGGAGGAAGAAAAGACAAACAAGCATCAACGCCACCACATACCTTCCCATGGCTGGAAGTAGCACGACAAATCCGGCGGGTGCGGTAAGGAACAGGAGCTAGGGCTCTGATCCTTGCTCTTGTCCAAGATCAAGTCGTGCCAAGGTGACGTCTTGGATCAAGAAAGTTGCGGACCCGAAGCTAGGCCTCAGGGATCGGTGGCCAGCATCGGCTGCTCATGGACGTCCGGCGATCGGCGAATCGGAGCAGCACAGGGTCGGCGTTGCGGGTTTTGGGATGAACCGTGAGGGGGAGGGAGGAAGAAAGGAGACTCGGCCGGCGTTGGGCTGAGATGCGTCAACGCGATCGGAATGCCCACTGTGCGGTGGCTCGACGTCGCCGGGAGAGGAATCGCCGAAGAGGGCAGCGCGTGAGGGAGAAGGGAGAAGAATCGGGAATAAGGGAAAGGAAACCGGGAGTTTAGAGGTTAGGTTTTTGATTAAATACTTAGGTTAGATTTAATTAAGCCCTAAGTTAGTATCTCAATCAACTCCCTACTTTATTGGGTATCCTGAACAGACTTTCACTGTACCCCAAATTCGTCCCCTCAAAACGGGTCATACGACCTCCGTTTAAATCCCGAAAAATTTCTAAAAATTCCTGAAAAATCCAATATGATTTTTCGTCCCATAATATTTATTATTAAATTTTTTGGTATCTTACATGGTAAGTGTCAGGGAATGTCAGCTGTCAGGCTTTGTCTGGCGGTGAATGACACGTGGCTTCTCCTGATAGGCTGGCGACAAAACCAAAGTGGGAATGAGCCCCAACTGTTAGCATATTCCCTGACACATTGATTATTCTCTGACATTCTCTGACGAGCAGTTGTGATTCCTTGGCTTGTTTGTCCGATGGTGCCTGGACCCTAGGTCTGCATCTCGACCTGCTCCGATCCCCTACGGACGCTGGGTCTACTTCCTGTCCTGCTTCTACCCACTGCTATCTATGGTTTGTACGCTCTGACATGCCCGATTGATCTATTTCCCGACCTGTCTCCATCTATTGTTATCCATGACTTGTACGTTCCGACCTGCCCGACCGGTTTGTTCCTTGACCTGCTTATGCCCGCTGTTATCCATGGCTTGTACGTCCTGACTTGCACTACTGATCTGTTCCCGACCTATATCTATCCTTTGTTATCCATGGCTTATATGCCCCGACATGCCCGACCGATTTGTTTCCCGACCTGCTTCTGTTTACTGTTATCCATGACTTGTACGTTCCGACCTGTACGCTAGGTCTATTCCCGGACCTATATTCGTTTACTGTTTCGCCCGAAGCCTTTCCTTTTGCGCCTTTACTTGGCCTATGGACCCACTCCTCAGCCATACCCGGCCTGGGGATCCATCCTTCTGTTGGTTGCTACTCGGAAAACCTAATGGTTCCACGGTACAAAAATTTTGTACAAAGGTCTGAACCTTTTCCTAGCTACCATGTGTTCTTTTAAATTAAACTTGGATCGCCTGCGGAAATTAACACGTTTGATCCAAAGTTTAATCTATTTGTTTTTTTAGGTTTTGACTTGGATCTCCTGCGGAACTTAACACGTTTGATCCAAATCACCTAAGTTATTAATTCCATTAAATATTAATTTCCATAATTGGTTCCCAGTACTGACGTGGCGAGGCACATGGCCTTCTTGGATATGGGAGCAACCACCACCGACTAGACAAAACCTTTTATGGAAAGCTAATATTTAATTTCCTAAAATAACTTTAGGTTAACCAAAAGGAATAATCAAATCACAAGGAAAAATAAAATAAAAGAACACAACATCGAAAAACATATTCGAAATACTAGAATCGTAAGCCTCTTGTATTTGGTATTATTTCCTAAAATAACTAATATGATGTGGAAAGAAAAATTACTAGTTATACCTTTTAGAAAGACTTCTTGATCTTCTACCGTATTCCTCTTCTAACCTCGGACGTTGTGTGGGCAACGATCTTCCGAGATGAGAAAACACCAACCACCTTCTTCTCCTCCTAGCTAGGTTCGGCCACAATAAAGAAGCTTTACCAAGGATGAAGAACAAAACACCAACCAAGCTCCAAGAGATGCAAGCTTTCTCTCATTCTTCTTCTTCTTCTTCTCCAAGTAGTATCCGGCCACCACAAGAGCTCCAAGGGAGATGAAGGATTCGGCCACCACAAGAGGAAGAGAGGGAGAGGATGATGGCCGGCCACAAGACCAAGGAAAAGAGGGAGAGAAATAATAGAGGTTGTATCCAATGAAGGCACCCCCACCCATTCTTTTATATTCCTTAGCCTTGGTAAATTAGGAAATTTAATTACAATAAAATTTCCTTAATTTCCTTGACATGATTTAATTGAGAAAAATAAAATAAAATTTCCCAATTAAACTATAATGGCCGGCCACATCATGGAGGAATAAATTAGACAAGTTTTAATCAACAAATTAAAACTTCCTAATTTGTTTCCGGAAATTTTAAAAATAAAATTTCTCTTCAAAAATCTCTTCATGGTTGATAAAAAGAAATTTTTATAATTTTAATTTTTCAACATGTGAATAATTTTTAAAGAGAAAATAAAATATCTCACCAATCTACAAATAGGGAAAGAGATTTAATCTCTTTCTTTAATCTTTTGTAGATCCTTTACAAGAGAGATATTTTAATTTTAATTCTCTTTAATAAATTATATCTTCCACATAATAAAAATTAAAATTAAAATTCTTTTAAATTTAATATGGCCGACCCCCTCTAGCTTGGGTTCAAGCTAGGGCCGGCCACCTTAAACCATGCTTAGGCTGGCCCTAGCTTGATTCCAAGCTAGCTTGGCCGGCCCCCTTTAGGTTGGTATAGAAGGTGGGTATAGGTGGGTATAATACTCTATAAATAAGAGGCTACGATAGGGACCGAGAGGAGAAATTGGTTTTGGTCTCCCGATAAAATTAAGCATCCCGTGTTCGCCCCGAACACACAACTTAATTTTATCAATAATAATTCATTCAACTAGAGAACTATTATTGAACTACCGCACCAATCCCAAATTACATTTTTGGCTCCTTCTTATTATGAGTGTGTTAGTCTCCCTGTGTTTAAGATATCGAATGTCCACTAATTAAGTGAGTTACTGACAACTCATTTAATTAATATCTTAGTCCAAGAGTAGTACCACTCAACCTTATCGTCATGTCAGACTAAGTCCACCTGCAGGGTTTAACATGACAATCCTTATGAGCTCCTCTTGGGGACATTATCAATCTAGTATCTCTAGGACACAGTTTCCTTCTATAATCAACAACACACACTATAAGTGATATCATTTCCCAACTTATCGGGTTTATTGATTCATCGAACTAAATCTCACACATTGATAAATTAAAGAAATAAATATCAAATATATGTGCTTGTTATTATATTAGGATTAAGAGCACACACTTCCATAATAACTGAGATATATGTTCTTTTATAAAGTCTGTATAAAAGAAACAACCTCAAATGGTCCTACTTAATACACTCTAAGTGTACTAGTGTAATTATATAGTCAAGATAAACTAATTCCTAATTACACTACGACCTTCCAATGGTTTGTTCCTTTCCATTTTGGTCGTGAGCTACTGTTTATAATTTATAAGGTATTGATAACATGATCTTCTGTGTGTGACACCACACACCATGTTATCTACAATATAAATTAATTGAACAACTACATTTATCACAAATGTAGACATTTGACCAATGTGATTCTTATTTCTAGTTAAATGTTTTATACCAAAAGCTAGACTTTTAGTATACATTCTAACAATCTCCCACTTATACTAAAAGACTAAGCTGTCATATCTGCTGCCATACATCTGATTCCCATGCCTTTAATAAAGCTCTTGCCTTAAGGACCTTAGGTTATCATCTGATGCAATCTAGGCGGCAACAACTTCTCCTCGTTATACAATTTCTCGTATTGGGTAGTACTTGCGCTCTATTGTGTTTACTTGCCTTATAGACTCATGGTTTCTTCGAGTTTGCTACTGCACCATTATTATTACAATAAATTGTAATAATCTTTGGACAAACTAGAAATCATATCTAAGTCTATCTTGAGGTTATTAAGTTATTCATCTTTTATGGCTACCTCAGAGGCTTGCCATATACTCAGCTTCTATGGTGGAGTCTAGAAAAACACCTATGCTTATCACTCTTCCATAGTTATGACTTTTCCTCCTAAAGTAAGCACAAAACCCCGAGGTCGACTTATTATTGTCCCTATCCGATTGGAAGTCAAAATCCGTGCAACCTACAGGAACCAAATTAACTGCCTTGTAAGCTAGCATATAATCTCTAGTGCTTCTAAGGTACTTTTAATTGTTGGAACCCCAAGGTTGTGTTGGTGTGATCAACAAGTTAAGTTAGGTCCTGTATATTTAACCTTGTGTCTAAGTGTGCAGGAGCTTAGGAACACAGGTACTCGAGTGGAAGACGCAGCTAGCGAGAAGGACGGCACGGGGCGTCCGAGGCGCTCATGAGTACACCATGACGAGAAGGAAGCGCGGTGGTTCCGAGGGACGAAAGCCGGAGCGGAAGATTGCTCGGGAGCAAGAGACGCAACTAGCGAGAAGGTCGACGACCGAGGGACTAAGACCATGGATGGCGGACGAGAAGGAAACACGCTGCAATTCCGAGGGACGAGAAGAAGGAAGCACGAGGAGAAGGCCGGAAGTTGGGTTGGGTGAGCCCTTTTCCGTAGCGAGATCACCCAAACGAGCGGATCCGGGGCGAAAGAACCGGACCGGCGGACCGAACTAGAGAGGGTCCGGATGAAAAAGTCAACTGTGTTGACTTTAGTGGTCCGCCGGAACCCTTCCGAGCGCCCGGACTAATGTTGACCAGATCGAGAATTATCTCGATCTGAACGCTGGGATAAAATTTATCTCCCATGCCGGAATCTTCAGCGCCTCACGACAAGGCTATAACATCGACCTTGGTCCGTGCTTTACATCGTTCGTAAATTGTAAACAACACTTGTGTGCTTCCTTTGTTTAGATTAGCTTCTGTTTTCTGTGCTTACACTGCTGTAAACGAGGCTTCTCCGCCTGAAGGAGCTCTTAGTGCGATCTTCATCCTTGGATTAACAACCTCCCCGGTTGTAACCAAGTCAAATTCGGTGCCTCGTTTTTATGCTTTATTTTCTGTTTAATCTATTTTTTATGTGTTAGTTTAATCGTACGAGAAAGGGTTGTGTTTGATTTTTCAGGGCTATTCAACCCCCCCTTCTAGCCGGCCGCATCGGTCTTACAAGTGGTATCAGAGCCGAGGCGCTTCAGGAGGACTAACCGCCGAACGAAGCAACAAGATGGCCGGATCCAACATCCACGCACCAAAATTCGAAGGGGACTTCGCTAGCTGGAAAAAGCGAATGGAGGTATTTCTTGAAACAGATTATGATTTATTACTAACAATGGAATTTGGCTATGAAGCACCAGAGGGCAAAGCAAGAAATCAATGGTCAAAGAAGGAGCAGGCTGACCACGTGGCAAACAAGAAAGCAGAATTTCATCTGCTAAGTGTACTTCCAACACAAGAAGTCAATCGAGTCGGTACCTACAACTCGGCAAAGGAGCTTTGGGAGAAATTCCTTGAGTTACACGAAGGAACATCCGAAGCCAAACTTGCAAGACGGGATTTACTTCGTAACCAGCTTACAAACCTCCGATTTGAAGAAGGTGAAACAATTGCACATCTACACTCGAGGATTCAGGAACTCATCACCAGACTTACGAATCTCGGAGAAGAGGTAAGTAACCGAGATTCGCTAAGGTATGCCCTAAATTCCTTTCCTAGAAACTCAAAATGGGCATCACTAGTAGATGCCTTTTACATTTCAAAAGATCTAGAAAAAATTTCATTAGACGAATTCTTTTCAACTTTTGAAGTGCATGAGTCAAGATGTGCAGGTCCAAAGGAGCCCAAGAATAATGTCGCCCTTAAAGCTTCGAGAGACGAACCTGAGTCAGAATCTTCTCTCGACGACGAGGAAATGGTAATGATGGTAAGACGATTTAAAAATATTTGTAAATCTAGGAAATCTAACCATCCGCAGGGAAGAAAGAAAAGAACCATCCGCTGCTACCATTGCGATGAAGAAGGGCACGTCAAGGACAATTGCCCTAAACTGAAGAACAACGGGAAGGACAAGGGTAAGAAGCCTATCCAAAATCGCAAGGCCCTAAAAGCGACGTGGGACGATACGTCGTCGGAATCAGAAGTCAAGGAGTTCTCCGGGCTCGCGTTAATGGCGAGTCATCAAGACGACGACTGCGAATCAAGCTCTTCCGAAATGAGCATCGAAAGCATCAATGAAGGGGGAGCCACGTCCGAAGAGAGCAGCAGTTCAGGGGGAGAAACCGACAACGAGATCGACAAGGTAAGTGAGGTACGATCTCTTCCTCCTAATAAAATGTTTAAATTCATTAAAATTTTAACAAAAGATTGCTGCAAATTAGAAAATGAAAATAAAGATTTAAAAGCAATATTAGCTACATCTTGTCCGTTAGAAATGCTAGATAAATCAAATTTAGAAAATGAAAAATTAAAATTAGAAATTCAAAATTTAATTTTTCAAGTAGAAAATTTGAAAAACTCTGCTTGCTCATCTAAAACCAATTTTAGAAGGTTCAATAATTTGAATTGGTATTATAGATATCACCAGGGACAAATTAAAAATATCTCTAGAAAATATGTCCCTAAAAACTTTTTAGTTAATCCAGTAGGTTGGAACCTATATTGGGTTCCTAAATCATGCTTAAATTAATTTTAAAAGTAAAATTAGCGCTTTAAGTGAGAAAATTAAATAAAGAATTTCTTTATGAGGCTTTGTCTAAGGAAGTGGTTGTTGCTCCAATAACCAAGAAGGCCTAGTGCCTCGCCACGACCTGGAAGCCAAAATATTGAAATAAAAGTTTAATTAACTTACTAATGAAGCATTAATACAAGAATTAATTAGTGCTTGAAAAAGGTTATTCAAAACATTTTATTTCAATTTACCTACTTAGAATTTTTTTTTTATTTTTATACTTAGAAATATTCTCAAAAATTATTTTTTCCTAAGTTAAGAACTTTTTTTCTTGAAACTAGAAATCTCAGCTTTAATTACTTAGAAAATTTTTCTAAATTTCTTAAAAACTTAGATTTTTTTTAGAAATATTTTTTCTAAGTCTTTAACCCTTAGATTATTTTTCTTGGAACCCCATTTTTTTTTTTTTTTTTGTGATCAAAGGGGGAGAAGGGAAAGTATAAGTCTAGGGGGAGGTAGATAGAATTTAATTTTTTTTCTATCTTTTTGCACTTAAATTCCAATTTAAGTTAATTTACTTAATTCAATTTTATGTCTATTTTAACCCTAGCTTAACTTGGGTTGATCACACCAAAAAGGGGGAGATTGTTTGAACCCCAAGGTTGTGTTGGTGTGATCAACAAGTTAAGTTAGGTCCTGTATATTTAACCTTGTGTCTAAGTGTGCAGGAGCTTAGGAACACAGGTACTCGTGTGGAAGACGCAGCTAGCGAGAAGGACGGCTGTCCGAGGGACGAGGCCTGGAAGAGTACACCGCGGACGAGAAGGAAGCGCGGTGGTTCCGAGGGACGAAGGCCGAGCGGAAGATTGCTCGGGAGCAAGAGACGCAACTAGCGAGAAGGTCGACGACCGAGGGACTAAGACGGATGAGTACCGCGCATTAGAAGGAAACACGCTGCAACCGAGGGACGAAGCCGAGGGAAGCACGCCGAGAAGACCGGAAGTTGGGTTCGGGTGAGCCCTTTTCCAAGGCGAGATCACCCAAACGAGCGGATCCGGAGCGGAAGAACCGGACCAAGCGGATCAACCAGAGAAGCGGTCCGGATGAAAAGTCAACTGTTGACTTTCGGTCCGGCGCCCAATCGATGGGCGCCGGACCCATCCGGGCGCCGGACCCATCCGGCGCCGGAACCTTCCGGCGAATAAGATTGACCAGATCGAGAATTATCTCGATTCAACGCTGGGGATAAAATTTATCCCTGTAGCCGGAACCTTTCAGGCGCCCGACCAAGGCTATAAATATGGCCTTGGTCCGAAGCTTTACATCGTTCGTAAATTGTAAACAACACTTGTGTGCTTCCACCGCTTAGATTAGTTTTTACGCTTCTTAAAGAGGCTTCTCCGCCTGAAGGAGCTCTTAGTGCGATCTTCATCCTTGGATTAACAACCTCCCCGGTTGTAACCAAGTCAAATTCGGTGCCTCGTTTTTATGCTTTATTTTCTGTTTAATCTATTTTTTATGTGTTAGTTTAATCGTACGAGAAAGGGTTGTGTTTGATTTTTCAGGGCTATTCAACCCCCCCTTCTAGCCGGCCGCATCGGTCTTACACTTTTAATATATGCTTTACTACAGTCCAATGTCCTTGTCTAGGGTTACTTTGATATCTGCTAACTATGCCCTTGGCAAAATAGATTTCTGATCTCGTGCATTGCATACATTAGGTTGTCTAACTGCCGAAGCATAAAGAACTGCCTACATATCCTCAATCTCCTTTAATGTCATCAGAGACATCTCTTTAGATAAAGACACTCCATGCTTAAAAGGTAAGAAACCTTTCTAGGAGTTTTTGCATGCTAAAAACGAGCAAGGATTTTTCCGATGTATTAAGCTTGGGATAAGTAATATATATATATATATTTTTCTCGCGATCCCTTATTACTTTGATCTCAAAAATATATACATTCTCCCAAGTCCTTTATATCGAATTATTTGGACAACCATACCCTTACTTCTGACAACATTTTGATATTGTTTCCAACTACCAAAAATGTTATCTACGTATGGTACAAGAAATACCACCACGTTTCCATCACACCTTTTGTATACACAAGACTTATCCGTTTACTCAATAAATCCATAGGTATGGATTATTTTGATAAACTGGATGTTCCAAGACCTTGAAGCTTTGCCTCAGTCCATAGACTGATTGAGCTTGCACACAAGATGCTCTTAGCCCTTTACAATGAACCCTTCTGGTTGCTTTATATGGATGCTTTCTTCAAGACTTCCATTAAGGAATGTTGTCTTGACATCCACTTGCCAAATAGATAAAAGAATCCGGATAGACTTAAGCATGGTTACCAGTGAAAAAGTTTCCTTTTTCATCTAGCCTTGCTTTTGAAAGTTTCTACCTTCCTGTCTATCCCTCTTTTCCTATTATGAACCTTTTTACACCCAAAGGCTTTTACACCATTTGGTGTTTCTACAAGCTTCTAGATTTTATTAGAATACATATATTCTAATTATGTTATTCATTACTCTTTGCCAAGATATTGCATCATTATCTTGGAGTGATTCGTCATATGTCCGGAGATAAGATTCATGTCCTCTAGGGATCGAGTCCAAAAACTCTCCCAAAACATGAATCCTTTTTAGGTTGCCTAACAATCCTCCCACTACGACAAGGCACTTTCTGCAATTGTGTATCATTTGTGATACGTGTTGCAGTTTCCTTGTGGTATCTCATCTTGTACAGTTGGTACTAGATTAGGCATGTCTTTTATTATTTCCTTAAGAACAAATTTTCTTATGGGCACATGGTTTATTACATAGTCCTTTTCTAAAAATCGGTCATTGATGCTAACAATGACCTTCTGATTTTTAAGACTATAAACCTACTTTCATTTCTCTAGGATAACCCACAAACAAGTGAATTCCTGTCCAACTTATCATTGTCTCTCTTCTGCATATGTGCTGGACTACCCGAATCCGAATATGCTTCGAAATAGGCTTACGCCTATTCAACAATTCTATATGAGTAGAGAGTTCTGTCTTTGAAAGGTACTATATTCACTTCCGTTTCCAGAGTATATCCTTAAAATCATTTTGGTAATATTCTAAATAACTCATCAATCTACTTATTTCCATAAGAGTCCTATACCTTCCTTTATCTACACCATTCTGTTGGGGTGTACCAGGTGCAGTTAGTTGGGATTGAATCCCTACTTCTGATAAGTGACTCCTAAATTCTCCCAAGAGGTACTTGCCACTACGATCTTACCATAGTGACTTTTACTTTAACATTTCTCCGCATCAGCCTTGTACTCTTTGAACTAATCAAAGTACTTAGTCTTGCGGTACATTAAGTAAATTTATTTGTATCTTGAGTAGTTGTCTATAAAATAGACGAAATATTCAATACTACCTCTTGTCTGGATAGTCATAGGATCACACAAATCAGAATGAACCAATTTTAACATATCTTTGACTCCATACCCCTTAGACTTAAAAGCTTCTTGGTTATTTTTCCTTCCAGGTAAGACTCGCAGGTTGGAAAGATTTCCACTACTAATGAACCCAAAAGTTCATCAGCTACCAATGAATCCTACTCAAGTTAATATAGCCTAGCCTTAGATGCCAAAGATATAATTGGTTCATTTCCGAAAGTTGCTTTCTCTTAAAGTTAGAAGATGTGTTACTAATTTCCATTTGTTGCATCGTGGGAGTTATTGGATTATAATTTGTCAACCAACATACTAGAATAGATAACTTCCCTATTTTTCTTGATAACAACTTTGTTATCAAAATAGACGCAATATCTATTCTATAATAGTTTAGAAACTGAAATCAGGTTCTTTCTAAACTTAGTATGTAAAGATAATTTCTAATAATCCATATTTTATTCCTATTAGAAAATAAACCTCTCCCACTGCAACAGCTGCTACTTTTACAGTAGTGCCCATGTGGACGGTGTTTTAATTTTCATTTAGTTGTCGGGTTTCCTGGAACCCTGCAATGAATTGCAGACATGATTAATGGCATCTGTATCTACACTCCAGGTTCTGGTAGATAACACAACTAGACATGTTTCAACTAATGAATTAAATACACCTATATTGTTCTTAGTTCTTCTTAGTTCTAAGAAGACAGTCTACCTTAATGTCCAAGTCCTATTTCCAATCATTACAATTGGGACTACTAAGTCTTTTCTATAGTATAACAACTAGGGAATTGACAAACATTTTAAATCCTAAGAATAACAAAAAATATTTGGTCAAGATCAATTCTTTTAAAATCCCTATGAATTTTGTATGCCACGATAGTGTGGACGTATACAAAATCAAAAAAGAGATTTTATCCATTAATTTTATTATCTCATCAACTTTACTTTATGACGAATAAAATTAATAGTTGATCTATCTTTGATCAAATATTTGGTCAAAAATTTTTGAATTTAAAATAACATTGATTCCTCAAACAATATTATTTAAATTCACCAACACCTCAAACACCGTGAATTTTGCATGCCACGATAGTGTGGACATATACAAAATTTAAACATTTGTAAGAGGAGGGGTTTACCCATTAATTATCTTGTCAATAAATCTTTATGACAAATAAAATTACCTCAAACACCGTGAATTTTGTATGCCACGATAGTGTGGACGTATACAAAATCAAACATTTGTAAGAGGGGTTTTTAATTTTATTATCTTGTCAACTTATTTATTTGACAAATCAATAGTTGGTTTTCTTCGGTCACACGAATAATAGCAGTGACTCCGATGGGGAGGATACTATTAGACGTGCCTAAGTGTATACCATTACTTGACACTAAGTCCGTTAATAAGATTGTGTCCCTTCCGATGGGGAAGATCACACGCTCTTAATTAACTTCCTATAGTCATCCAAAATGGAAGTTTAAGCTAGTGATCCGCAAACAAGCTCATCCGATATGGAGGAAGGCACTCAGAGCCAACGCGCAAGCTTGTTGCATCACTTATAAACCAGTAATGGAGACCGTGGAATTTATTTAAAATAAATCCCTCTCCCACTTAGTTATTTAAAGTGAGGAATTTTGACTATGTTAGCCTACTTAGCATGCATACTAACAAGCACACACAACACAGCATAAAAAGCAATAAATAGAAAAACTAATTTTCAACTATTATGGCTTTTATCTATTGCTGTCCTCCGTGTGTCGCCAACCCTAGCTGCTGCCATCTTTGGCCACCACCACCGGGTCTAGTTGTCGCATCCATCTTGCTCCTTGTTCCGCTGCGCCTCTGATCCTCAAAAGGTTCCACGCCTTGTAAGATTCGATCCGCGACATAAATAGAATTTTACATTTTTCGATCCTATATTCCTCGAAGGAATGTATATGTAAACTAGATCGAACATAAAATAAAATTTACATCCATCGATCCTATATTCCATAAAAGGAATGTACATGTAACTAGATCAAAAAATAAAATCCTAATAAAACTAAATGCAGCTCCTGCTGTATTTTATAATACAATCATGCACACACAATAAATGCCCTTGACATGTCCAAGGGTCCAATCACACACATAATAACTATAAGCCATAATAGTTGGATCCTGCATCCACAAAGTTAGCACATCCTACTATTATCCTGCCTAAATTATGTATGACATGTGCATAATTAAACTAATACCAAATACACAAAGGCAAAACCCTAGCTCTGTTACCAATTATTGGTTGCTACTCGGAAAACCTAATGGTTCCACTGTACAAAAATTTTGTATAAAGGTCTGAACCTTTTCCTAGCTACCATGTGTTCTTTTAAATTAAACTTGGATCGCCTACGGAACTTAACACGTTTGATCCAAAGTTTAATCTATTTGTTTTTTTAGGTTTTGACTTGGATCTCCTGCGGAACTTAACACATTTGATCCAAATCACCTAAGTTATTAATTCCATTAAATATTAATTTCCATAATTGGTTCCCAGTACTGACGTGGCGAGGCACATGACCTTCTTGGATATGGGAGCAACCACCACCGACTAGACAAAACCTTTTATGGAAAGCTAATATTTAATTTCCTAAAATAACTTTAGGTTAACCAAAAGGAACAATCAAATCACAAGGAAAAATAAAACAAAAGAACACAACATCGAAAAACATATTCGAAATACTAGAATCGCAAGCCTCTTGTATTTGGTATTATTTCCTAAAATAACTAGTATGATGTGGAAAGAAAAATTACTAGTTATACCTTTTAGAAAGACCTCTTGATCTTCTACCGTATTCCTCTTCTAACCTCGGACGTTGTGTGGGCAACGATCTTCCGAGATGAGAAAACACCAACGACCTTCTTCTCCTCCTAGCTAGGTTCGGCCACAATAAAGAAGCTTTACCAAGGATGAAGAACAAAACACCAACCAAGCTCCAAGAGATGCAAGCTTTCTCTCATTCTTCTTCTTCTTCTTCTCCAAGTAGTATCCGGCCACCACAAGAGCTCCAAGGGAGATGAAGGATTCGGCCACCACAAGAGGAAGAGAGGGAGAGGATGATGGCCGGCCACAAGACCAAGGAAAAGAGGGAGAGAAATAATAGAGGTTGTATCCAATGAAGGCACCCCCACCCATTCTTTTATATTCTTTAGCCTTGGTAAATTAGGAAATTTAATTACAATAAAATTTTCTTAATTTCCTTGACATGATTTAATTGAGAAAAATAAAATAAAATTTCCCAATTAAACTATAATGGCCGGCCACATCATGGAGGAATAAATTAGACAAGTTTTAATCAACAAATTAAAACTTCCTAATTTGTTTCCGGAAATTTTAAAAATAAAATTTCTCTTCAAAAATCTCTTCATGGTTGATAAAAAGAAATTTCTATAATTTTAATTTTTCAACATGTGAATAATTTTTAAAGAGAAAATAAAATATCTCACCAATCTACAAATAAGGAAAGAGATTTAATCTCTTTCTTTAATCTTTTGTAGATCCTTTACAAGAGAGATATTTTAATTTTAATTCTCTTTAATAAATTATATCTTCCACATAATAAAAATTAAAATTAAAATTCTTTTAAATTTAATATGGCCGGCCCCCTCTAGCTTGGGTTCAAGCTAGGGCCGGCCACCTTAAACCATGCTTAGGCCGGCCCTTAGGCCGGCCCTAGCTTGATTCCAAGCTAGCTTGGCCGACCCCCTTTAGGTGGGTATAGAAGGTGGGTATAGGTGGGTATAGTACTCTATAAATAAGAGGCTACGATAGGGACCGAGAGGAGGAATTAGTTTTGGTCTCCCGATAAAATTAAGCATCCCGTGTTCGCCCCGAACACACAACTTAATTTTATCAATAATAATTCATTCCACTAGAGAACTATTATTGAACTACCGCACCAATCCCAAATTATATTTTTGGGCTCCTTCTTATTATGAGTGTGTTAGTCTCCCTGTGTTTAAGATATGGAATGTCCACTAATTAAGTGAGTTACTGACAACTCATTTAATTAATATCTTAGTCCAAGAGTAGTACCACTCAACCTTATCGTCATGTCAGACTAAGTCCACCTGCAGGGTTTAACATGACAATCCTTATGAGCTCCTCTTGGGGACATTATCAACCTAATATCTCTAGGACACAGTTTCCTTCTATAATCAACAACACACACTATAAGTGATATCATTTCCCAACTTATCGGGTTTATTGATTCATCGAACTAAATCTCACCCATTGATAAATTAAAGAAATAAATATCAAATATATGTGCTTGTTATTATATTAGGATTAAGAGCACACATTTCCATAATAACTGAGATATATGTTCTTTTATAAAGTCTGTATAAAAGAAACAACCTCAAATGGTCCTACTCAATACACTCTAAGTGTACTAGTGTAATTATATAGTCAAGATAAACTAATTCCTAATTACACTACGACCTTCCAATGGTTTGTTCCTTTCCATTTTGGTCGTGAGCTACTGTTTATAATTTATAAGGTACTGATAACATGATCTTCTGTGTGTGACACCACACACCATGTTATCTACAATATAAATTAATTAAACAACTACATTTATCACAAATGTAGACATTTGACCAATGTGATTTTTATTTCTAGATAAATGTTTTATACCAAAAGCTAGGCTTTTTGTATACATTCTAACACCTTCAACTATAGTCGGCCTGTGGCTTCAGTTCTTAGCTATACCTGGCCCGTGGGTCCACTTCCTGATCACTATTGAGGCTAATTATTGTCCGATTTGCCTCATCAGCTGAGACTTTGACCCTGGCCATGTAAGCTTGACTTCTGACCAGCCACGAAGGCTGGACTTTTGACCTCTACGTAACTTGACTTCTGACCTCCACGTAAGCTTAACTTCTGACCATCCCGTGGTCTCGACTTCTAATCACATCATCTTACTGACCCCGCAAACATGCACCGTATCACAAGCCTCCCCCTCAAGTCTAGTCGAAGGAGGCTCTAGTCCGACTGACTAGACCCCAGTCCTTTTGTTACCTGACCTGGTTCTCACGTCCTTTGCTGACCTATCTTCCACCTACCTTCTGTAGATTTTCTAGATATCCTAGAAGACGAACGAGCTCTTTCTATGCATATGTTGACTCCTCAACTTCCAAGCGTAGTCTCCTCCTATAAATGCTTCACTATTTTTCAAGCGTCGACTCAAACTCCGAGGAAATCCCTTCACCTTCTCCTTCCTTATAAAAGGTCTGAGAATCTAATGCCTCCAGCTATCCTCTTGTTAATACAGTATCCTATCTCCATGGAGCCTACCACAGAACCCAGCGAACTTGATTCTTTACTTCAGCAAACTTCCCCATCTGCTGGAGTTATCGGGTCAGAAAGAGGAAGCCTCGCTTCAGCAAATTGCCGCTCTGACGGAGTTACTGGCTCAAAAGAAGAAATATTATTGGAAATGACTGTGAGCAGAGATCTCCAAGCGTCCCCTACATATGAAATGGAGGGTCTTTAGCTGGCTGCTAAATCCAAAACCCGGGCCGAAATTGCCCTCAAGCTGAAAGCTCAATCAGACTTCCAGAGCCAATTTCAATATATTATCTATTTGAAGAGGAAGCATGAGGACGAGGTGACCCTCCTGAAGGAGGAAGGACATATCAAGGACGAGACCATTGGGCAACTAAAGCGCGCCATTGATCTTATCAAGGAAGATCTAACAAAAACCCAAGCTCATCTGGCTAGAAAGGATCAAGCCTCTGGCTTTGGTAGTCATGTAAACCCTTGAAACCCTTGAAAAATGTACCTATGATTTAATGGAATAAAACCTGTTTTTTGCGCTCTACTCATGGTGTATCTCAACACTCTATTGCTCGGGTATCATCTTGTTTTTATAGAACACCTACGTTTGTCTAATATTTCTAGGAAAAATAGAAAAAATAATAAAGATAGTTGGCTTACCCCATCCTCCTTCTACCTCATAACATATGAGTCTTTGGCTAAAGCAAATAAGACGCTTGAGGATGTGCCTGCCAGATTTCATATTTAGCAAGAACCATTGAAATACGGCTTACTGACCAGTCTGACACGATAACTTGGCCTGTTGCCTTTTGCATCGGCTAATATAAGGAGTACTTGACCACGAAAATTATTGCCCCGACCGAGAAGGTCGTTAGTCGTGAGAGCATGCTCACTTATAACTCGCACTGAGGCGAGACTCTGTGACAACCGACCTGGAAGCTCGATGGGCGTGAGAGCCTTGCTCACTTATAACTCGCACTGAGGCGAGAGTCTGGGACAACCGACCTGGAAGCTCGTTGGGCGTGAGAGCCTTGCTCACTTATAACTCGCACTGGGGCGAGAGTCTGGGACCCGACCTAGAAGGTCATTGGGTGTGAGAGCCTTGCTCACTTATAACTCGTACTGGGGCGAGAGTCTGGGACAGCCGACCTGGAAGGTCGTTGAGCGTGACAGCCTTGCTCACTTATAACTCGCACTAGGGCGAGAGTCTGGGGCAGCCGACTTGGAAGGTCGTTGGGCGTGAGAGTCTTGATCACTTATAACTCGCACTGGGGTGAGACTCTGGGATAGCCGACCTGGAAGGTCGTTGGGCGTGAGAGCATTGCTCACTTATAACTCGCACTAGGGCGAGAGTCTGGGACCCGACCTGGAAGGTCGTTGGGCGTGAGAGCCTTGCTCACTTATAACTCGCACTGGGGTGAGAGTCTGGGACAGCCGACCTGGAAGGTCGTTGGGCGTGAGAGTCTTACTCACTTATAACTCACACTGGGGCGTGAGTCTGTGACAACTGACCTGGAAGGTCGTTGGGTGTGAGAGCCTTGCTCACTTATAACTCGCACTGGGGCGAGAGTTTGGGACCCGACCTGGAAGGTCATTGGGCGTGAGAGCCTTGCTCACTTATAACTCGCACTGGGGCGAGAGTCTGGGACCCGACCTGGAAGGTCATTGGGCGTGAGAGCCTTGCTCACTTATAACTCGCACTGGGGCGAGAGTCTGGGACCCGACCTGGAAGGTCGTTGGGCGTGAGAGTCTTGCTCACTTATAACTCGTACTGTTGTGAGATTCAGGGACAGCTGACCTGGAAGGTCGTTGGGCGTGAGAGCCTTGCTCACTTATAACTCGCACTGGGGCGAGAGTCTGGGACAACCGACCTGGAAGGTCGTTGGGCGTGAGAGCCTTGCTCACTTATAACTCGCACTGGGGCGAGAGTCTGAGACAGGTCGGTCTGGGACAGCCGACCTGGAAGGTCGTTGGGCGTGAGAGCCTTGACCACTTATAACTCGCACTGGGGTGAGAGTCTGGGACAGCCGACCTGGAAGGTCGTTGGGCGTGAGAGTCTTACTCACTTATAACTCACACTGGGGCGTGAGTCTGTGACAACTGACCTGGAAAGTCGTTGGGTGTGAGAGCCTTGCTCACTTATAACTCGCACTGGGGCGAGAGTCTGGGACCCGACCTGGAAGGTCATTGGGCGTGAGAGTCTTGCTCACTTATAACTCGCACTGGGGCGAGAGTCTGGGACCCGACCTGGAAGGTCATTGGGCGTGAGAGCCTTGCTCACTTATAACTCGCACTGGGGTGAGAGTCTGGGACCCGACCTGGAAGGTCGTTGGGCGTGAGAGTCTTGCTCACTTATAACTCGTACTGGGGTGAGATTCAGGGACAGCTGACCTGGAAGGTCGTTGGGCGTGAGAGCCTTGCTCACTTATAACTCGCACTGGGGCGAGAGTCTGGGACAACCGACCTGGAAGGTCGTTGGGCGTGAGAGCCTTGCTCACTTATAACTCGCACTGGGGCGAGAGTCTGGGACAGCCGACCTGGAAGGTCGTTGGGCGTGAGAGCCTTGCTCACTTATAACTCGCACTGGGGCGAGAGTCTGGGACCCGACCTGGAAGGTCGTTGGGCGTGAGAGCCTTGCTCACTTATAACTCGCACTAAGGCGAGAGTCTGGGACAGCCGACCGGGAAGGTCGTTCGGCGTGAGAGCCTTGCTCACTTATAACTCGCACTAAGGCGAGAGTCTTGGACAGCCGACCTTGAAGGTCGTTGGGCGTGAGAGTCTTGCTCACTTATAACTCACACTGGGGCGAGAGTTTGGGACAGTCGACCTTAAAGGTCGTTGGGCGTGAGAACCTTGCTCACTTATAACTCGCACTGGGGCGAGAGTCTGGGACCCGACCTGGAAGGTCGTTGGGCGTGAGAGCCTTGCTCACTTATAACTCGCACTGGGGCGAGAGTCTGGGACCCGACCTGGAAGGTCGTTGGGCGTGAGAGCCTTGCTCACTTATAACTCTTAATGGGGCGAGAGTCTGGGACAGCCGACCTGGAAGGTCGTTGGGCATAAGAGCCTTGCTCACTTATAACTCGCACTGGGGCGAGAGTCTGGGACTCGACCTGGAAGGTCGTTGGGCGTGAGAGCCTTGCTCACTTATAACTCGCACTGGGGCGAGAGTCTAGGACAGCCGACCTGGAAGGTCGTTAGGCTTTGAGAGTCTTGCTCACTTATAACTCGCACTGGGGCGAGAGTCTGGGACAGCCGACCTGGAAGGTCGTTGGGCGTGAGAGCCTTGCTCACTTATAACTCGTACTGGGGTGAGAGTCTTGGATAGCTGACCTGGAAGGTCGTTTGGCGTGAGAGCCTGGCTCACTTATAACTCGCACTGGGGCGAGAGTCTGGAACACGACCTGGACGTATATTGCCGACCCGGAGGGGCATTCTAGACCAGGGTAGCTATTGCCGACCTAGGGGTGTATTCCCGACCAAGGTAGATATTGCCGACCTGGGGTGTATTCCCGACCAGGGATTACTCGAAGAGATTGCTTTAACTTCGTCTGCAATCAAGAAATATACCATATCAGAGGTATTGAAAAAATATTAAAATCTTACTCAGTCTTGGCCTCGCCACATTCGAATTTCTTTCCCGCCACTTTTCTTCGCCGCTTCCCGAGAAAAATCGCGTGGTGGGCATTTTCGTACACCCGCTTTATCTCATGATTTCCTTATCACATCCATCATTAATACGCTTCATAGGAAATCGACACCTGTCCCACGCCTTTATTGCTTACGTCGTATGACACCGCCGACTCCACTCCTTTTAGTACACGACCTCCCAGAAGAGCATGTCGTTCTGTGATTAGACAGCTTTGGGCGCTTTACCCAAGAATATACTCAACACATCTTTTCGATATTCCTTAGGAAAACCCTCTTTATAAGCCCTAAAGGCAGTCCACCATCGTTGCCTTTAGCGTTTTGACTGCCTTCGTCTTCTTGCTGCTTCGCCGTCTCGGGGGCGTCGGCCCTTCCCTTTTTAGACTCTTCACGACTGGTGCTCTTATTCTTCTCAACTGACCTCTTCTCCAACCTCCCCCAACTTGATAATGCCTGACGGTAAGGCCACCCTTTGGCACTCGTGCTTCATTTCTGACATAGATGATCATGACCTATCTGTGATTCGGTCTGATCTGCGGCTTAGTGACGCCTATGAACTTAGAGTTCCTATACCCCATGAACATCCCGCGAACCCTCCTGAAGGCTTCATGACTGTTTTTAGATACCATCTTTTAGGAGGCTTTCGATTTCCTATACCCCCCTTTATCTCTTCCCTGGGCCGCTACTTTGGCATTTGCCCCTCTCAATTTGCTCCCAACTTTTTCAGAGCGGTATGTGGCACGGTCATCCTATGTCGCATATACCAAATTCCCCTAACCGTTCAGCTCTTCCATCATTTTTATTCTTTCAAACACTCAGAATCGAGAGTGTTTATGGTACAGGCTAGGCCTGGCTATAAGTTCTTTTCTGACATGCCCTCTTCCAACAAGGGGTGGAAGTCATGCTTCTTCTTTATTAGACTACCTACTTCCTCACCCTTGGTCGAGCCAATCCCTTGGCGCCCTGATATCCTTTCCAATCTCCCTGTACATCAACATCAGCCTTCCTGCGATGCTGCTTCAAAAAAACTTCAAGACGTGAGCGTTCGCTTATCTATATTACTGTTGGAAGGCTTTTTATATTTGTTCGGGCTTAGCCCAGTTCAGGCAGAGATAGGGGACCCATTAGGTAAGACCCCATTTTCCTCTTTCCTATTCTTCGCTAACTGAGGTATCTTTCTTTCACTTTGTAGAGGCTGCCATGTTGCGGGCTTACTCTTCAGATGTAAAACTCCGATCTTTCACTGTTTTGAAAACTATAAGTACTGAGCTTAAGAAGGGCTTAGTGGCGTCCTCCCGGTCTACCCCTTCTGCCTCACAGCCTGCCCCTTCTGCCTCGCAGTCTGCTCCACCTGCGCTGGCCCAGGCAGAATCTTCCTCGGCTCTTCCCTTGGACGTGGCTCCTATAGAAGACCTGGTCACTGTAGAGCAGGTCGGCCTGGCCACTATAGAGCAGGTCGAGGAAGAGCGAGCAGCGTCTCCCCCGCCAGCCAAACATCTACGGCTCCAGCGCAAGAGGAAGAGGGTTACTCCAACAACTCCGGCGTCACCTCCGCTTCCTTCCAGCCGTCGCCCATCAACCGCCTCTCAATCTTCGGAGGCTAGGACCGTTACCCCCGACCGGGAGACTACTTTGGGATCAGAGGTTCCCATTCTATCGCCTCAAATATCAGCCCCGACCCCCGGTCGGGCTATAACTCTCGATCAGGCCTCTTTTCTCTCTCAGGCCTCCTCTCCCGAGCAGCTACCCCTTCCCTTAATGGACCAGCCCGGGAGCTCAGCAACTATATCTGCCTCCCTCCCGTTAGTTGCTCCGGCCTCTACTTCTCAATCTCGAGGGAAAATTCACAAGAAGTATGACTTTACTGACTCTTGGCACCTGCCTTCCTCCGCAGGGTCAGACGCCGCCAAAGAAACTGCTGAAGGGGCTCCTCCCCCTGTTGCCCTGGTTGAACTACAGGGCGATTTAGCGGCCTCCTGGCGATTAGGTAATTGGAAGTTTTGGAAGAATCCTCTGATGGAGGGGCTAGATCAAGCTGCTTGCCAGATAGTTTCCCTAAGTTTTCTTGTGTCAAGGCTCCTCTGCTGGGATCTCTTTATAATCTTTCTTCATATATCTAACGTAGATCTATTCCGCCAATCTGAGTGTCATTCAATACGCCTCTCGCTTGTAGAAGGAGAATGAAGTGTTAAAGACTCGTCTTCAGGAGTTGGAGTTGCTGCTAACTCCCCGAGATCCCCTTAACCCGACCCTTGGGGACTTAGCCAGTTATCTCCGACTGATTGGGGAGTCTGCAGAGTCCGCCCCGCAACATTTCCCATGCGGCTTTTGACAAAATAAAGACCTTGGAAGTGGCTCTAAGGACAAGCGAGTCCAAACTGGCTTCTAAGACGGAGAGGCGTCGCTCCCTGGTAGTTGAATTGGACGAGAAGGACGCTCGACTAACCACATTATCCTCCGATCAGAAGAGTCTGCAAGAAACCCAGGAGACTCTTCAGAAGAATTTAACAGACATTCAGGGTCAGCTGGCCTCCAGTGCCGACCGGGAGAAGACCCTTCAACGTCACTGGGAGGCCATCCAAGCAACCCTCACATCAGTGCAGGCCGATCTCTTGAAAGCTCAGGAGCATGCTTCCCAAAGTCAACAGGATTTGACTTTGGCCCGAGCCGATGCGGAGAAGGCCCGGGCAGAGCTGACAGATTATCAGGCGGGGGAAGTTGGTCGTCTAAGAGCATACAGATGAGCCTACGTCACCTCCCCCTTCTTCTTTAAGAAGATTGGAAGTCTGATGAATTTCATGCTATGCTGTGGCGCGGCCGGCGGGGCTCGTCAGATGTTTGAGCAGGATTTACTTCACGCTGCCCCTTCAGAAGATTTCTTAGATACTGCTCGCTTAATGAACGAGATTCCAGACGAGTCGCTTCCCTCCTTCAAAGATGATGACAACTTATTCCTCCTCCCTGAGCCTCCTGCTGACACTGAGCCTTGCCCCCCTGATCCTCCTGCTGACACTAATCCTTGATGTGGCACTATATGCTTCACTCTAGTGTAAAAATGAATCTACCCAACTTTCACTAAAACTAGTTGTTTTGTAATTACAAATTTGCCTTTTCCGCAAACTGTTGAACTTTCTTATAATATGTGAACTTTCTTACGATATGACGTGACTGCCGGTTTCCGATTTTTCCTTAGCTCATGAGCCTCTTATCTGTGGCCTCATACATTTCTCGACCAATACACACCGTGGCAATATGAACGTGTGCTTTGACCTTCTGGTCCAAGTTTTATCTGATCCCGGTCGGGATCTCCTTTTTTACCCTGACCTGTTTTCCTTGACTTTTTCTACTGACCGCGTAACTTAGCTCAGCAAATCCCCCTGGTCTGCGTTTATATCCCAACCTGTTTAGCTTGCTCTTCTCTGCTGACCGCCATGGCTCGGCCCTACCCCCTGGTCTACTCTTTTCCCCGTAATCCAGGTCAGGATAACTTCAGACCGGGAAATTGAGAGTTAAGCCCAGACCAGGAAGGCGAGGGCACTTTTTCATAAGACAACTGCTGCGTCTTTTCCCGAAATTCATCTCCTCGTCTTTGCTCCAGCACTTTTCCATATACACCCTTGGGCGTTATTTTCAAAGAAGATCCGTCGGTCCTCTTTGTTCCTGCCAATTATTGTGCACCATTGGATGTCGCCTGACGAAATTGCCCCTCCGCCTAGCGGCTATAAATAATCTTCTCAAGCTTTGCCTCCAGATTTTGCATGTCTTCTTCTCCCTTCCGCTTGAATCCATCATCCCTCCTAAATCTCTACTTTTGCGTCGATAGCTTCCCGCTTGCTCTTTCCTCCTTCTGTTTCTTTTCTCATGGCATCTCCCTCTTTTCTTTCTTCTCTGGCGGCGGTGTATTACCCTGGCTCATCCACTTTCGATGAACTGGATCGGGATGACCTGCGCTATACCTACGGAGTCGGGGATAACGCACATGTGATCATCCCCACCGGGATACACTAATTTTTTGATCCTCCCAATGGATATTGCACTTTCTTTAAAGAGCAATTTGTGGCCGGCCTTCGTCTTCCTCTTCATCCCTTCTTTTCAGAAGTATGTCGCCATTTCAAGATTCCCCTAGGACAACTGACGCCGAACTCTATAAGAATCCTCTGTGGCTTTGTGGTACTCTGCGATGTATGTGAGCTGTCCTGGTCCGCCTACTTGTTCCATTATTTTTTCACTCTCCGGCAACAGGAAGAAGGCACATTCCGCTTCTAGCCTCGTCTTCGGACTGCTTTTTTCTCGCCCCTGCAACCTTCTGAACCGAGCTGGAGGAACAAGTTTTCTTCATCCGATTTCCTCATGAAGTAGAGTGGCCTATGCGATGACAATCCTCACTTCCTCCGAGCCCGCCAATAGAGGATTTTCATCTTGACCTATCCTATATAGAGGCTTCCTCTCGCTTAGCGAGATGGAAATTAAACTTAACCTGCTTGCTGTCTGAGGAGTTGCTTTCCTACTTCCACCTGAGCTATCTTACTCCTGATACGCCTCATTCTCTGGGTAAGTTTCCCTTGTAATTCTGTTACCATTTTATAAGCATTTTGTTTTTCCTACTGTAGCTGACCTCCTACTTTATCTTGTGCAGCTGAAGTCTTAACCCGTGCTTCAGAGGTTCAGCCTCTTCCTCTAAGTGACATGGAAATAATGAGGCGTGGTCGGGTTATTTTACAAAGAAGATCGCTCCCCTACTCGTCTTCGACCTCGGTCGGTGGGGCTTCCCCTGTGAATCCTCGATCCTGTCTTCCTCGCAGAGGGTCTTCTAGTGTCCGACCTGCCTCCTTTGCTCACCCCACTTACCCCAGGACTGCGCGCCCATCCCGACCGGCCACCCTTGTTTATCCCCGGGCCCCGCCTACTGCTCAGCCCTTCACCCCGACGCCCCTTCAGTCAGTTGATCCCCCTCGACCGACTTATATCCCTGGACGTGGTCTAGGCCGAAGACTAGCCAATGTAACATATGCTAGCCCTGCCTTTAGAGAAGCTTCTCAAGCAGCTCGACGGACCCGTTCTATGAATGATCGTGCGGATCGAGATACCCCCTCTTCTTCTCGGTGCAGGGCTCGGCTACCTTCTGATGATTCTGATTCGGATGACTAGCCGTTGGCTCAGAGACTTCGTCACCGAGCTCCTCATCCTATGCCAGACTTGGGCCCTTCCGCTATCCCTTCTCCTTCACCTCCTGTTGTAACCACCTCTCCTCCTTCGACTCCTATCGCGACCCCGACTCCTGTCCAGAGCCAAACATATTGTTGGATCGAGACGCGCTAGAGGGGGGGTGAATAGCGCTCGTGGCTATTTCCAACGATTATCGGAATCGTAAGACGTAAGAGTTAATGCAGCGGAAATTAAAAGAGACACAGACACGAAGGAGTTACTTCGTTCGGAGCCTAAGGCGACTCCTACTCGAAGGCCCGCGATCCTTGATCGCTTTCGGTGGGCAACAACTATAAGTTCGAAAGTATACAAAGATGAATTACAAGTAATGCAGTAAATAATCTTATACCGACAATGGAAAATACTAAATTGAAGCTTCGGGTTGTCGGTGTCGAGTTGCGACGAGTTCGTTAGCTAAATCGAGAAGAAGACTTGGATGTTACATTTCTTAGGCTGGTGAATCCTTTATAACAATGTTCAAGGCGCCTTAAACCCCTCAAAGGCGCCTCCAGTGCACGCGCGTGGATCAGAACCGACCTGGTCGAATTCTATCATGTTCAGGCGCCTCCACCTCTCAAGGCGCCTTCATCAACTTGTTCAAGGCGCCTTAAGCCTATCCAAGGCGAAGCTTGCTCACCGACTTATGTTTTGCAGGCGCCTCGAGCCCCATGGGCGCCTCGGACTTCATCAGAGTAATTGTGCACTTTGCCCAAGATATGTTAATCCCAAAATACCGCAACACAAAGTTAGCACAAAACAATAATAAATATGAAGATGATAAAGAATATTATGACAGTCTCGGACTGTCAACTTCGGATTTTCGGCCGAAAACCCTAGGTCGACCCGACGCCTATTGTTCCCTCTACGGGAACGCGTCCTCACCTACTCCCTCGGGAGAGATTACACGATGCCGTTCGATCCTCCGGATCATTGGACTTTTCGACTTTCGAGGCTCCCGGACTTTCTACTGGACATCCGCTTCCCGGCTAGTCCAGTCTTTCACCTGGTTCGTGACACCAGGACTTTCCACCTAGGGTTACCACCCCCTAGGACTTTTGCCTGAAGCCCTCGACCTGCCAAGACTTTCCGCATAGGGTTACCACCCCCTATGACCTAGGGTTACCACCCCCTAGGGTTTTCACCTTACCTAACCGCAGTCAGGACTTTTCTCCACCTAGGGTTACCACCCCCTAGGACCTAGGGTTACCACCCCCTAGGGTTTTCACCTGCCTAACCGCAGTTAGGACTTTTGCCTAAGTATCACTTAGGACTTTCCTGCAAGCTCCATGAACTTTGTTAGATAACACCACCACTTAACTTTAAGCCCTTTGTCATAATCAAAACTCAGGTTCGATCATCTGGTGCTCACTGCACCAACAATCTCCCCCTTTTTGATTATGGCAATCTTGGTTCAAAGTTAAGTAAAACATAACATTTAAAAGGAATAAATAATGAAAGTTAACCAGAAGCATCAATGCATAAATAAAATTTTAAAGTTTATGCTCCCCCTTTCATTCTTGATTTCTTAACTTTGACTTTTCTCTCCCCCTTTGACATAAATCAAAAAGAATTAAGAAGAGAGAAATAGTCTAGTTAATTTAAGCTCCCCCTAAAGGGTAGCATAGTTAAGTACTCAGGCTTCAAAAAATTTAGGTGAAGTACTTAGTTCAATTCATAAGGTGTTTGAAAAGAATTGTTGCATAGTTAATTTAAATTTTAAATTAATGCCTTAATAAATTCTTTGAGTTTAGGTGTCCAAGCATGAGTCGAATTAAATTATTTAACTTGATTGGGTATCAGAGCCCTAAAGGAATTAGTTTAGCCTTAAAGTACTAGCATGACTCTGTTCATTCCCCCTTAATTAATGCCAAATTAAATTTTTAGGGTCTTAGAGTACAAGCATAAGAAGAACTTTATATTATCCTAATTCCAGCTCATCCAATCTAGATTATCAAACATGTGCAGCTTATGAATGAGTTTGAGACGAAATTCATATTTGAAAATATTGAAAATTTAAGTTCCAAATGAGAAAATGCTAAACTTATGAGAATTTATTGAAAATTAATTAGAGTTAACTTTAGCAATCAGAATTTGAGAATTAAATATTTTTAAATCCTTTTAAACTAATATTTTGACAGTAATTGAATTAATTTTAAAAGATTTTGAAAAGAATTTTCAAAAGATTTTTGAAATGAATTTTCAAAGGCTTTTTAAATAAGTTTTTCAAAGATTTTTCAAAGGATTTTGAAATTAAGTTTAAAATGATTTTTCAAAGCTTTTGAAATTAAGTATAAAATGATTTTTCAAAGGATTTTTCATTTAAATAAAATTTCCAAATAATTTTTAAATAAGTTTTTCAAAGATTTTTCAAATAATTTTGAAATGATTTTGAAATGAATAAAAGAATTTTATAAACAATTTTGAAATGAATTTTCAAATGACTATTAAAAGATTTTCAAACAATTTTTAAAGGATTTTCAAATGACTTTTAAAAGATTTTCAAACAATTTTTTAAAGGATTTTCAAATGACTTTTAAAAGAAATTTTCAAATAATTTTTAAAATATTTTCAAATAATTTTTGAAAGATTTTCAAATAACTTTTAAAAGATTTTTTCAAATAATTTTTAAAAGATTTTCAAATAATTTTTGAAAGATTTTCAAATAACTTTTAAAAGATTTTCAAATAATTTTTAAAAGATTTTCAAATGACTTTTAAAAGATTTTCAAACAATTTTTAAAGGATTTTCAAATGACTTTTAAAAGAAATTTTCAAATAATTTTTAAAAGATTTTCAAATAATTTTTGAAAGATTTTCAAATAACTTTTAAAAGATTTTCAAATAATTTTTAAAGGATTTTCAAATGACTTTTAAAAGAAATTTTCAAATAATTTTTAAAAGATTTTCAAATAATTTTTGAAAGATTTTCAAATAATTTTTAAAAGATTTTCAAATGATTTTTTTTAAAAGATTTTCAAATGACTTTTTAAAAGATTTTCAAACAATTTTTAAAGGATTTTCAAATGACTTTTAAAAGAAATTTTCAAATAATTTTTAAAAGATTTTCAAATAATTTTTGAAAGATTTTCAAATAACTTTTAAAAGATTTTCAAATAATTTTTAAAGGATTTTCAAATGACTTTTAAAAGAAATTTTCAAATAATTTTTTAAAAGATTTTCAAATAATTTTTGAAAGATTTTCAAATAACTTTTAAAAGATTTTTTTCAAATAATTTTTAAAAGATTTTCAAATAACTTTTGAAAGATTTTCAAATAACTTTTAAAAGAAATTTTCAAATAATTTTTAAAAGATTTTCAAATAATTTTTGAAAGATTTTCAAATAATTTTTAAAAGATTTTCAAATGATTTTTTTAAAAGATTTTTTAAATGATTTTTATATAATTTTAAAATTAATTTTCAAAAGATTTTTGAAATGACTTTGAAATTAAGTTTTAAAAGATTTTTTAAATGATTTTTAAATAATTTTGAAATTAATTTTCAAAAGATTTTTGAAATGACTTTTAAGTAATTTTGAAATTGATTTTCTAAAATAATTTTGAAATTAATTTTCTAAAATAATTTTGAAATTAATTTTCTAAAATAATTTTTAAATTAATTTTCAAAAGATTTTTGAAATGATTTTGAAATTGATTTTCAAAAGATTTTTGAAATGATTTTGAAATTAAGTTTTAAAAGATTTTTTAAATGATTTTTAAATAATTTTGAAATTAATTTTCAAAAGATTTTTGAAATGACTTTTAAGTAATTTTGAAATTGATTTTCTAAAATAATTTTGAAATTAATTTTCTAAAATAATTTTGAAATTAATTTTCAAAAATAATTTTTAAATTAATTTTCAAAAGATTTTTGAAATGACTTTTAAGTAATTTTGAAATTGATTTTCTAAAATAATTTTGAAATTAATTTTCTAAAATAATTTTGAAATTAATTTTCTAAAATAATTTTTAAATTAATTTTCAAAAGATTTTTGAAATGATTTTGAAATTGATTTTCAAAAGATTTTTGAAATGATTTTGAAATTAAGTTTTAAAAGATTTTTTAAATGATTTTTAAATAATTTTGAAATTAATTTTCAAAAGATTTTTGAAATGACTTTTAAGTAATTTTGAAATTGATTTTCTAAAATAATTTTGAAATTAATTTTCTAAAATAATTTTGAAATTAATTTTCAAAAATAATTTTGAAATTAATTTTCTAAAACAATTTTTGAAATGACTTTTAAGTAATTTTGAAATTGATTTTCTAAAATAATTTTTAAATTAATTTTCTAAAATAATTTTTAAATTAATTTTCAAAAGATTTTTGAAATGATTTTGAAATTGATTTTCAAAAGATTTTTGAAATGATTTTGAAATTAAGTTTTAAAAGATTTTTTAAATGATTTTTAAATAATTTTGAAATTAATTTTCAAAAGATTTTTGAAATGACTTTTAAGTAATTTTGAAATTGATTTTCTAAAATAATTTTGAAATTAATTTTCTAAAATAATTTTGAAATTAATTTTCAAAAATAATTTTGAAATTAATTTTCTAAAATAATTTTTAAATTAATTTTCAAAAGATTTTTGAAATGATTTTTAAGTAATTTTGAAATTAATTTTGAATTAACTTGATTTAAGTTAATTTTAGTTTTAATTTCTTAGTCATCTCACCCGATCTAAATTTTCAATCAGGTAATCCTATAATTGTGGTGAGATGAATTGTGGTTCAGTTTAAGGGGTTGGTTTAACTTTGTGTTAGATTCAGGTTTAGCTTTGGGTTCAACAAGTAAGCATTCTTTGGATAAACTTCTGGGCTATGGTGAGTCACAAGGAACTCATTAAAGTAACCATGCCTTCGAGGTTTTCCAAATAGTCTTACCCATTGAACTTAATACTAAAACTTGGTCTAACTAGTTAGGATCCATTTAAGGGTAGCTTCGGTCAATTCCACTTGGCCAAATGCACCAGGTCGAAGCCATATCTTCCTAGACATGCGATGCCCAAGCTTCCCTAACGTACTATCATCCAAAAACTTCACCAGTACCGTTAGTAAAGTTAAACCTAGCCCATTTTATCTAACCTTAATTACCCTGCCGGGTAGTCTACTCTTGTTTACCCATTTCGGGTAGATTAAGTTCGGTTACCCAGTCGGGTAATTTAGTTGGGGGTGCCAGCTATTCTGGATCCTCCTTCTATTGAATTTTGAATTTTAAATTTCAAATTTTGAATTTAATTTTGAATTTGTAATTTGAATTTTGAATTTTTTAATTTTAATTTAATTTCGAATTTTGAATTTGTAATTTGAATTTAATTTTTGAATTTTGAATTTAATTGTGAATTTTAGATTTATGAATTTTGAATTTAATTTATTAAAATTGTTTTCCTTCTTGCTCCCCCTGGATCATAGCCTCGATATGGTCTATCGAGGTAGTGGACCTGATCCTTGGGGACCCAATATTGTCCAAGTCCAACTTGATTAACGAGGTTGGACTTGGGGACCCATGCTTGAATTATGTTCCTTTTATTTCTATTTACCAACGACATATATGATCTATATTTAGTTTTGGGCTTGAATCCAAGTCCGGATTTGTTGTAAACAGCACGCTGTTTTCCAAGAATCAGATCCAAATTCTTGGAACCCCACGTGAAACGTTCTAACGTATCCTTGAGTTCTTTAATTTGAGTTTTCAAATTGGAATTTTCTTCCTCAAGTTGTTGGACTTGAGTTGAACTTCCAACTTGAACTGACTCAGTTAAAGAACTCGAGTCAGTCGCTTCCTTAAGGGCTATTACTTCCTTTTGGAGCGACTTAACCCGGATGTTGGATTTAGCCAATTTTTTAAGCAAATAAGGAACTAAATTTCTTAAGTCATCTATTTGAGTTTCGGCGAGAAAAGAACTTACAGTGGGGATCGGGCCTTCGGAAACGGATGCGGATCCGTGGCTTCGCTCGGACTCTGTTTCTGACTCGTTCTCGGCTTCGGACTCGAGTTCGGACTCGATTTCGTCAATTATGTTAGCCTGCACCGGTAATGCGAGAAAGCTCGTTGGTTCTTCTTCCTTGTCAGTCTCGGATTCGTCTGACGACTCGGACCAGGTTGCTTTCAATGCCTTTCTTCTTTTCTTCTTGTTTGGGCAATCTGGCTTGTAGTGACCTTTTTGGTTACAGCCGTAGCAGGTGACATCTGATCTGTCCTTTGTGTTCATTTGAGTTGCCTTCTTCGACTTGCACATCTTCCGTACGAGTTTTATCAACTTGGAAATAACTTCGTCTTCATCTTCTGCGTCTGATTCATCGTCTTCGTCCTCTGATATTTTAGATTTGCGCCTTGACGTCGGTTCACGCGTTCTGCTAGTACCTGCAACCAAAGCAACACCTTTCTCGACCGGGCGTGCATTAGTCTGCTCATGCAATTCTAATTCAGAAAACAATTCATCTAGTTTTATTGAGGATAAATCCTTGGAAACTTTGTAAGCATCAACCATGGATGCCCACAAAGTGTTCCTCGGAAAAGCACTTAGCGCGTACCTTATTACGTCGCGGTTTTCCACCTTTTGGCCGATCGCATGAAGCCCGTTGAGTAGGTCCCGGATGCGTGCGTGAAGCTGGTTCGCCGTCTCACCTTCCTGCATTTTAATATTATATAATTTATTTAAAATTAAATCACGCTTACTTACTTTAGCGTCGGACGTGCCCTCGTGCAACTCGATTAGTTTTTCCCATGACTCCTCGCACTTGAAAATGGTCCGACTCTATTCGGTTCTTCTTTTGTCAACCCGCATTAAAGCATACAAGTTGCTTTGGCATCAACTTCGACCTTCTTTCTTATGCTGGTATCCCAGTTAGTGCATGAAACGAGTTCTCCAGCGCCGTCAAGTGGTAGCTCGAGACCGGTCTGGATGATGATCCACATCTCGACTTGCGTCTTGAGATGGTAGATCATCCGGTTCTTCCAATAGGTAAAGTCTTCGCCGGAGAAGAGCGGGGGGCGAGAAGTGCTAAAGCCTTCTTGGAGGGCCATTTAAAAGAACCTTGCCCACAAAAAATAGCAAAAAAATGTACCAGGATTTGATCCTGGATTAGCAGTGCGGTATGGAAGGATAGAAATAGAAGTTCACCAGTTTTGAAAAAAATAATAAAATATTATTAAAAAAATATTTTAAAAAATATTATTTTAAATTTTGCCAAATTCAATATTTTATCAATACTAATAAACCGTGAAAGGATGAAAATGAATTTTTCGAAAATAATTTTGGAGGGAAAAAACGAAAGGGTTGCACCAGTTCAAAGCGACCCCGCTCTGATACCAATTGTTGGATCGAGACGCGCTAGAGGGGGGGTGAATAGCGCTCGTGGCTATTTCCAACGATTATCGGAATCGTAAGACGTAAGAGTTAATGCAGCGGAAATTAAAAGAGACACAGACACGAAGGAGTTACTTCGTTCGGAGCCTAAGGCGACTCCTACTCGAAGGCCCGCGATCCTTGATCGCTTTCGGTGGGCAACAACTATAAGTTCGAAAGTATACAAAGATGAATTACAAGTAATGCAGTAAATAATCTTATACCGACAATGGAAAATACTAAATTGAAGCTTCGGGTTGTCGGTGTCGAGTTGCAGCACTTCGGGACGAGTTCGTTAGCAGCTAAATGCAGAAGGAAGACTTGGATGTTCTGTTTCTTAGCTGCTGGTCGAATCCCCTTTATAAACAGTGTTCAAGGCGCCTTAAACCCCTCCAAGGCGCCTCCAGGCTGGCCGCATCACCCGCGTGGATCAGAACCGACCTGGTCGAATTCTATCATGTTCAAGGCGCCTCCAACCTCTCCAAGGCGCCTTCATCAACTTGTTCAAGGCGCCTTAAGCCTATCCAAGGCGCCTTGAAGCTTGCTTCGCAGCCAGCTTATGTTTTGCACCCGAGGCGCCTCGGACACTGTTCATCCGAGAGTAATTGTGCACTTTTGCCCCTGCAAGATATGTTAATCCCAAAAATACCCTGCAGCACAAAGTTAGCACAAAACAATAATAAATATGAAGATGATAAAGAATATTATGACAGTCTCCGGACTGTCCGGGTCTGACTTCGGATTTCCGACCCGAAAACCCTAGGTCGACCCGACGCCTACTGTTCCCTCTACGGGGAACGCGTCCTCACCTACTCCCCTCAGGAGAGATTACCTGATGCCAGTTCGATCCTCCAGATCGACTGGACTTTTGCTCGGCACTCGAGGCTCCCGGACTTTCTGCTGGACATCCGCTTCCCGGCTAGTCCAGTCTTTCACCTGGTTCATGACACCAGGACTTTCCACCTAGGGTTACCACCCCCTAGGACTTTTGCCTGAAGCCCTCGACCTGCCAAGACTTTCCGCATAGGGTTACCACCCCCTATGACCTAGGGTTACCACCCCCTAGGGTTTTCACCTTGCCTAACCGCAGTCAGGACTTTTCTCCACCTAGGGTTACCACCCCCTAGGGTTTTCACCTGCCTAACCGCAGTTAGGACTTTTGCCTAAGTATCACTTAGGACTTTCCTGCAAGCTCCATGAACTTTGTTAGATAACACCACCACTTAACTTTAAGCCCTTTGCCATAATCAAAACTCAGGTTCGATCATCTGGTGCTCACTGCACCAACACATATGTTCGACTTGATCCCTCCACAGTTCTGGTTGAGCCTCCGCCAGCTCAACCTTCTCCGCCAGCTCAACATTCTATTTCGCAGCAGCATCAAAGTACCGAGGTCGACCCATCACATCGTCCCTCCCCAGCTACCTCACCGCCGGAGCCGTCTCCTGTGTCCCCTTCAGCTCCTTCTGGGTCGGCTGTTGGGCCTTCTGGATCAGCTGCGGGGCCTTCCCCACCACCACCACCTGTTCCTCTCTATTATCTTACCACTGCTCTCTCTGAGGCTGGGTTACAATCACGGTGCGATGTTCCCACCAGTTGCTTGACCATGAAAGGTCGCTTGGCCACTTTGTGGGATGAATGCATGCATCAGATGGAACTTTTGCCGCCCCTTGCCTAGATGGATAGATTCTCTGAACTATACATCAAGGTCTGCTTCCATGATTATTTACTGCAACTATTACCTCCTTCATTCTTATAAGATGTTTCTCCTATGTCCCAGGCCTGTGCCGAGTCCTTGACACTAAACCAGTCCTTCCATGCTGTTCATCATCAAAATAAGATGCTGTAGGACAAGGTAACTGAACTGGAGCTTCAATTGAATAACCCAGCACAGGCTAGTCATGCCCTGATAGCTGAAGTAAAAGACCTAACCAAAAGGAAGAAAAGTCTAGAGGTATCCTTGGCGCTAGCTAACCACGAGCTTAAAGGTCTTAAGGAAGAGGAAAGCCAAGTCGATATTGTGCACCTGCAGAGCATGGACCAACAAGCTTTAGATCATCAACGGACTATTAATCAATTGACCCAGAAGCTGAGAGCTGCCGAAACTTTAGCACAGGAATAGGACAAGAAATTAAAGTCCCAGGCAGCCCAGTTAACATCTCAAGCAGCAGAACTTCTGACAGCCCGAACTAAACTGGCTCAGGCCCGGGCTACTATTGAAAGAGTATCTACAACCCTAGCCATCTATAAGGAAGGAGAGAATGACCGCTGTCTATAGAGTCGCGCCTTGTATCTGCGATCCCCCGAATTTTGTACGTAGGCAGGACATCGCTTCTCCACCTCCGTTATATATGGTGCAGTCAGGGCTCTACGACAACTTTATGAACAGGGCTACTTAAAGTTAGCTCCTCCTCCTGAATTTTTAGATCATGATCGGATCCTCAAGGAGATTCCGGATGAGATTTTTGCTCCTTTCAAATGATTTTTCTTGACTGCTTGTGTATAATGACTTAACAATTTCTAGCCAATTACTTCACTATTTTTTCGATTGTACTAAGGTTTAATTTTTACTAAAATTGCTTAGTCTGTCGAGAGGAATATTAGGACATACAATTTCCGCTTTCATATCCCCTCACTGTTATATCTGATCTGATTTTTCCTCGGTTTGCTACCCTGGTCTATCAAGTAGGTGACAGCTCGACCTGCAGCCCAGCCTATCCTTCTTTATATGCTTCTTTAGACTCTGTAAGGTCGCAAGTAGTTAGCGCTCCATGGTCGATCTAACTTCCTGCCCTGGCTATCTTGTAAGTAATAAGCTCCGGACAACAATTTCTTGACGACTTTGTAAAGCCCATCCCACTGTGGTGCTAGCTTGGCCACATCTCCCACAGGCTTAATCTGCTTCCAGACCAGATCTCCTTCCCCAAAGAATCGAGGAATCACTCTTCTGTTATAATTTTGCCTCATTCTTTGTCGATAGGCCTCCAACCGAGCCGTCGTTCTGTCATGAGTTTCACTAATGACGTCCAGTTCAGCCAACTACCGCTCTATGTTTCCTTCATCGTATAATGTCCTCCTGACTGATGGCACTCCGATTTCTATGGGTACGACTGCTTCATTGCCATAAACCAGATGGAATGGTGTCAGACCCGTACTTTCTCGAGGAGTGGTACGATAAGCCCATAGGATGCTTGACAGCTCCTCCACCGAGTTACCTCCCACATGGTCCAGCTTAACCTTCAAACCTTGCACTATTTCTCGATTGACTACCTCAGTCTGACCATTGCTTTACGAGTACCCACTGAAGTGAAGGCTTGTGTTATGCCAAACCCTTTGCACCAGGCCTGAATTCTTTGCCCCTGAAATTATCTTCCATTGTTTGACACCAGTTTGTGAGGAATACCGAACCTGCAAAGAATGTTCCTCCATAGAAATTGGATGACGACATCTTCTGTGATCCTGGCCAGGGCCTCTGCTTCCACCCACTTAGAAAAATAATCCACCACCACCAATAAGAAGCGTCTCTGACCTGGCGCCATCAGAAATGGTCCCACAATATTCATGCCCCATTGATCAAAAGGACATGAAACTATAGAGGTTCTCAACAGAGTTGTTGGTCAATGTGTTAAATTTTGATGTTTCTGGCAGGACAGGCAGGTATTTACCAATTTGTGAGCATCTCTCTATAAGGTGGGCCAGAAATACCCGGCCAGGAGTACCTTGCGAGATAATGTCCGACCGCCTACATGATTGCCACAGCATCCCAGATGTATTTCTCGCAAGGCCTGGTCGGCCTCCTCCATACCCAAGCATTTGAGTAAGGGTCTAGAGAAGGACCTCTTGTAGAGTTGATCCCCGATCATGACATAAGCATGGGCTTGCTTCCTGACCATCCGTGATTCTTTCGGGTTGGTCGGTAAGATACCTTGTCTGAGATAGTTGGTCATAGGCGCCCCCCAATCAATAATTGCTTCCCTGTTGTTTTGCAGATCTATCTGAGCTATAAGGAAAGTTTGTGTCGTTGATCGATCCAACACCCAAGTGGTTAAGGAACTGGCCATCTTTGCTAGCTCATCTGCCTTCTCATTCTCCGACCTGGGGATCTTGGTTACTGTGATCTCTGCAAATTCCTCTTTCATCTTCTCATAAGCTTTTCGGTATACTTGTAACTTATCACAATTTATCATAAAGTTGCCCGTCACTTGCTGAGTTACTAGCTGGGAATCTGAATGGATGATTACCTGGGCTGCCCCTACGTGTCGGGCTGCTTGTAGTCCTGCCAACAAAGCTTCGTATTCTTCCTCATTGTTGGTGGCTCGAAAATTCAATCGAACCGCCAATTGCAGTATATCCCCTTGGGGAGATATCAATAGAATCCCTACCCCGCTTCCTTGGTGATTAGCCGATCCATCCACATAGACTTTCCAGGTTTCTTCAGAGTTGGTCTGATGAATTTCCGTTAAGAAATCATCTAAGGTCTGTGCCTTAATGGCTGTGCGCGACTGATACTGTATATCATATTCCCCCAACTCTGTCGTTCACTTGATAAGCCGGCCTGCTACTTCTACATTAGTTAGAGCTCTTCCCATGGTGCTATTGGTCAGAACCGTGATAGGATGTGATAAGAAGTAAGGTCTTAACCACCGAGCCATAAGGACCAATCCATAAATCAACTTCTCGAGGGTCGTGTATCGAGTCTCGACCCCTTTTAATAGATGACTGAAGAAATACACTAGACGTTGTACATTATCATGCTCCTTAACAAGCACAGCCCCTACGGCCTCGAGGGTGGCAGATAAGTAGACCCATAAGGGTTCCCCAACAATTGACTTAAATAAAGATGGCAAAGCCTCCAAGTACTTCTTCAGCTCCTCAAAAGCTCGGGTACAGTCTTCATCCCATTGGAATTTGGAGGCTTTCCTGAGCACTTTAAAGAAAGGAGCAGCTCGGTCTGCAGATCTGGAAATGAATCTTGACAGGGCTGTTATTCTACCGACTAGCTTCTGAGTTTCCTTCAAATTCTGAGGAGGCTGCATATCCCGTAGTGACCGAACTTTTTCTGGATTAGCTTCTATTCCCCGCTCGGTCACCAAGTATCCCAAGAATTTTCCTCCTTTAGCCCCAAACAAGCATTTCAAGGGGTTCAACTTCAACCCATATTGTCGGAGAGTCCTACATGTTTCTTCTACATCCTTGATCAGGTTCACGGCTAACGGGGACTTGATGAGTATATCATCCACATAAACCTCCACATTGCGCCCAATCTGCTCCCGGAATATTTTGTCCATCATTCTTTGGTATGTGGCTCCGACGTTCCTGAGACCAAAGGGCATGACAGTATAACAGAAAGTACCATCATCCATAATGAAGCTACCTTTTCTTGGTCCTCCATCGCTAAAGGTATCTGATGATACCCTTGGTATGCATCCAGCATGCAGATCCTCTCGCAGCCGGCCGTGGAATCCACCATCTGATCGATCTGAGGTAGAGAATAACAGTCCTTGGGACTAGCTCGGTTGAGGTCTCTGAAGTCTATATACACCCTCCACTTATTGTTCAACTTCTTTACTAAAACCACATTAGAGAGCCAGGACGGGAACTGCACTTCTCGAACGTGGCTTGCCTTCCTGAGCTGGTCCACCTCGGCTCTGATTATTTTGTTCTGGTCAGCCGAGAAGTTTCTTTTCTTTTGCTTGACAGGCCGGGAGTCCGGTAATAAATGTAACTTATGTTCGGCTACTTTCGGCTTGACCCCAGGCAACTCTTCTATAGACCAGGTGAAGACGTCCCTGTTAGAGTGTATACTGAAAGCCTAAGCTTTTGTAAACATTTATTTTGAATAAAGAATCACATTTGGTCAAATTGTCTACATTTAGTTGTAGTTGTTCAATTAATTTATATTGTAGATAACATAATATGTGGTGCCACATACAGAAGAGGATGTTATCAGTACCTTATAAATTATAAATAGTAGCTCACGACCAAAATGGAAAGGAATAAACCATTGGAAGGTCGTAGTGTAATTAGGAATTAGTTTATCTTAACTATATAATTACACTAGTACACTTAGAGTGTATTGAGTAGGACCATTTGAGGTTGTTTCTTTTATACTGACTTTATAAAAGAACAAATAACTCAGTTATTATGGAAGTGTGTGCTCTTAATCCTAATATAATAACAAGCACATATATTTGATATTTATTTCTTTAATTTATCAATGGGTGAGATTTAGTTCGATGAATCAATAAGCCCGATAAGTTGGGAAATGATATCACTTATAGTGTGTGTTGTTAATTATAGAAGGAAACTGTGTCCTAGTAATCTAGGTTGATAATGTCCCCAAGATGAGCTCATAAAGATTGTCATGTTAAACCCTGCAGGTGGGCTTAGTCCGACATGACGATAAGGTTGAGTGGTACTATTCTTGGATTAAGATATTAATTAAATGAGTTGTCAGTAACTCACTTAATTAGTGGACATTTGACATCTTAAACGCAGGAAGACTAACACACTCATGATAAGAAGGAGCCCAAAAATGTAATTTGGGATTGGTGCGGTAGTTCAATAATAGTTCTCTAGTGGAATGAATTATTATTGATAAAATTAAGTTGTGTGTTCGGGGCGAACACGGGATGCTTAATTTTATCGGGAGACCAAAATCAATTCCTCCTCTCGGTCCCTATCGTAGCCTCTTATTTATAGAGTACTATATCCACCTTCATACCCATGATAAGGGGGCCGGCCAAGCTAGCTTGTGGTTCAAGCTAGGGCTGACCAAGCCTTGGGTGGCCTTAGCTTGAACCCAAGCTTAGGTGGCCGGCCCCCATTAAATTTAAAAGAATTTTAATTTTAAAATTTTCTTATGTGGAAGATATAATTTATTGAAGAGAATTAAAATTAAAATATCTCTTCTACAAAAGATTAATAAAAGAGATTAGATCTCTTTCCTTATTTGTAGATAGGAAAGATATTTTATTTTTTCTCTTTGAAAATTATTCACATGTTGAAAAATTAAAATTATAGAAATTTCTTTTTATCAACCATGAAGGGATTTTAAAGGGAAATTTTATTTTTTAAAATTTCCGAAGACAAATAAGGAATTTTTAATTGTTGATTGAAAATTGTCTTGTTTGCTCTCCATGAGGTGGCCGACCATTACAAGGTTAATTGGGAAATTTTATTTTATTTTTCTCAATTAATTAATGTTAAGGAAATTTAAGGAAATTTTATTATAATTAAATTTCCTTATTTACCAAAGCTAAGGAATATAAAAGAGGGGGTTGGGGTGCCTTCATGAGATACTACCTCTATTATTCTCTCCCTCTTTTCCTTGGTGTTGTGGCCGGCCATCCTCTCTCCCTCTCTTCCTCTTTGTGGTGGCCGAAACCTTCTCTTGCTTGGAGCTCTTGTGGTGGCCGGATACTACTTGGAGAAGAAGAAGAAGAAGGAGAGAAAGCTTTCATCCCTTGGAGTTTGGTTGATGTTTTTTTTTCTTCATCCTTGGTAAAGCTTTTGATTTGGCCGAACCTAGCAAGGAGGAGAAGAAGGTGCTTTGGTGGTCCTCATCTTGGAAGATCGTTGCCCACACAACGTCCGAGGTTAGAAGAGGAATACGGTAGAAGATCAAGAGGTCTTTCTAGAAGGTATAACTAGTATTTTTCCTTTCCGCATCATACTAGTTATTTTTGGAAATAATACCAAATACAAGAGGCATACGATTTTAGTGTTTCGAATTTGTTTTCGATGTAATGTTCTTTTGTTTTTCTTTTCCTTGTGATTTGATTGTTCTTTTAGGTTGACCTAAAGTTATTTTAGGAAATTAAATATTAGTTTTCCTTAAAAGATTTTGTCTAGTCGGTGGTGGTTGCTCCCATATCCAAGAAGGCCATATGCCTCGCCACGTCAGCACTGGAAATCGATTTTGGAAATTAATATTTAATGGAATTAATAACCTAGGTGATTTGGATCGAACGTGTTAAGTTCTGCAGGAGATCTAAGTCAAAACCTAAAAGAACAAATAGATTAAATTTGGATCAAACGTGTTAAGTTCCGCAGGCGATCCAAGTTTAATTTAAAAGAACACATGGTAGCTAGGAAAATGTTCAGACCTTTGTACAAAATTTTTGTACAGTGGAACCATTAGGTTTTTCGAATAACAACCAACAATTGGTATCAGAGCTAGAGTTTTGCCTCTGTGTATTTGGTATTAGTTTAATTATGCACATGTCATACATAATTTAGGCAGGTTAATAGTAGGATGTGCTAACTTTGTGGATGCAGGATCCAACTATTATGGCTTATAGTTTTTATGTGTGTGATTGGACCCTTGGACATGTCTAGGGCAATTATATGTGTGTGCATGATTGTATTATAAAATACATCAGGAGCTGTATTTAGTTTTAATTAGGATTTTATTTTTGATCTAGTTGCTTGTACATTCCTTTTATGGAATATAGGATCGATGGATGTAAATTTTTATTTTATGTTCGATCTAGTTTACATGTACATTCCTTCGAGGAATATAGGATCAAAAATGTAAAATTCTATTTGTGTCGCGGATCGAATCTTGCAAGGCATGGAACCTTTTGAGGACCAGAGGCGCAGCGAAACAAGGAGCAAGATGGATGCGACAGCAAGACCCGGTGGCGGTGGCCAAATAAGGCAGCAGCTAGGGTTGGCGACACACGGAGGACAACAATGGATAAAAGCCATAATAGTTGAAAATTAGTTTTTCATTTATTGCTTTTATATTGTGCTGTGTGTGCATGTTAGTATACATGTCTAGTAGGCTAGCATAGTTAAAATTCCTCATTTATAAATAACTAAGTGGGAGAGGGATTTTAAATAAATTCCACGGTCTCCATTACTGGTTTGTAAGTGATGCAAACAAGCTTGCGCGTTGGCTCTGAGTGCCTTCCTCCATATCGGATGAGCTTGTTTGTGGATCACTAGAACAAACTTCCATTTGGATGACTATAGGAAGTTAATTAAGAGTGTGTGATCTTCCCCATCGGAAGGGGCACAATCTTATTAATGGACTTAGTGTCAAGTAATGGTATACACTTAGGCACGTTTAATAGTATCCTCCCCATCGGAGTCACTGCTATTATTCGTGTGACCAAAGGATACCAACTATTAATTTTATTTGTCAAAAAGTTAGGTTGACAAGATAATAAAATTAATGGGTTAAAACCCTCCTTTTACAAATGTTGAATTTGTATACGTCCACACTATCGTGGCATACAAAATTCACGGTGTTTCGAGGTGTTGGTTAATTTAAAATAGTATTATTTGAGAAATCAATATTATTCTAAATTTAGAGTTCTGACCAAAAGTTATTTGTGATTCTTAGGATGACTTTCAACCCACTGTCCATCATACTACAACAGAATAGACTTACTGGTCCTAACTACATAGATTGGAAAAGGAACCTGGACATTGTTCTTACTGCCGAAAGCTATAAGTTTGTACTGACTGAGCCTTGTCCTGATGCACCCACTGGTGAATCTACCCAAGAGGAGATTGAATATCATAGGAAATGGGTAAAGGCAGATGAGATGGCGCGGTGTTACATTTTGGCTTCAATGTCAAATGTATTGCAACATCAGCATCAAGATTTACCAACAGCTTATGATATTATGAACAATCTCAAGGAACTCTTTGGTCATCAGGATCGGGCTTCTAGACAAGAAGCCATGAGAAAGATAATGACAGCCACCATGCAAGAGGGTACTCCTGTGAGAGATCATATCCTAAAGATGATGGCTTATCTAAACGAAATACAGATCCTTGGAGGAGAAATTGATGGGGAAACCCAGATCGATATGATTCTCCAAACACTGCCTAGAAGTTTTGAGTAATTCCACCTGAATTACAATATGAACAAAAGGGTATATTCATTGGCGGAACTATTGATAGAACTTCAGGCAGCAGAAGATTTGTTTCGTCACAATTCTCATATTCACTATGTTGAAAATGGTTCTACTTCTAAACCGAAAGGAAAGAAGAAGAAGAAACAAGTTGGTTCAGCAAAGAAAGTGAATAAATCTCATAGTACAGGACCTAAAGCTGGAATGAAGAAGCCGAAGGGCAAGTGCTTCATTTGCAAGCAGTCAGGGCATTGGATCGTAGGAATCAGAACAACAAAGGTATATCTCATGCTCTAGTTGTTGAAACATGTTTAGCGGTGTTATCTACCAGCACATGGTGTGTAGATACAGGAGCCACTGATCATGTCTGCAATTCCTTGCAGGGGTTCCAGGAAACCCGACGACTAACTGAAGGAGAGATTACCGTCTACATGGGCAATGCTACTAAGGTGGCGGCTGTTGCAGTGGGAGACGTCTACTTATCTTTTAATAGAAATAGAAATTTGGTTTTAAGAAATTGTCTTTATGTACCCAGTTTTAGAAAGAATTTAATTTCAGTTTCTAAACTGTTTTTAGATGGATATTCAGTTTCCTTTAGTAACGATGTAGTTATTAAGAGAAATAAAGTGATTATCTGTTCTGGTGCATTAGTTGGCAATTTGTATACTTTAAATCCAATTTCTCCCACAAAGTAAAACAAGGAAATTTATAACTCATCTTCTAACTCTAATACGAGAAAAGAACCTTCGGAAATGAATCAAGCATATCTTTGACATCTAAGGCTTGGTCATATTAACTTAAGTAGGATTCAAAGGCTTACAGCCGATGGACTTTTGGGTTCATTAGAGTTGGAAAATTTTCCAACTTGTGAATCTTGCTTGGAAGGTAAAATGACCAAGAGGGCTTTTAAGGCCAAGGGGTATAGAGCCAAAGAAGTGTTAGGATTGGTTCATTCTGATTTGTGTGGTCCTATGTCTGTCCAGGCAAGAGGTGATTTTGAATATTTTGTCTCTTTTATAGACGATTATTCAAGATACGGATACATTTACCTAATGCGCTGCAAGTCCGAGTGCTTTGATAAGTTCAAAGAGTATAAGGCTGATGTGGAGAAACGACTAAGTAAAAGTATCAAGACACTACGGTCTGATCGTGGTGGCGAATACCTCTTAGGAGAGTTTAGGAATTACTTATCAGAGGCCGGGATTCAATCCCAACTGTCTGCACCTAGTACACCCCAATAGAATAGAGTGGCAGAACGAAGGAATAGGACTCTTATGGAAATGGTTAGATCGATGATGAGTTATTCAGAATTACCAAATTCGTTTTGGAGATACGCTCTGGAAACAACAGTGTACATTCTGAACTTAGTACATTCTAAATCAGTTTTTTCTACTCCCACAGAATTGTGGAATGGGCGAAAGCCCAGTCTAAGACATATTCGGATTTGGGGTAATCCAGCACATGTTCTGAAACCAGATGCTGATAAGTTAGAATCTCGTACAGAAATTCGCGTGTTTGTGGGGTATCCCAAAGGAACGAAAGGTGGTTTATTTTATAGTTCTAAAGACCAGAAGGTCATTATTAACACCAATGCCCAGTTTTTAGAAGAAGACTATATAATGGATCACAAGCCCAGTAGCAAAGTTGTTTTAGAAGAACTTAGAGAGGATACGTCTACTTCAGTACCAACAGTACAAGATGAAGTACCACAAGAGACTACAACACGTGTCACACATGATACACAACCACAGACAGTGCCTCGTCGTAGTGGAAGGGTTATAAGACAGCCTGAAAGATTCATGTTTTTGGGAGAGTCTTCGGACTTGATCCCGGGTAAACATGAACCTGATCCCCGAACATATGACGAAGCACTCCAAGATATAGATACAACATCTTGGCAAAAGTCAATGAATTCTGAAATAGAGTCTATGTACTCTAATAAGGTCTGGGAGCTTGTAGAACCACCTGATGGTGTAAAAGCCGTTGGATGCAAGTGGATCTACAAAAGAAAAGGAGGGACAGACGGGAAGGTAGAAACCTTCAAAGCTAGGCTTGTTGCGAAAGGGTACACTCAGAAAGAGGGAATCGACTATGAGGAAACCTTTTCACTGGTAGCCATGCTTAAGTCTATCCGGATACTCTTATCCATTGCTGCTCATATGGATTATGAGATTTGGCAAATGGATGTCAAGACAGCTTTCCTTAATGAAAGTCTTGAAGAGAACATCCATATGAAGCAACCAGAAGGGTTTATTGAAAAAGGCAAAGAGCATCTAGTGTGCAAGCTCAATCGGTCCATTTATGGACAAAAGCAAGCTTCAAGGACTTGGAACATCCATTTTAATGAAGTAATCCAGTCATATAGATTTATTCAGTGTCCGGATGAGTCTTGTGTATACAAGAAGTGTAACGGAAACGTGGTGGTATTTCTTGTACTATACGTAGATGATATTTTGTTAATTGGCAACAATGTCAAGGTATTATCGGATGTAAGGGTATGGTTGTCCAAACAATTTGATATGAAGGACTTAGGAGATTGTGCACACATTCTTGGGATCAAAGTTATAAGGGATCGCAAGAAAAGAATGTTGTGTTTGTCCCAAGCTTCATATATAGATACAATCCTTGCTCATTTTAGCATGCAGGATTCCAAGAAAGGTTTCTTACATTTTAGGCATGGAGTAGCTCTATCTAAAGAGATGTCTCCGAAGACATCAAAGGAGATAGAGGACATGAAAGCAGTTCCTTATGCTTCGGCTGTAGGAAGCCTAATGTATGCAATGCTATGTACGAGACCTGATATCTGTTTTGCCGTGGGCATGGTTAGCAGATATCAGAGAAACCCTGGACAAGGACATTGGACTGCGGTAAAGTATATATTAAAGTACCTGAGAAGGACCAGAGATTATATGCTAGTTTACCAAGCAGACGATTTGCTCCCTGTGGGTTACACGGATTCAGATTTCTAATCAACAGTAAGTCTACATCAGGCTATGTGTTTACTTTGGGAGGTGGAGCCATTGCATGGAGGAGTGTTAAGCAGAAATGCGTTTCGGACTCAACCATGGAAGTTGAGTATGTAGCAGCCTCTGAGGCGGCTAAAGAAGCAGTATGGCTCAGGAACTTTCTAATGGACTTAGATGTGATTCCTGGTTTGCCCAAAATCATCACAATTTATTGTGATAATAGCGGTGCAGTTGCAAACTCGAAGGAACCACGAGCCTATAAGGCAAGTAAACATATAGAGTGCAAGTACCACCTGATACGAGATATCGTGAAGCGAGGAGAAGTTGTCATCGCCAAGATTGCATTTCCAGATAACCTGGCAGATCCTTTCACTAAGGCCCTTCCAGCAAAAGCTTTCGATCAACATGTGGAGGGAATGAGAATCAGATGTATGGCAGAAGATATGATAGCTTAGTCATTAGTATAAGTGGGAGATTGTTATAGTGTATACTGAAAGTCTAAGCTTTTGTAAACATTTATTTTGAATAAAGAATCACATTTGGTCAAATTGTCTACATTTAATTGTAGTTGTTCAATTAATTTATATTGTAGATAATATAGTATGTGGTGCCACATACAGAAGAGGATGTTATCAGTACCTTATAAATTATAAACAGTAGCTCACGACCAAAATGGAAAGGAATAAACCATTGGAAGGTCGTAGTGTAATTAGGAATTAGTTTATCTTAACTATATAATTACACTAGTACACTTAGAGTGTATTGAGTAGGACCATTTGAGGTTGTTTCTTTTATACTGACTTTATAAAAGAACAAATACCTCAGTTATTATGGAAGTGTGTGCTCTTAATCCTAATATAATAACAAGCACATATATTTGATATTTATTTCTTTAATTTATCAATGGGTGAGATTTAGTTCGATGAATCAATAAGCCCGATAAGTTGGGAAATGATAACACTTATAGTGTGTGTTGTTGATTATAGAAGGAAACTGTGTCCTAGTAATCTAGATTGATAATGTCCCCAAGATGAGCTCATAAAGATTGTCATGTTAAACCCTGCAGGTGGACTTAGTCCGACATGACGATAAGGTTGAGTGGTACTATTCTTGGATTAAGATATTAATTAAATGAGTTGTCAGTAACTCACTTAATTAGTGGACATTCGACATCTTAAACACAGAGAGACTAACACACTCATAATAAGAATGAGCCCAAAAATGTAATTTGGGATTGATGCGGTAGTTCAATAATAGTTCTCTTGTGGAATGAATTATTATTGATAAAATTAAGTTGTGTGTTCGGGGCGAACACGGGATGCTTAATTTTATCGGGAGACCAAAACCAATTCCTCCTCTCGGTCCCTATCGTAGCCTCTTATTTATAGAGTACTATACCCACCTTTATACCCATGATAAGGGGGCCGGCCAAGCCTTGGTTCATGGGTGGTCGGCCCTAGCTTGAACCCAAGCTTAGGTGGCCGGCCCCCATTAAATTTAAAAGAATTTTAATTTTAAAATTTTCTTATGTGGAAGATATAATTTATTGAAGAGAATTAAAATTAAAATATCTCTTCTACAAAAGATTAAGAAAAGAGATTAGATCTCTTTCCTTATTTGTAGATAAGAAAGATATTTTATTTTTTCTCTTTGAAAATTATTCACATGTTGAAAAATTAAAATTATAGAAATTTCTTTTTATCAACCATGAAGGGATTTTAAAGGAAATTTTTAATTGTTTATTGAAAATTATCTTGTTTACTCTCCATGAGGTGGCCGGCCATTACAAGGTTAATTGAGAAATTTTATTTTATTTTTCTCAATTAATTCATGTCAAGGAAAGTTAAGGAAATTTTATTATAATTAAATTTCCTTATTTACCAAAGCTAAGGAATATAAAAGAGGGGGTTGGGGTGCCTTCATGAGATACTACCTCTATTATTCTCTCCCTCTTTTCCTTGGTGTTGTGGTCGGTCATCCTCTCTCCCTCTCTTCCTCTTTGTGGTGGCCGAAACCTTCTCTTGCTTGGAGCTCTTGTGGTGGTCGGATACTACTTGGAGAAGAAGAACAAGAAGGAGAGAAAGCTTTCATCCCTTGGAGTTTGGTTGGTGTTTTTTTTTCTTCATCCTTGGTAAAGCTTTTGATTTAGCCGAACCTAGCAAGGAGGAGAAGAAGGTGCTTTGGTGGTCCTCATCTTGGAAGATCGTTGCCCACACAACGTTCGAGGTTAGAAGAGGAATACGGTAGAAGATCAAGAGATCTTTCTAGAAGGTATAACTAGTATTTTCCTTTCCGCATCATACTAGTTATTTTTGGAAATAATACCAAATACAAGAGGCATACGATTTTAGTGTTTCGAATTTGTTTTCGATGTAATGTTCTTTTGTTTTTCTTTTCCTTGTGATTTGATTGTTCTTTTCGATTGACCTAAAGTTATTTTAAGAAATTAAATATTAGTTTTCCTTAAAAGGTTTTGTCTAGTCGGTGGTGGTTGCTCCCATATCCAAGAAGGTCATATGCCTCGCCACGTCAGCACTGGAAACCGATTTTAGAAATTAATATTTAATGGAATTAATAACCTAGGTGATTTGGATCGAACGTGTTAAGTTCCACAGGAGATCCAAGTCAAAACCTAAAAGAACAAATAGATTAAATTTGGATCAAACATGTTAAGTTCCGTAGGCGATCCAAGTTTAATTTAAAAGAACACATGGTAGTTAGGAAAAGGTTCAGACTTTTGTACAAAATTTTTGTACAGTTGAACCATTAGGTTTTCTGAATAGCAACCAACAGTCCCGGTTACGAATCAAGCATTGAACTAACTCTTCCTTGAGGGGAGAAGGAAGGTCGCTTGCTAAGCGGGTCACACTCTCAGGACGCTTAGCGTATAGTTGCACCTCCTCCCAGGGGATGAGTTCTTCAGCCATAGGCAAAGGCTCTTCTTGCACAGCATGGATGCCCCCATCTTGCATCCTTTGATTTTTCCGAGACTCCACCCGAACCATATCAATATAGCATCGGCGAGAAACCCTCTATTCTCCTTTAACTTTGCGGACCTGCTCACCCACATGAGATTTGATTTTCTGGTGGAAGGTCAAAACCGCAGCTCTAAATTTGTGCAGAGCGGGCCTTCCCAAAATGACGTTGTAAGAGGAAGGGGAGTCTACCACTATAAAAGTGCTCCTCCTCGTGCGCACCAATGGCTCGGTGCCCAAAGATATGACCAGCTTAATCTGACCCATTGGCTTTACCTCATTGCCTGTAAATCCATATAGAGATGTGGCTAAGGCTGGAGTTCAGTGGCGTCGATCTGCATCTCCTCAAATGCAGTTCTGAACAGAATATTAACCGAGCTTCCGGTATCCACGAAAACCCGAGCCACTCGGCTATTGGCAATGACAGCTTTGATGATGAGGGCATCATCATGAGGCAAATCCAGGCCTTCCAGATCTGCCGACCCGAAGCTGATAACAGGGCCAGCAGCCTGCTCTCGACTGCATCCAACAGCATGAACCTCTAAGCGATGCACATGGGACTTCCGCGCTCTTCCTGAATCTCCATCAGTTGGCCCCCCAGAGATCATGTCAATCTCTCTGACGGCGTCATTGCCTCTATTCTTGGCTTCCCGTGATCCTTCTGACTCTTTCCCCCGACCAGGTTGATGAGTACTGGGTCCTGCTAGGTCAGGGCGGGATTGCACGACCTGTTTAGCCGCGGCTCGTTGTTCATCCATCATTTTGATGACTTGAGGGGCTAGCTCGGGCGGCGGTAAGCCTAACTCTGCAACCCTCTTGGAGTCCCGAGCAAACTGGAAACAATGATTAGTGATCCGGCGGTAAAAATGGGGGATCCACTTCTTGAAGGGTCTCAGCTTGAGGACAGATGGAGGGCTAACTAAGCGGTTAATGGCCGCGCCAAGCAGCTGAGTAGGTCCGAGCGGAACCAAAGATAACCCAGTCAGGGGCTGGGGTTTCCGACGCTAAGGCGGGAGAACCGAATGGCCGAGCGGGGCGTCTGCCCGGCTGGGACCGAAGGGCCGAGCGGGTGGTCCGTTCAGCCAGGATAAGGGCGAGGGTACGAAGGTTAGCCGAGCGGCCTATTCGTTTGGCTCAGGATATGGGATGTCAATAACGACATGTCTGATGATTACGCCGTACACAAGAGTGCACGATGGAGGATCTTGCCGTCACATCATGGAAAGGTTGATACAGTAGCAGTATGGCCTCACGGACGTCTTTCTGACAGACCCATATCTGAGCATGGTCCTTCTGACAGACCCATACCTGGGCATGGTCAAAAGCAGGTGGTTGCTTTGATTGGTGCGCCCAGGCTTCTTCGAGAGGTCTATATAAGGTCTCCATTTCTTCACCGGAGGTATGCAAGTCTTCATCTTGAGGCCACCTATTTGTTATTCCTCGCCTGACTTGAGCGTCGGAGGGCCGTCGCCGGGACACCCCTCCCGGCTCGGTTTTGTTGCAGGTTCGCCGGAGCACTCGAGGATCCAGCAGGGAGCGCCACGTGCCCAGTGTCCGTTGACTCCTGGTTCGGACAGGATCAAATTGGCGCCGTCTGTGGGAACGCTCCTGCATCCGAACGGGAACGATGGACGAGGCTGGACGACAACACACGGTGGCGCTTTCAACAGAAGAACTCGACGCTCTGGTCGAGATGAGGGCCGCCAAACTTGTGGAGCAAAAACAGAAAGCATCGGCAGAGCGGCCGGAGCAACAAGCAACATCTGCGTCGGGTGGCCGAGCGGAAGCACCTCAGGCCACCGTCGCATTCCACCGGGCCTTATTTCGCACCCCTGAAGCCGCACCAGCTCGAAGAGATAGAGGCTCTTCTTCAGACGAAATGCCAAGGCGGGATGACAAAAAGGGGAACTCATCTCCCGAGCGGATCAATCGCCAATTCTCGGAGGCTATTCTACGAGACCCTCTACCCAAGCACTACGTGCCTCCGACGATCGGCGAGTACAATGGAACAACGGACCCGAATGATCATCTGGGTAAGTTTGATAACACAGCTACGCTCCATCAATATACAGATGGAGTAAAGTGCCGCGTCTTCCTTACAACTCTCTCGGGATCGGCTCAACGGTGGTTTCGGAGGCTGCCGGACGGATCCATCACTAGTTTCAAGGACTTCCGAACGGCCTTCCTCCACCACTTCGCTAGCAGTCGGCGTTATCAGAAGACAAGTGTCAGCTTATTTGCCATCAAGCAAGAGTCGAGAGAATCGCTTCGAGCTTACATCCAGCGATTCAACCAAGTGGCGATGGATATCCCAACGGCCACATCGGAGACGATGATGAATGCCTTCACGCAGGGCCTTGTGGATGGGGACTTCTTCCGGTCGCTCATCCGAAAGCCGCCCCGAGATTATGATCATATGCTACAACGTGGAAGAAGCGCAAGCCGCCCGGAAAAAGGAAACTCCTACCGAGCGGGCACCTATTCATGCCGAGCGGAAACAGCACGCCGCTCAGCAGCCACCTAGAGGACCGAGGGCCGAAGCAATCCGATCCCCCCACGCCAGGTCGCACGTACAAGAAGTGGCTGCCGCTCGGCCCAAGCCAAAGAAGAGGTGGACCCCTATGTTCTGCTCCTTCCACCGGACGGATACGCACAACACGAAGGATTGTCGAAGTCTTCCCTTCGTGGCCAATCCCGTTCCCAGGAATGCCGAACGACGGTCACCTCCCATCGACAGGAGACAAAGGACTCATGAAGCTGACCGGACCCGCACCGAGAGGCGACATCAATAGACACCCGATCGGCACCGATCTCCGAGACAGGAGAATCGCCGGGCGTCCAGAGAACTGTCCCGACCGTCCGCTCGAGAAGAGGAAAACAGGAGCAATACTTCCCGGGGTGAGATCAACGTTATTGCTGGCGGGCCGATCGGAGGAGACTCCAACCGAGCCAGAAAGGCGGGCGCCCGGCAGCTGCAGATCCACGCAGTCGACTGTAGCCAAGAGCGGGCAAGTGGATCGGAAATCACTTTCGGGCCCGGAGACTTAGAAGGAGTTGAAGTGCCCCCACGACGACGCTCTGCTCATTAAAGAGGTAATAGCAAATTACACTATTCACCGCGTATTTGTTGACACAGGGAGCTCGGTCAACATCATATTCAAGAAGGCGTTCGATCAGCTGCAAATTGATCGAGCCGAGCTGCAGCCCATGACGACCCCCCTCTACGGGTTTACGGGCAACGAAGTTCAGCCGGTCGGACAGATCCGGCTGGCTACCTCGCTGGGAGAGGAGCCGCTCAGGAGGACCAGGACAATAAATTTCGTGGTGGTTGACTCTCCCTCGTCCTACAACGTCATTTTGGGACGACCGGCGCTCGGCGAATTCCGAGCGGTCGTCTCAACCTTCCACCAGAAGATGAAGTTCCCCGTCGAAGACAAAGTGGGAGAAGTACGGGGAGATCAGTTAGCAGCTCGGCGATGCTATATCGAGATGGTCCGAGCAGAATCCAACTCTGCTCGGAAGGCACCTCGAATCGAGGTAAATGCCATCACTGAAAAGCCGCCCTCTTTAATTTATGAAGAAAAAGAGGAAGTACAGATTCACCCGACCCGATCGGAGGCTACAACTTTTATCGCCTCTGATCTGGAGGAGGAGCAGAAGGAGGAACTGATCCAATGCCTCCAACGAAATCATGATGTCTTCGTCTGGTCGACACATGAGTTGCCCGGAATTTCGTCGAGCCTGGCGCAGCATGAATTGCATGTCCGACCGGACGCTCGGCCAGTGAAGCAGAGAAAAAGGGATTTCAGTGCCGAGCAGAATGCCATCATCCGGGCGGAAGTAGAAAAACTTCTGGAGGCCGGCCACATACGCGAGGTGCAGTTCCCTAGCTGGCTGGCCAATGTAGTATTGGTCTCCAAGCCGGGCGGCAAGTGGAGAGTCTGCATCGACTTTCGGGACTTAAACAAAGCATGCCCCAAGGACTTCTATCCTCTGCCCCGGATAGATCAGCTGGTGGACTCTACGGCCGGCTGCGAATTAATTTGCATGCTTGACGCCTATCAAGGATATCATCAAGTGCCGCTCGCCCGGGAAGATCAAGAAAAAGTAAGCTTCGTAACGGCCGACGGCACATATTGCTATAATGTGATGCCGTTCGGATTGAAGAATGCCGGGGCCACCTATCAACGCTTGATGAACAAAGTGTTCAAGGAGCAGATCGGGCGTAATCTGGAAGTCTATGTGGACAACATTCTTATCAAATCCGTCCGAACGGCCGATCTTTTCAAGGACATGGAAGAAACCTTCCGAACGCTGCGCAAATATGGAGTCAAGCTAAATCCCCAGAAGTGCCTGTTCGGAGCAAAAGGAGGGCGTTCCTTGGGGTACATAGTGACCGAGCGGGGAATCGAAGCAAATCCCAGCAAGGTGAAAGCTCTACAATGTTAGGATCCTTCGTACTCGGCTAGAGAGGGGGGTGTGAATAGCCGCCCCAAATCGATCGCGTTTCTTCCTACGATTAGGTTAGCGCAGCGGAAAATACAACAAAGAAACGAAGGAGAAGAAAATCAAACCTTAACACAGCGATGTACGAGGTTCGGAGATGATACTCCTACTCCTCGGCGTGTCCGTAAGGTGGACGAGCCCTATCAATCCGTCGGTGGATGAGTCCCCGGAGAACCGGCTAATATCAACTCCTTGTGGGTGGAGAAACCTTGCCACAATCACTTGCAACAGCAAGCTAAGAGTACAAGAGAATAGCAAGAACAAAATGAATGTAAAACAAACAAGCTTGCCTCCTCGTCGACTGAGGTCCCGGATGAAGTAGCAACTCCACGGACAGATGCAACAAGAGTCGAGAAAACTGTCGGGAAAGCTCACACGAAGCTTCACGAATGAGAGCTCGGAGCCACCGGAACGAAGTTCGAAAGCAGAAGAACTTCCAAGGAAGAAGAAGAAGAAACCTGAGAAGCTCTCAGCCTTTATACGCAGCGAAGAAGAAGCCACATAAACTAGCCTAGCGCTGGATCGATCCGTGGACCGATCAGTAACATCTGATCGGTCCGCACCAACCGTGAAGAAGCCTATGCTTTCGTCTGATCGGTCCATGGACCGATCAGAAACGGACCAGAAGCATAGGCTCCCGATCGGTCTACGGACCGATCAGCTTCTTTCTCCGCGCCATCGATCTCGCTTCGATCGGTCTCCGATCGATAACCATCAAGAGCATATCGATCGGTCAACGATCGGTCACCGCATCGATCGATGAGCCATATCATTGGATCGGTCTACCGATCCAAACTTTTCAACCCTAAACCTAAGGCTTCCACACCAACATCCGGTCAACCTTGACTTGGTACATCATGCCTAGCATCCGGTCACTCCTTGACTGCTAGCTCTCGCTAAGTGTCCGGTCAATCCTTTGACCCACTTAGACTTTTCAACACCAGAAGTCGATCATCCCCGATCCATCTGGATTTTCCCTTGCCCGGTTTCACTCACGGGACTTTCCAACTGCCTAACATCCCGTTAGGACTTTCCCACCGCCTAACATCCCGCTTAGGACTTTCCCACCGCTGGTTTCACTCACGGGACTTTCCACACCGCCTAACATCCCAGTTAGGACTTTCTCACCGCCTGGCTTCACTGGACTTTCCAACCGCCTAACATCCCAGTTTAGGACTTTCCCTCGTGCCAAGCTCCTGCTTGGACTTTTCCAGTATCAAGTCTCCATACTTGGACTTTTCGCCAAGCTCCCCGCTTGACTTTTCGCCAAGTCTCCATACTTGGACTTTTCCAGCCAAGCTCCCGCTTGACTTTTTCCGAATCAGTCAACCAGTCAACTCGACCTACCTACGGTGCACCAACAATCTCCCAAACATCTATTCTTGTCCCACATCAAGAATAGAACTCTCTCACGAGTGTCAAACATCAACATGCAACACAACTAGGTCAACCTTGACCTAAGGTTGCACCGACAATCTTCCCAAGTCAAACATCAAAATACAACTCGAGTCACGTCAACTCGAGTCGGGTCAACCAGGTCAACCTTGACCTAAGGTTGCACCAACAATCTCCCCCTTTTTGATGTTTGACAAAACCATAATCAAGTTAGGTTAACCCGATAACCTAACTTAGGTTTTCAATCATCTTCCAATGTCCAATGTTTTTTCCTTGAACATTCTCTGGATATTCTCCCCTTAGGTTAACCCAATAACCTAACTTGGGTTCTCCAATAATTCTCCCCCTTTTTGACACACATCAAAAAGAATTCCAATGTTCTTCCTTGAACATTCCTTGACATTCTTTCCCTAACTTAGGTTAACCCGATAACCTAACTTGGGTTTTCTGATAATTCTCCAATGAACACTCTCCCCTTTTTGACACACATCAAAAAGAACAAGGAGGGTATCAAGGTTAAGAGTTTCTTCCTAATGAAAGTCCCATACCTTTCATTTGAAACTCTTAATTTCCTCCTTGATACTAAACTCAACAATCAACTTAGTGATAATCTCATATCACTAATCCTTAAAAGTCTTTTGGAGTAAAAACTCCCCCTAAAAGTCAACTCCCCCTTGACAATTAGGTAAAACTCCCCCTCAAGGTCAACTCCCCCTTGACCATTGCACCAACAATGTCTTAGAGAGTTCCAAACCTTTAGAAATCCAAAAACACCACTTCCATAACTGAAATTTCAGACACCAGCTGAAAAATCAGAAATTCGGCACGCCCTGATCGGTTCCCAGACCGATCAGAAGCCCCCTGGATCGGTCCCCAGACCGATCCATCCTTCACCAGATCGCATCAAGCTTTCTGGATCTTACTGGATCGGTCTGCAGACCGATCCACAACACTCTGGATCGGTCCGCAGACCGATCAGAGCTTCCCTGGATCGGTCCCCGGACCGATCCAGACACTGAAATCAGAATTTCTGATTTCCCCTTCCGGAAATTCAGAAACTCCTAATAAATTTAATAAAATTCCAAAAATTACGAAACTTTGAGGATACATTCCTCATATCATACACTATCATGGAAAAATAGTTTTCTATGAAAATAACTTCCATTTTTCAATCTTGATACAAAGTTCAAAAACTTTGAAATAGTTCAAGTTTAGCTCAACTTTGTATCACTTCGGTCAATGATGAATGCTATCACTAGGAAAGCTTCATCAAGGTTTTTCAAATCAATTTTAAAATACTTTTAAAACCATTTGAATTTAGGACCATAATCTTAGGGCTAGATGTACATGACTTGTACACAAGCTTTCCCTATGATCCTTAATTTCTTGAATTAGGGTCATCTAGGTACAAGGACAATGCACCTTGATCCTAACTCATGATCCTAATATCTCACACACATCTAAGGTGTATCAAACCACATTCAAGTCAATTTGATGTGAGATATGGATTAAGGTCAACTTAGGCTAAGTTCTCATGCATTTTCTAAACACAAATTTGATCTCAATATCAAAATGTGTTTTTCATCCTTAAATCAATTTCATTGATCATTAATGCACGAGATGATGACATGGCATATAATGATATCATAAGTAAAAACATGTGCCAATGTCATGATGTCATGGCATAAAGTTTGAAACTAAACTGACACATGACATATAATAACCTAAGCATTATCATGGCATTTCAAATGATCATAAATTAAATATGATGTCATGACATGGCATATGGCAAACAACCATGGTAAGTTAACACAAATAAAATACCTAGATTGCCCAAAGTGCTCCAAGAAAATGTCAAAACCCAAATTGACATTTCTTGATCTCTTGTTTGATTTATACTATTTAAAATTCTACAAGAGTAGCACTTCTAAGTTAAGGCCCGGATTGCCTTGATTACCTAAAAGAATATCAAAATCCCAATTTGATATTTCTCTAGGTTTTTCCAAATTGTGTCAATTTAAAGTAAGATTAATATATTCTCACTTTGGCACAACTTACTCTTCCAAGGAGTGAATGACAAAGATTATTCCATTTCATTTTCAAAGGTTCCCAAAAACCTTAAAAATGCTCCTTGAGTGTCAATTTCCTCAAAGTTGGGTTAACTACCCTTCTTATTGAGTTGACACTCTCTAACCCATTTATGGGGTAGAGAAAATGCTCCTAGGAACCCAATACCTATTAGAGCTCATTGGGTTCTCTAAATATTCACTAGGGATAACTTCCCTAGCAACCCTCCTAATGACCCTCTTAGGCTTTGAAGCCTTGGTCATTTGGGTCTCATCAAGGTCAACTATAGGGGTGACTCCCCTTGTGACCTTGGTAGTGGTCTTCCTAGCCCTAGGTTTTGTTCCATAATCGAATGGAACATTATGATAAGTGGGCTTGACCACTTGGGACTTAAGTTTGTGACCCAAACCCTTTTTGTCCTTGGACATTGGTTTTTGACCCTTAAACCCTAGAGATGACTTCTCCAAGTTCTTAAGAGCATTTTCCAAAGTATCAAGTCTTGACCTCAAGACTTGATTCTCCTTCTCTAGTACCTCAATTTTTGATTTGTCATTTTTCTTTGAGGCATTCCTAGGCATGTGTCTAGTTGATTTGGGATTCCTACCTAGGTTCTCCTTAACCTTAGATGAGGTAATTCTAGGGTTGGCTTTCCTAGTGTTATCCTTATCTAGGCTCACATGTTTGGCACCTAAGCATGTGTATCGATTTCTAATGTTATCATGCTTATCATTATTGACTAGTGCAATAAAATTTCTAGCATGCATCTTACTAGTATTGCACGAATGAGACTTAAATGATACCTTAGGGTTTGCCTTAGCTCCCCCTATAGAAGTGCTCGGTCTCTTGCCCTTGTGAGGTTGCCTCCCCCTCGGACAATGACTCCGATAATGTCCCCTTCGCTTGCATTGGAAGCACACCACGTGCTCCTTGCCCTTGCGTGTCGGGACTCCGGCTACCTTGACCTTTGGCGCCGGTGGAGTCTTCCTTACCCTCTTTGGACACTTACTCTTGTAGTGCCCAAATTCCCTACACTCAAAACACATTATATGCAATTTACTTGAACTTAAAGTGTTTGAGTTACCTAGGGTTGAGGATGAATGGATGCTCTCTTCTTCATCCCTCCCGGAGGTAGAAGCTTCTTCTTCGTGCTCCGATCTTGAAGAAGAACTTTCCTCCTCTTCGTCCTTAGATGTTGAGTAACCCTCAACTTCTAATTTGCTCCCTCCATGATGTGAGCTACTTGGCTCACTAGGCTCCTCTCCATGGCTTGAAGTGGAGCTCTCCTCATGGTACTTGGCCAAGTTATCCCATAATTCCTTGGCATTGTTGTAACCTATCTTACACAAGATGTTAGTAGGCAATGAAAATTCAATTATTCTCGTTACCTCTTCGTTGATTTCGGATTTGTGAATTTGTTCTCTTGTCCACTCCTTCTTCTCAAGTGGTTTTCCTTCCTTATCCACCGGAGGAGTAAAACCTTCTTGTACACAAAACCAATTCATTATGTTAGTCATAAGAAAGTACTTCATCCTTACCTTCCAATACGCGAAGTCGCCGCATTCGTAGAAGGGTGGAATGGTGACATCTTCTCCATAGAGATCCATTCTCTAGCTTTGCTCCCACGGGTGTTGATCCGATGAAGAGCGGCCTCGCTCTGATACCACTTGTTAGGATCCTTCGTACTCGGCTAGAGAGGGGGGTGTGAATAGCCGCCCCAAATCGATCGCGTTTCTTCCTACGATTAGGTTAGCGCAGCGGAAAATACAACAAAGAAACGAAGGAGAAGAAAATCAAACCTTAACACAGCGATGTACGAGGTTCGGAGATGATACTCCTACTCCTCGGCGTGTCCGTAAGGTGGACGAGCCCTATCAATCCGTCGGTGGATGAGTCCCCGGAGAACCGGCTAATATCAACTCCTTGTGGGTGGAGAAACCTCGCCACAATCACTTGCAACAGCAAGCTAAGAGTACAAGAGAATAGCAAGAACAAAATGAATGTAAAACAAACAAGCTTGCCTCCTCGTCGACTGAGGTCCCGGATGAAGTAGCAACTCCACGGACAGATGCAACAAGCAACCCAGAAGAAGCTGATCGCCTTGTTCAGCGCACGAACTTTGAACAACCTTAGTTGTGCTAGCAACAAAGAGAAGCTCGGCCAAAGGAAGAAGAAGAAGAAAACCAGAAGCTCTCCCCTTTATACCGCGAAGAAGAAAGCAAGAAACTAGCCGCTTGCGTCATACGCTAGAACCCGATCGATCGTGGACCGATCAGTAACATCCGATCGGCGGACCAATCGGGAAGAAGCCTATGTACTTCGTCTGATCGGTCCACGCATCGATCGAGAACCTCTGATCGGCTACGGACCGATCAGGCTTCTTTCTCCGCCGCCATCGATCTCGACGGTCTCGGACCGATCGATAACCATCGATAGCATCTTGATCGGTCACCGATCGGTCACCGCACCGATCGGATGAGCCATATCATTGGATCGGTCTCGCCCGATCCAAACTTTTCAACCCTAAACCTAAGGCTTCCACACCAACATCCGGTCAACCTTGACTGTTGGTACATCATGCCTAGCATCCGGTCACTCCTTGACCTGCTAGCTCCCCGCTAAGTGTCCGGTCAATCCCTTTGACCCACTTAGACTTTTCAACACCAAGTCCGATCATCCCCGATCCATCTGGATTTTCCCTTGCTGGTTTCACTCACGGGACTTTCCAACCGCCTAACATCCAGCTTAGGACTTTCCCAGCCTAACATCCCGCTTAGGACTTTCCCACCGCCTTGTTTCACTCACCGGACTTTCCACACCGCCTAACATCCCAGTTAGGACTTTCTCACCGCCTGGCTTCACTCACCAGGACTTTCCAACCGCCTAACATCCCGATTAGGACTTTCCCTCGTGCCAAGCTCCCTGCTTGGACTTTCCAGTATCAAGTCTCCATACTTGGACTTTTCGCGTGCCAAGCTCCCTGGACTTTTCCATGCCAAGTCTCCATACTTGGACTTTTCCCAAGCTCCCTGCTTGGACTTTTTCCCGAATCAGGTCAACCAGGTCAACCTTGACCTACGGTTGCACCAACAATCTCCCAAACATCTATTCTTGTCCCACATCAAGAATAGAACTCTCTCACGAGTGTCAAACATCAACATGCAACACAACTAGGTCAACCTTGACCTAAGGTTGCACCGACAATCTTCCCAAGTCAAACATCAAAATACAACTCGAGTCACGTCAACTCGAGTCGGGTCAACCAGGTCAACCTTGACCTAAGGTTGCACCAACATACAAGACATGCCGCCCCCAAGAAATACAAGAGAAGTGCAGAGGTTGACCGGTCGGATAACTGCTTTGTCCAGATTCATCTCCAAAACCGCCGACCGGAGCCTTCCATTCTTCAATATCCTGCGCAAGGCTACTAAGTTCCAGTGGGATGAAGAATGTGACCGAGCGTTCGGGGAATTGAAGACATATCTTAATTCTCTGCCAGTGCTAGCCAAGCCGATCGGGGGTGAGTCACTTTATATTTATTTGTCATCAACTGAGCATGCTGTAGGCTCAGCATTTGTGAGGGCAAGCGGCGAAGAGCAGCCGGTGTATTTTCTAAGCCACATTTTAAAAGATGCTGAATCTCGTTACACCGGGCTCGAGAAGTTGGCCTTTGCTTTGGTTCTAGCTGCTCGGCGCCTTCAACCGTATTTCTTGGCTCACACCATCATTGTCCGGACGAACAGTCCACTCGGAAGAGTACTGTTGAATCCAGAAGCGTCCGGACGGCTCATCAAGTGGACGACAGAATTAAGTGAATTTGACATCCAATATCAGCCCCGCTCGGCGATCAAAGCCCAATCCTTGGCTGATTTTGTGACCGAAGTGCAAAGGCCAGAGCCGGAAGCTATGTGGAGAATATATGTGGATGGGTCCTCCACTCGGCTCGGAAGTGGGATTGGAATATTGCTGCTCTCACCTCAAGAAGAGAAGATGCACCTATCCGTCCGGCTGGATTACAAAGCTACCAACAACGAAGCAGAGTATGAGGCCCTCATAGCCGGATTGCAGGCAGCCCGGCATGTGGGTGCCGGTCGGGTGACTCTCTATTCGGATTCACAGTTGGCCGCTCAACAACTTTCTGGCACCTTTGAAATCAACAGTGTTCGGCTTAAACTCTACGTTGAGGCCTTTGAAAAACTCAAAGCTACTTTCCGAGAGGTTCTTATACAGAAGATCCCCCGAACGGAGAACCAGGCAGCAGACGAGTTAGCCAAACTCGCGAGTTCAATAACACCAGTTGCCATTCAGCAACCAATTGAAAAAGTACTGCTGGTGGCGCACGTCGATCGGATGCAAGGCCTCAGGTTTCCAAGTGACTGGAGGACACCTATTATAGAATTTCTCCGTTCGGGCATCGCACCCTCCGATGAATATGCAGCCCGGCTCCTCAGAAGAAGAGCCGGTCGGTTTACACTCATCGGAGATCAGCTTTACAAGAAAGCTTTCTCGCGCCCGTTGCTGAAATGTGTAAGCTCGGAGGACTCAGCTTACATCCTCCAGGAAGTACATCAAGGATCATCCGGGCGGGCGCTCATTGGCCAAGAAGATCATCTTGGCCGGATACTTTTGGCCAACTTTACAAACAGATGCCGCTCGGACAGTATCTACCTGCCTTTCATGCCAGAAGTATCACAACTTCTCCCACCGACCGGCTGAAGAAATGAAGGCGTCAAGCGTTTCATGCCCGTTCGACCAATGGGGAATGGATATTGTCGGTCCATTTCCGATGGCGGCCGGGCAGAGGAAATTTTTACTAGTGGCGGTAGACTACTTCTCCAAGTGGGTGGAGGCCGAGCCGCTAGCAAAGATCACTGAACAAATGGTTAAAAAATTCATCTGGCAACACATCATTTGTCGGTTCGGCATCCCTCGCCGACTAGTGTCCGACAACGGGCGGCAGTTCACAGGGAGGATGTTAGAGGATTGGTGCAAAAGCTACGGCATTGAGCAGCATTTCACGTCCGTGGCCTATCCTCAGAGCAACGGTCAAGCTGAAGTGGCCAACCGGGAAATTCTCCGTATTCTGCGCGCTCGGCTCGACCATTTGGGAGGAAGTTGGCCATATGAAGTGCCGAGCGTCTTGTGGGCCATCCGAACGACGCCAAAAGAAGGGACAGGAGTCACACCGTTCCATTTGGTATATGGCGGCGAGGCCGTCATTCCGGTTGAAGTCGGCGTTGAGTCCGGACGGGTCCAGAGCTACGATGTTGACAACGCCAAACGGAGAAACATGGAGCTGGATTTGGTAGAAGAGGAAAGGGCAAAGGCGTCCGTTCGGCTGATGGCATACCGTCAACGGATGAAGCAAAACTACAACCGACGCGTCATTCCCAGGTCATTCCAGGTTGGCGATCTTGTCTGGAAGAAAGTCAAGCCGGTCGGCGACGTCGGCAAGCTTGAAGCCCCGACGTCGGTCCCTTCAAAATCATCGAGAAGCTCCGCTCAGGAGCGTATTATTTGGAGGATGAGGAAGGTCGGCAGCTAGATAGGCCGTGGAGCGCGAACCACCTCCAGCCTTACCGGGCAGGGTGAAAGGTGTGCCTATGTAAATCATCTTGTGTACTTTTTTCGACTGAATACTTGAAATGTAGAAACAAAAAATCAAGAGAACAAATAAGGCATCGCCAACAAAAGAACGAAGGCCCCGAGCCGCTCGGCCGGAGGTAAACGGGTCGGGCCAAGCGCTCTAAAATTGAAGGCCCCGTACCATTCGGACGGAAGTATATTATCCTAGCCAAAATGCTCGACGAAGCAGACCCTGAGCCATTCGGCCAAGAGTACGTTATCCAAGCTGGGTGAAAGGAACCAAAAGTGATAAAAAGGAGGGCAAAAAGCTTCGTCGAACGGAAGCGTCAAAATTAGCCAGAGCCGTCTAGCCCAGACGTTAAACCGTAGAGCCGCGCCAATCGGCTATAAACATCCACGCCGACGAGCACCGTCGTTAAAAATCGAGAGCCGCGCCGATCGGCTATAAACATCCGCGCCGACGAGCACCGCCGTTAAAAATCGAGAGCCGCGCCGATCGGCTATAAACATCCGCGCCGACGAGCACCGCCGTTAAAAATCGAGAGCCGCGCCGATCGGCTATAAACATCCGCGCCGACGAGCACCGTCGTTAAAAATCGAGAGCCGCGCCGATCGGCTATAAACATCCGCGCCGACGAGCACCGTCGTTAAAAATCGAGAGCCGCGCCGATCGGCTATAAACATCCGCGCCGACGAGCTCCGTCGTTAAAGATCGAGAGACGAGCCGGCGTCTGTAAACGTCCGAGCGAAAGGCCGACGAGCACCGTCGTTAAAAATCGAGAGCCGCGCCGATCGGCTATAAACATCCGCGCCGACGAGCACCGTCGTTAAAAATCGAGAGTCACGCCGATCGGCTATAAACATCCGCGCCGACGAGCACCAAAATCGAGAGCCGCGCCGATCGGCTATAAACATCCGTGCCGCCCCGTCGTTAAAGATCGAGCGACGAGCCGGCGTCTCTGCGCCGAAAGGCCGACGAGCACCGTCGTTAAATCGAGAGCCGCGCCGATCGGCTATAAACATCCGCGACGACGAGCACCGTCGTTAAAATGCGCGTCGATCGGCTATAAACATCCGTGCCGACGAGCACCGCCGTTAAAATCGAGAGCCGCCGATCGGCTATAAACATCCGCGCCGACGAGCACCGCTGTAAAATCGAGAGCCGCCCGATCGGCTTATAAACATCCGCGGCGAGCTCCGTTAAAGATCGAGACGAGCCGACGTCAGAACGTCCGAGCGAAGGCCGACGAGCACCTTCGCTAAAATCGAGAGCCGCTACCGATCGGCTATAAACATCCGCGCCGACGAGCACCGCCGTTAAAATCGAGAGCCGCGCCCTCGGTTATAAACATCCGCGCCGACGAGCACCGCCGCTAAAAATCGAGAGCCGATCGGCTATAAACATCCGCGCCGACGAGCACCGTCGTTAAAAATCGAGAGCCGCGCCGATTGGCTATAAACATCCGCGCCGACGAGCACCGTCGCTAAAAATCGAGAGCCGCGCCGATCGACTATAAACATCCGCGCCGACGAGCACCGTCGTTAAAAATCGAGAGCCGCGCCGATTGGCTATAAACATCCGCGCCGACGAGACGTCCGAGCGAAAGGCCGACGAGCACCGTCGTTAAAAATCGAGAGCCGCGCCGATCGGCTATAAATATCCGCGCCGACGAGCTCCGTCGTTAAAGATCGAGAGACGAGCCGGCGTCTATAAACGTCCGAGCGAAAGGTCGACGAGCACCGTCGTTAAAAATCGAGAGCCGCGCCGATCGGCTATAAATATCCGCGCCATCGAACTCCATCAAAGATCGAGTGCCGAACTCGCGACTGTGAACTTGGACGGAACTAAGGACGCCAAATAACGAGCGTTCGCAAGTACTAAATTAATTAGGTCCGATCGGCCATCGGTTTGCCAATACTTCGCATTCACTGGATGCAAACAGTATAGCCAAGCGTTAAACGATTTCGAGGAAAACGAGTCTACCGATTAACCTGATTAGTCGTTTAGTAGGAAACATGGGGAGCCCAACTGATTCTACGAATAAGCAGCAACACACTAAAAGGAGACAATGAAGGGCAGACAAATACAAGCAAAGGAACATAAGGAGGCCGAACGGCACGTACAAAAAATGTTGCATCCGCCGAGCGGATGAAATACAGAAAGCACTTGAAAGAACTCGCCTCACTCCGGGTCTTCAAAATTAAAGAAGGCGTCCGGGATATCATCAATTATGGCCGCCAGGTCGGAGGCGGGAATATGCATTCCCTCGGGAAGGTGGCCACCCTTCTTCAAGTACGTCATGGTGACCTTGACCGCTTCGGCGAAAGTAGAAGAGACGTTGCCACCGAATTTTATGCCGAACCTCTCCGAGCGGAGGTATTCTTGGCGCACTGCTGCCAAGCGACTCGACTCTCCCTCTTTATATTTTTTAAGCACCGCCCGGGAGGCGGTTAAGGAATCTTGGAGGACTTTCAAGTCCACCTCAGCCTTGGTGCGTTCAGCCGAACGGACATCCCGCTCGGCGTTCAGCTGGGCCTTCAGATCCTTGGATCGCTGATCTAGCGCACGGACATCTACTTTCATCTTGTCCAGATCAGCTACCGCTCGCTTCTTCCGGGCAGTAGCGCGTTTAGCATCCGCTTCGTGCTTCTTGACTTGGCCCTCTAGCCGAGCCACTTCTGTAGCCAGGTCGGCGGCCTTCTTTTGTTCGGCCTCGACACTTGAAGTTTTTCCAGGAGCTCCTCCAGCTCGGCTAGCCGATGGCTAGTGGCGATTTGCTCAGCCCTGCGCTGTAAAGGAAATAATGAAATCAGGAACCAAACAGTAGCATGACACAGGAAGAAAAATGAATTTACCTGAGTGGCCTGCTGCATGTTGTTGTCGCCGAGCTGCTTGGGCGTCATGAGGGCCACTTGAATCTGCGCGTCCTCAAAAATCTTAGCGAGCGGACCCGTCAAGGTTATTTCGTGAACGGGGCTCGATGGTCGATCGGCGGACAGTAAATATTCCTCCGATGGGAATCGGAGGGTAGTCTTGATGGTCGGGTGGCCGGCCGGCACTTCTTCAGCTGTAGCCGCCTGGCCCGAGGACTCCCCTATGGTGAAAGTTTCGCCCAACCGTCGCAGGCGACGACGAGTCCGGGTAGGAGAGCCGGAGGGCTGTGCGGTGGGCGAAGCCACAGGGGTCCCGATCTGTGATGGCGTGCGAGCAGGCGAAGTTACGCCGATTGGCGCCTGTGGTTCCCCCTCTTGGGTCGGCGGAAGGCTGGAGTCTCTTCGACGTTTTCGCCGAACCTCCAATGGTGGATCCCCGACCTGGGGGACGCCTAGCTCGGCGGGGGCTGAGGAAACAGGATCCGCCTCAACCTCCGTTGAAGCAGATGGGGCAGCTTCTGTTTCAGGGGCGGACTGCGCCCCCCCCCCCTCTCCTGCATCTGCCGGGCGGCTGGGGATGAGACCCCGCTCGACGAGCTCTTTTTTGGTGGCCGCTTCAATTTCCACGGAATTTAGTTTCAAATGAGCGGTAGCCTTGGAGCGCCACATGACTTCAGCTGCAGTAAAAGAAATTAAAATCAATTAGACAAAAAAGACTAAGAGAGTAAAGAATCCTTACTCATGCGGAAGGGGAGATTTGCCCGAACGGGAGACAATCCGAAAATGTACAACACCCCCTTGAGAAGCAACTGGTCGATCTTGTACCGCTGACCGGACAACCAGTTCGCCGCATGAAGATAGGCTGGATTGCTTCTGAACTTGCCGAGCTCCGGCTGAGTCGGCACAGCGGTCTGCCATTTGGTTCGGAATGCTGGCCGCTCGGGAAGTCGGATATAGAAGAAAAACTCCTTCCAGTGTTTGTTGGAGGTCGGCATATTATCAAAAAATTTAAAGCCTATTCTACTCTGGAAGATAAAAGTGCTCGGCTCGGATTGTTTGGGGTAAAAGAAGAAGTGGAATATTTTGGGGTCAAGAGGGATACTGTGCAGCTTAAAGAGGATGACCACCCCGCCCAGCAGCCTAAAAGAATTCGGCACAAGTTGGCCGAGCGGGATGCGGAAATAATTGCAAACCTCCAAAATAAATGGATGGGTGGGAAATCTAAGACCGCCCTGGAATTGGTCTAAAAAGAAACAAATGGTGCCGATCGGTGGGTCATGTGGCCGGTCAGTTGGGTCGGCTATAACTATTTCATGGTTATCAGGAATCCCATACGTCCGAACAAGGCGCCGAGCACCCTCCTCATCAAATCGACTCTCCATGGTCAGGTACCAAGGGCCATGAACACCAACAGCGGGTTCGGAGGAGCTCGCCATCTCGAAGAAGCAAAAAGATAGCGAGAAATCGAAGGAATGGGAACAAAAGAGGCAAAACAAGTTGGGAAGGCCTTGTAAGGGAAGGGAAAAGCTTACTGAGGGAAGAGGGACAGAAAGGATCGCCAGAGAGCCGAAGACCACCAAGAGGCGAGAGCTGGGACGGCCGGAATGATGCAGCAGCAGCGGGCACCTTCGACGGAGAATACGTGATGAAACAGAGAATGCGGCGTAAAAGGCGAAGACGAGGGCTTTATACGAACGAGGCTGGTCGGCCTCGTCCGTCGGATGCAGGTCACGGAAGACGAAGTCATCATCTAACCGTCCGTTTCGAAATAACCGACGTCCCATCATACGGATCATCACCGCCACGCGAGAAGAGCCACGTGGCGCTCTATCACCAGGTGCAATTAAGGCGCCCATACCGCGCATGCTTCGGCTTAATGGAGAGGATTTGTGTGATTTTCGAGAAGATTTAGACAAGCAAACATCCACGTTGAGCGACAAGACAACCAAAACGAAGAGCCGAGCGGCTGAATTTGGCATAAGGGCCGAACGGCCCCAGGGATATTATAAGCGATGGAAAGGCGGCGACCGCCCGCTCGGACACATAGTCCAGTCAGTCGGACTCACTGCCTCCTTCGACTAGACTTGAAGGAAAGGCAAGTGATCCGACGGTAAAAATGGGGGATCCACTTCCTAAAGGGTCTCAGCTTGAGGACAGATGGAGGGCTGACTAAGCGGTTAATGGCCGCGCCAAGCAGCTGAGTAGGTCCGAGCGGAACCAAAGATAACCCAGTCAGGGGCTGGGGTTTTCGACGCCAAGGCGGGAGAACCGAATGGCCGAGCGGGGCGTCTGCCCGGCTGGGACCGAAGGGCCGAGCGGGTGGTCCATTCGGCTAGGATAAGGGCGAGGGTACGAAGGTTAGCCGAGCGGCCTATTCGTTTGGCTCAGGATATGGGATGTCAATAACGGCATGTCTGATGATTACGCCGTACACAAGAGTGCACGATGGAGGATCTTGCCGTCACATCATGGAAAGGTTGATACAGTAGCAGTATGACCTCACGGACGTTTTTCTGACAGACCCATATCTGAGCATGGTCCTTCTGACAGACCCATACCTAGGCATGGTCAAAAGCAGGTGGTTTCTTTGATTGGCGCGCCCAGGCTTCTTCGAGAGGTCTATATAAGGTCTCCATTTCTTCACCGGAGGTATGCAAGTCTTCATCTTGAGGCCACCTATTTGTTATTCCTCGCCTGACTTGAGCGTCGGAGGGCCGTCACCGGGACACCCCTCCCGGCTCGGTTTTGTTACAGGTTCGCCGGAGCACTCGAGGATCCAGCAGGGAGCACCACGTGCCCAGTGTCCGTTGACTCCTGGTTCGGACAGGATCAATTAGTATCATGTGTACGAGACCAATGATAAGTACAATACCGAGTGTTCCACGGTCTTGGTCAGGGAGCATGCACAGCGGCGACTCGGGGAGCGGGTCTGATCTCCGGCCCTGGATGGAAAGCAAGTCTGGCTTCCCGGGCGTGCGGCAGAGGTTGAGGAGGTGGTTGAGGCACCCTTCTTTCTGGCTTATTGGTAGAGGGAGGTGGTCTTTCGACTTTCCTCCGAGCTGCTTGTGCCTCTTCCACTTTGATGTAGCAGACAACTTTTTCCACCATCTCATCAAAATTTCGGGCGGGATTTTTGATGAGATCTCTGAAGAATTCTCCTTCCCCTAATCTGTGAGAGAATGCACTCATTAGAATCTCCGAAGTGGCGGTGGGGACATCCTGAGCCACTTGATTAAAGCGGTTGATATAACTTCTTAAGGGCTCGGTCGACCCTTGCTTCAGAGTGAAAAGACAATGATCTGTCTTCTGATATTTTTTACTACTAGCAAATCAACGCAGGAAGGCCATCTTGAAGTCCAAGAAACAGGTGATGGATCCTTGTGGTAGCCCATCAAACCATTTTAATGCCGAGCCAGCTAGAGTGTTCAAGAAAACTCGACACTTGACGGCATCACTGTGTTAGTGTAGCAAGGCTGCATTTTTAAATTTGCGTAAATTTTCTTCCGGGTCTTTGCTCCCATCATATTTTCCGATCGACGGGGGCCTATAGCCCTTAGGCAATCTTTCATTCAAGATCCTGGCCGAGAAAGGTACTTTCTCATCCGGCTCTTCTGGAAACACTTCCAGGATGATGAGAGCCTTCCCTTTCTTCGAATCTCTGGGCAAGGAACTTTCAGCCATGGAGACTTGTGGCTGTTCTTTCTTAAGGTTGTGGCCCTGGGGTTCTGGCTGATAATACCCCACGCCGGGCTCACGATAAGGGACCTGAGGAAATACCTCAGGATGTTTTCTCTTAGAGCCCCGATCTGAGACAGGAAGGGGCTCCTTAGAAGCTTCAGCAGGAACTTGGCGCGGTCGAGAGATAGTCGCTTGCTTCTCAGAGGCTGCTCGCCTCTTAGCCTCCTTAAAGAGTTCATATTCACCGGCAGTCATAGTAACATTAATGCGGCCAGACTCCTCCATCTTCACGTTCCGGAACAGGTTGTTGTGTTCCCACAGACGACGCCAAATTTGATCCCGTCCGGAAGCTGAGTCGGATAGAGGCGGGCCTTGGTGTACTAGAAGTTGACAGAAAGTTGTCGAGGCGTTGGATCTACCTGGTACCCCTCTGGAAAGGTCGGCACGAGCGGCTGACGAAGGAAGATGACCAGGACGATGACGCTGCTGCTCTGTGCACACTCAAACGAGCCCACGAGTCGTTAGAGACCAGAAACCAGGGAAAAAGTCCCTAGGTCCGGCCCTCCGACGCTCAAGTCAGGTACTTTTTCCCCAGAAAGCACAGAGAAAAGACGAAAAGTAAAGATTAGTGAGAAATGATGAGTGAGCGTACCTGCATAATGTAGGTGCAGCGGAGACCGACAACAGGGGGTGAATTGCTGAAAACAAAAATAAACTATACCCTCCTTGGTTTTCAACTCAGAAAAGTAATAGTAAAATAATAACAAATAAAGAAATAGAAATTAAACAGAAAACAGGAATTTAACCTGCTTACAACCAAGGAGGTTGTTAATCCAGGGCAATGAGAAGCGCACTAAAAAGAATCTCCTTTACTGAAGGCGGAAAAGCCTTTTACACTTTGGAAGGTTAGAACTATTGCTAGGAATGACTACACGATCGATTGCTTGAGTTGTAATGAATTCCTAGCTCCAGGGGCCTTTAAATAGCCTCTGGAAATCTGATCTCGAAGGTCCAAGACGCCTCCAATAGGGGTCCAAAGCGCCTCCAAGGGTTCAGCGGATAAAACTTTATCCGCTGCGCAAACGGTCTGTTTGACCAGGCTTAAGGCGACTTCATCAGCCTTGAAGGCGCCTTCAAGGCAGCTTGAAGGCGCCTTGAGCTATTTTATCCAGCTCAGCTTCTTTTCCATCTCTTTTGCGTTGGCTTTCTTCAGCTTTCGACGCACCGTTCTTTTGGGTGATTTCGGCCAACCGAAATAGGGCTCACCCGAACCCAATTTCCGGCCTTCTCCTCGAGCAGCCTTCCGTCCCAGCTTAACGTCCCTCGAACGTCGCGCACGCTCTTCACGCCCACCGGAGTACTCTTCCGCAGCTCTCTCGTCCTTCGGACACACCAAGCCCGTCGGCTCCCTTCCCGTGTCTTCCTTCTCGCTAGCTACGTCTTCCGCTCGACTTCCTGCGCTCCTAAGCTCCTACACACTCAGACACATGGATCAAACATAAAGCAGGACCTGACCAACTTGGTTGATCACATCAAAACTACCACGGGGTCTAACAATTTTCCCCTTTTTGATGTGCATCAACCCAAGTTCAAGTTAGGGTTAAAATAGACACAAAAAGTAATTTTAAAGAAAAAATTACTAAACTAGCATATTAAGCATAAGTTTTGCAATAAATAAAATTGCAACACATTTTAGGAAGAAATATTAAAATTTTAATTTTTTTATTTTCCTAACTCTCCCTAAACTTGTACTTTTCTCTCCCCCTTTGATCACAGCAAAAAACGGGGTGATAACAAAAAATATTTTAGAAAATTTTTTAACTTTAAATAAAATTTCTAAGTAAAAATTAGGTTTTTGAAAAAATTTTCAAAAAAAATTTCAAGTCAAATGAATTTTTGAATTTTCCAAAAAAAAAATTCCAAGGAAAAAATTAATTTCTAAAATTAATTCTTAATAAAAGTAACTGAGATTTAAAGAAAATTCTAAGGAAAAAAAATCTATGACTTTTTCACAATAATTTCTAAGTCAAAATCAATTTTTTAGAATTTTTCAAAAATATTTGAAAAACTTTCAAAGTATTATTTAATTCTTGTTTAATGTTTTTTTAGAAAGTTAATTAAACATTTTCTTTCAATATTTTAGCTTCCAGGTCGTGGCGAGGCACTAGACCTTCTTGGTTATTGGAGCAACAACCACTTCTTTAGACAAAACTTCCATAAAGAATTTCAATGTTTAATTTTCTCACTGTAAGCTTTTAACTAAAAGAGAAATTTAAACTAACAAAGATTTTGGAACCCAATAAAGGTTCCTTCCTACAGAGTTGGTCAAAAACTTAAGGAGTACATGATTTTTGGGCACTTTTCTAAGTTGACCCTGGTGTTTTTTAATGTACCAATTTAATTTTTCATAAATTCTTAATTTTGATTTATGAAATTTATTTAAGCATGCATTAGATTTCAATTTTTCAATTTCTAATTTTAATTTATCATTTTCTGATTTTATACTATCGTACATTTCAAGTGGACATGCTTTTGCTAATTTCATTTTTAATTCTTTATTTTCTTTTTCTAATTCGAATAAGTCTTTAAAAAGAGATTTAATAAATCGAAAAGATTGAGTCGGGGTTAGATTGCGTACCTGACTTACCTGACTCGGTGAGTCTCTCCCTTCATTGCAGCTTTCCTCTTCTGATGTTCCTCCCCCTTCATCGATGCTCATCTCTGAGCTAGACGTTTCTTCTAGCTGATGCTTGACCATCAGTGCTATCCCCGAGAATTCTTCGACTTCTGATTCGGAGGACAACGAATCATCCCACGTGGCTTTTAGGTTGTGTTTGGGTCGAGCTGAATTCTTTCTTCTTTCCTTATCCTTCTGTTTGCTCTTCAATTTTGGGCAGTCCTCCTTGATGTGCCCTTCTTCGTTGTAGTTATAGCAACGAATCGTCCTTTTCTTTCGTTGATGCCTCTGCGATCTAAACTTATTAGTATTAAAAAATTTATTGAAGCGTTTTACCAGTAGTGCCGCTTCGGATTTGTCGACCGAGGCTTCTGAGTCAGAACCGTTTATTTTTGCCTTTAAGGCAATGTTCTGACTGGTCTTCTCCACTCCATTGGGCTCTGCAACTCGAGATTCGTGAAGTTCAAAAGTAGAAAACAATTGTTCTAAAGTACTTACCTCGAAGTCCTTAGAGATGTAGTACGCATCTACTATGGAGGCCTAATCGGGAGTTCTCGGGAAAGCGTTGAGCGCGTACCGGATCGAGTCCCAATTCGTTACTTCTTCTCCAAGGTTGGTGAGTTGAGTTATCAGTTCTTTGATCCTCGCTTGGAGTTGCGCTACCTTCTCGCCTTGGTTCATTCGGAGATTCGTCAACTGGCTCCGGAGGATGTCGCGTCTCGCTAGCTTTGCTTCGGAGGTACCTTTGTGAAGCTCCAGGAATTTTTCCCAGAGATCTTTCGCGGAGTCGTAGCTTCCGATCTGATTTACCTCCTGAGGCCGCAGAACGCTGAGTAGGTGGAACTCAGCCTTTCCGTTGGCGACGAAATTTGCTTGCTTTTTTTTCGTCCAGGTGTTTTCCTCCTTATCTTTCGGAACTGCATAGCCATATTTCATTATTAAAATAATGTCAAATTCAGTTTTAAAAAATACCTCCATTTTGCGCTTCCATGTGGCAAAGTCTCCGTCGAACTTCGGGGGATGGATGTTCGCTCCGGCCATCGTCTTGATCGTAGTGCTTTAGTTGGCGGTTAGTCCTTCTGAGGCGATCAGGCTCTGATACCAATTGTAGGTGCAGCGGAGGCCGGCAAGAGGGGGGTGAATTGTTGAAAACAAAAATAAACTATACCCTCCTCGGTTTTCAACTCAGAAAAGCAATAGTAAAATAATAACAAATAAAGAAATAGAAATTAAACAGAAGACAGGAATTTAACCTGGTTACAACCAAGGAGGTTGTTAATCCAGGGCAATGAGAAGCGCACTAAAAAGAATCTCCTTTACTGAAGGCGGAGAAGCCTTTACACTTTGGAAGCTTAGAACTATTGCTAGGAATGACTACACGATTGATTGCTTGAGTTGTAATGAATTCCTAGCTCCAAGGGCCTTTAAATAGCCTCTAGAAATTTGATCTCGAAGGTCCAAGGCGCCTCCAATAGGGGTCCAAGGCGCCTCCAAGGGTTCATCAGATAAAACTTTATCCGCTGCGCAAACGGTCTGTTTGACCAGGCTTAAGGCGCCTTCATCAGCCTTGAAGGCGCCTTGAGCTGTTTTATCCAACTCAGCTTCTTTTCCAGCTCTTTTGTGTTGACTTTCTTCAGCTTCCGACGCTCCGTTCTTTTGGGTGATTTCGGCCAACCGAAATAGGGATCACCCGAACCCAATTTCCGGCCTTCTCCTCGAGCAGCCTTCCATCTCGGCTTAATGCCCCTCGAACGCCACGCACACTCTTCACGCCTACCGGAGTACTCTTCCGCAGCTCTCTCGTCCTTCGGACGCACCGAGCCCGTCGGCTCCCTTCCCGTGTCGTCTTTCTCGCTAGCTGCGTCTTCCGCTCGACTTCTTGCGCTCTTAAGCTCCTGCACACTCAGACACAGGGATCAAACACAAAGCAAGACTTAACCAACTTGGTTGATCACATCAAAACTACCACGGGGTCTAACACATAAGAGATAAAGCATCCCTTTTTATACTGCAACTGATGTTTCTGGGACCTGGTAAGTGGTAGGGAATGTCGGCTGTCAGGCTTTGTCTGGCGGTGAATGACACGTTGCTTCTCCTGATAGACTGGCGACAAAACCAAAGTGGGAATGAGCCCCGACTGTTAGCATATTACCTGACACACTGATTATTCTCTGACATTCTCTGACGAGCAGTTGAGATTCCTTGGCTTGTTTATTCGATAGTGTCTGGACCCTAGGTCTGCATCTTGACCTGCTCCGATCCCCTGCGGACGCTGGGTCTACTTCCTGTCCTGCTTCTACCCACTGCTATCTATGGTTTGTACGCTCCGACCTGCCCGACCGATCTGTTTCCCGACCTGTCTCCATTTATTGTTATCCATGACTTGTACGTTCCGACCTGCCCGACCGGTTTGTTCCTCGACCTGCTTATGCCCGCTGTTATCCATGGCTTGTACGTCCCGACCTGCACTACCGATCTGTTCCCGACCTATATCTATCCTTTGTTATCCATGGCTTATACGTCTCGACCTGCCCGACCGATTTGTTTCCCGACCTGCTTCTGTTTACTGTTATCTATGACTTGTACGTTCCGACCTGTACGGCAGGTCTGTTCCCAGACCTATATTCGTTTACTGTTTCGCCCGAAGCCTTTCCTTTTGCGCCTTTACCTGGCTTGTGGACCCACTCCTCAGCCATACCCACCCTGGGGATCCATCCTTCAACTATAGTCAGCCTGTGGCTTCAATTCTTAGCTATACCTGGCTCGTGGGTCCACTTCCTGATCACTATTGAAGCTAATTATTGTCCGACTTGCCTCGTCAGCTGAGACTTTGACCCTGACCATGTAAGCTTGACTTCTGACCAGCCACGAAGGCTGGACTTTTGACCTCCACGTAGGCTTGACTTCTGACCTCCACGTAAGCTTGACTTCTGACCATCCCATGATCTCGACTTCTAACCATATCATCTTACTGACCTCGTAAATATGCACTATGTATATATATATATATATATATATATATATATATATATATATATATATATATATATATATATATATAAATTTGTTATCCTGCGCGACGCCACAGTGCGTGACTGTGCGCGCAGCGCAGGATAACAACTGTTTTTATTTTTTTTTAATTTTTTTTTAATTTATGAATTAAAAAATAATTGAAAAAAAAAATAAAAAAAAATATTTTTTTAAGAGTTTATTTCTAGGATTCAGGCTTTGGTTGTAGTGTTAAAGCTATTTTTTTTTTTAGATTTTGCCTATGGGGTTTAGGCTTCCCAATTAGGTTATAGTGTTTGGTTTTTAAAAAAAATTAAAATAAAATTAATTTAAACATTTATTGAGTATTGTAATATGTTAAGGGGATATATTAAGGTATTAAAAATTTATATAAGGAAATGTGAAATTTTTTAATTATTTTTTAATTTAAAAACTAATAAAAAAAATAAAAAATGCCGATTGATATGCTATGTGCGCATAATCGTGCACTATATCAACGCGCAGCATATGACTCCTCTATATATATATATATATATATATATATATATATATATATATATATATATATATATATACGGTTTTGATATCCTGCGCGCCGCACAGTGCGCGACTGTGCGCGCGCGCAGGATATCAGTGATTTTAATTTGTTTTTTATTTTTTTTTTAATTTTTGAATTAAAAAAAATTTTAAAAATTTTATTTCTAGGGTTCAGGCTTTGGGTATAGTGTTAAAGCTATTTTTTTTTTTTAGATTTTACATTTGGGGTTTAGGCTTTCCAATTAGGTTATAGTGTTTGGTTTTAAAAAAAAATTAAAATAAAATTAATTTAAGTTTTTATTGAGTATTGTAATATGTTAAGGGGATATATTAAGGTATTAAAAATTTATATAAGGAAATGTTAAATTTTTAAATAAAAAAAAATTGACCGATCTCCTGCGCGCGCGCACAGTCGCGCACTGTGCGAGCGCGCAGGAGATCAAAACTCATATATATATATATATATATATATATATATATATATTACTCACCTCGTAAATATGCACCATGTATATACGCGGTTTCAAACTTGCACGGTAGAACCACCATTTAAAAAAATATTGCATCGTTGATTATTTATTTATTTAGTAGGAGAATAGTTTTGTCGTCTTCTGCGGTTTCAAGCCTGCCCAGTATGTAGACCCGACCCCGGGCCGGGTCTGGCCCGGACCCGGCCCGGGCCCGTAACCGGGTCAACGGGCCGGTTGCCCGTTGACCCGGTTCGCCGGGCCGGTTCCGGTTCATAGCCGTTGGAACCGCCGGTTAACCGGCGGTTCGTAGCCGTTGGGAGGGTTTTTTAGGTATTTTTTTTCAACGGTTAGGATCATTTGACCGTTTTTTGATCAATGGCTATGATTTAGTGTCCGTTACTATCAAAACTCTATAAATAGAGAGCTTATTTCATCATTTTTCACACACATCTTCTCTACTCTTAATCTCATTTTCGTATTCTCTACACGCTTTCGTTTCAATTACAATGGAAGGAGGCCGCGGAGGTGCATCATCTCGAGCTCGGAAGGGAAAGCAAATAATGAATCCGCGGGAGGAGGACCCCAACATTCAATCCACCGATGATGAGATCGAGCATCTTCCGAATCCGACACCCGACACACAAGGAAGTACCGATGCAATTACTTCTAAGGTTCGGGAACTTCCTCCTCTAAAATCTTCTATTTTTACTAAACATTTTGAGAAGGTCACTCTTCCGTCGGGAGAAATGCGTGCAAAATGTAAGCACTGCAATGCTTCCTACAAATTCCAAGCCGCCGGCGGCTATGGGTCGTTGAAACGACATGTAGAAACGAAGCACCCGACGGAATATGGACTCGACCGTTCTCAAACACAATTATCAAGATTTTCTTCAACTAGCGGTAGTACCGATTCCGGTTTATTTTTATATTCGGATAATAAATTAAGAGAATCATTAGCTAAATTTGTTTCCGTAGAACATCTTTCTTTTAGTTTTGGATCTAAATGCACATTTGAAGATTTTGTAAAGAATCTCTTAATCCATGTGCTAAACGTGTTCCTAGGACTACACTTACTCGTACAATTAAAAAATTAGTAAAACAAGGAAAAAGAATTTAATTGATGAATTTAGTAAATTAGATAATAAAGTTTCTTTATGTTCCGATATTTGAGTGATCATTGCAAACACATTCGTATATGGGTGTGACTTGCCATTGATCGATAACTCTTGGAATCTTCAAAAAGATTATTAGCTTATAGAGTTTTGATGAATCACATAATGCTCATAATATCGCACAATTATTATGTTTAATTTTAGAAGAATATGGTTTAACTCATAAAATATTTTCAATATCATTAGATAATGCTAGTTCTAATACCGCTTGTATAGATGATCTAAAATTTGTTTGTCAACCTATTATTGGAGGTTTATTTTTTCATATTCGTTGTGTATGCCATGTTTTAAATTTATGTGTTCAAGATGGTTTAAAAATTTTAGAAAGTTATATTAAACCAATTAGAATTGCAATTTCTTATTTATGGTCTCATCCATCTATAATGAAACAATGGGGTAGGTTTTGTAAAATTAATGGAATGAGACCTAAAAATTTCCACGTGATGTACCAACACGTTGGAATTCAACATACCAATTATTACAAGATTCATTTCAATATAAAGAATTATTATGTTCATTTTTGCACAAAACACTAATGCTAATATATATTTATTTTCACAACAATGGAATATTTGTAGTAGTATTTGTGAAATTTTAAAAGTATTTAATGATGCAACCGAACAACTTTCCGGTGTTTATTATCCCACTGCTCAATTAGTTTTAGAAAATTTTTCTAATATAGTATTAGTTTTAAATGAACATATTAATAATGAATCTTTATCTCCTTGCATCTTAGCTATGAAAACTAAATGGGAAAAATATTTTTATTTAATTCCTGAAATTTATTTAATTGCATTTGCTTTAGATCCTAGATTTAAATTAGAAGTTTTACAAGAAATGTTAACTTTATATTATGATGCTTTAATTCCAATTAAAGATTCTTCTTCCCCTGATCCAGCTAATATTATATATAATGTTAGAATTTATTTATATGATATTTATAATCAATATTATGCAAAATATGGAACACAAATTAATATTTCTGAAATTCAACAAACTACTAGTAGTAATTTAAAACTTACAAAAGCACAACTCTTATTAAAAGAACGGACAAAACGTCCACGGGGATCCTCAAGTTCCACACAGGAACTTGAGAATTATTTTACGACTTCTTTTGATTTTAATGAAGCAGATAGCGAAAACTTCGATATCTTAAAGTGGTGGTCACAGAAGGCTCAAAGCTTTCCCGTTCTCTCCGTGATCGCAAAAGAAATTTTAGCTTGTCCAGTGTCAACTGTTGCTGTGGAGCAGACGTTCAGTGCCGGCGGCAACATATTAGATGAACGACGATCAACTTTGTCTCCTGACTCATTGGAAGCCCAAGCATTACTGGACGATTGGACCAGAGCGGAGAAAAGAATCCAAGGAATGCAACTTTCAGATGACGAAGTTGAAGATTTTGATACTGAAGGAACAAATACGACAGGAACAGGAAATGGAAGTGAATGAAAATGTAAAAGGATAAAAATGTAAAAGAACTACGTGGGTTTTGATTCCCCTAAAGGGATACGTAGGCAACTTAAATAAGTGCAAGCCCTTTTTTTAATAAATTTTAATTTCTAATTTTTAATGTTTAATGTTTAATTTTTAATTTTTAATTTTTATTAACATATTAATCTTGAACCGTGACGAACCGTGAACCGGCGGTTCTGAACCGTGAACCGTAACCGTCTTGGGCGGTTAAGGTTAAGGGTCGACCTGCCTGGAACCGTCGAACCGGCGGTTCCGAACCGTCGAACCGTCGGTTCCGAACCGTGGTCAGGTCTACCAGTATGTCCACCACTGAAAAAAAAAAATATTGCATTGTTCATTATTTATCTATTTAGTAGGAGAGTAGTTTTGACGAAGAGGCTAATAAAACCAACAGTGGGACATTTCTTTGTTTTAAAGTTAGGATCAAATCCAGATAGATTTGCTTTTCTCAAGAGTCAACTGCGTGATATTATTTCATTAGATGCGCGAGTTTTGTTTTTGTTTTTGCATTTTAAATTGATAGATCATATTTTAAAAATATATATATAAACAAAGTTAGTATTTTAATATAAGAATAGACCTAAAAATTATGAAAGCCAAAAATCAAAATTAGGGACCTTTGCTGAAATTGATAGATGTTTATACGGTTTTTTAAATTAAATAATTAGTATTTTTTTATACTTGAAATTTGTTAAAAAAAAAAAAATGACTTGAACAAATCAAATATGAAACAACAAATGAAATATAAAGGATAAAAAAGATTAAGTAACAAAAAATAACAACAACAATAACTAAGCCTTTTCCCATTAGATGGGATAAGCTGTATGAATCTTTTTACACCATTGAGCTCTATCTCCTATTATATCATCATCTATATTTAAATATATTTTATCTTATTTTATTGTTGCTAACCAAGTCTTTTTTGGTCTTCCTCTTCCTCGTTTGATATGCATATTTATCATAGTTTTACATCGTCTAACTGGAGCATTTATTGGTCGTCTAAGTACATGTCCGTACCATCTTAAACGTGTCTCTCGGAGTTTTCCCTCAATAGATGCAACTCCAACTTTCTCTCTAAAGCTCTCATTTATTATTTTGTCCATCTTTGTATGTCCACACATCCACCTTAACATCCTCATCTCTGCAACTCTCATCTTCTGCTCGTGTGCTCGAGTCATAGCCCAACATTCAACTCCATATAACATAGCAGGTCTAACTGCGGTTTTATAGAACTTACCTTTAGGTTTAAGAGATACTTTACGGTCACATAAAACACTCGACGCTCCCCTCCATTTCACCCATCCTGCTTGTATTCTATGTAAGACATCTCTCTCAATCCCTCCATCATTTTGTAAAAATGATCCTAAATATTTAAATCGCTCGGTTCCAGGCAACTCGTCATCTCCTATCTTAACAATTGTTTCATTACTTCTAATATTGCTAAACTTAAATTTCATATATTCTGTCTTTAATCTACTAAGCTTAAAACCTTTCCCTTTTAATGTTTCCCTCCAAGATTCTAGCTTAGCATTTACTCCTTCACGTGTCTCATCTACCAAAATAATATCATCTGCAAACAACATGCACCACGGCACTGTGTCTTGAATGTGCGCAGTGAGTTCATCCATAATTAGTGTAAAAAGATAAGGACTTAGAGCTGATCCTTGATGTAACCCTATCTTTATTGGAAATGCTTCAGTTACTCCGCCTGAAGTCTTTACTCTGGTCGTTACATCCTCGTACATATCCTTAATTAGTTTAATATATGTTACGCTAACACCTCTCTTTTCTAAAATTCGCCATATAATTTCTCTTGGGACTCTATCATACGCTTTTTCTAAGTCAATGAATACCATGTGTAGATCTTGTTTTTGCTCCCGATATTTTTCAATTAATTGTCTAAGAAGATGTATAGCTTCTATTGTCGACCTTCCAGGTAAAACCCAAATTGATTTTCTGTCACTGTGGTCTCCTTCCTTAATCATTTTTCTATTACTTTTTCCCAAAGTTTCATAGTATGACTCATTAGTTTAATACCCCTATAGTTTGCACAATTTTGTACGTCTCCCTTATTCTTATATAAGGGAACTAGAGTACTTGTCCTCCATTGATCAGACATTTTTTTCGTTTTCAATATCATGTTAAATAATTTTGTAAGTCATTCAATACCTTGTTTCCCTAAGCACTTCCACACCTCTATCGGAATATCATCTGGTCCAACGGCTTTTCCATTGTGCATCTCATTTAAAGTTTGTTTTACTTCTGAAGTTTGAATTCTATGATAAAAATTAAAATTTCGATACTCATTTGACCTAATTAAATTACCCAAGTTAAGTTGGTCTCCTAAACCTTCATTAAAAAGTTGATGAAAATACCTCTTCCACCGCTCTTTTATTTCTCCATCGCTTACTAATACCCTATTACATTCATCTTTAATACATTTTATTTGACTAAGATCTCTTGTTTTTCTTTCTTTCACTTTAGCTATTCTATAAATGTCTCTTTCCCCTTCCTTTGTATCCAATTTTTGATATAACCGTTCAAAAGTTTCATTTTTTGCTTCACTCACCACTTTCTTAGCTTATTTCTTGGCTATTGTATATTTTTTTTAAATTTTCCTCATTCTTACAAATATATAATTCCTTATAAGCTATTCATTTTTCCTTCACTTTCTCTTGTACTTTCTCATTCCACCACCAAGATTCTTTACTTAGCGGTGCATGCCCCTTTGACTCACCGAGGACACTCTTAGCTACTATTTTTAACTTTGATACCATCGTATCCCATGTTGTATTAGAGTCATCATATATTTCACCTAATGTTTATACTTCTATCTTCTCCTTAAATATATGTTGCTTCCCATCCTTTAACTTCCACCACTTAATTCTAGGAATTGTATATATTTTCTTTCTATTGATACTATGTTTAAGGCGTATATCCAACACTACTACCCTATGTTGGGTAGTTAAGCTTTCTCCAGGGATGACTTTGCAATCTTTACAAATCTTTCTATCCTTCTTCCTAACCATAAGAAAGTCAATTTGCGATTTATTATTCCCACTTTTGAATGTGACTAAGTGTTCTTCTCTTTTCTTAAAAAACGTATTAGCTAATATAAGGTCATATGCTATCGCAAAATCTAATATAGTTTTCCCTTCCTCATTCCTCGTTCCAAACCCATAGCTCTTATGTACTCTCTCATATTCCTCATTTTTCACTCCGACATGCCCATTTAGATCACCTCCTATTAAAATCCTTTCATTTGGTGAAATATTTTGTAATATTTCATCTAAGTCCTCCCAAAACCTTAATTTGGTAGCTTCATCTAATCCTACTTGTGGTGCATATACGCTAATTATGTTCATAGTTTCTTTCATCACTATTATCTTAAGGGCTATAATTCTATCCCCTTTTCTAACTACTCCTACAACTTCATCCTTTAACAAACTAACTACAATAATACCCACTCCATTTCTTGTTTTACTCTTTCCAGTGTACCATAACTTAAAACCCGAGTTCTCTATCATCTTTGCCTTCTCACCTGTCCATTTTGTCTCTTGTACACACAAAATATTAATTTTTCTCCTAATCATCATATCTACTACCTCCATTGATTTACCAGTGAGAGTTCCTATGTTCCATGTTCCAAATCTTAGATTATTAGTTTTCCTATCATATTTGTTCTTATCTAACCTATGGTGTGAGAACTCTTGCCTATTTAACACTACACCCAAGTTCTCATGGAGATGTAGCGGTCCTTGCTGAGACGTTACAGTCGGACCCTGTAATGCGAACTCTTGCATATTTATCACTACATCCGAGTTCTGGAGATGTAGCGGTCCTTGCCGAGACGTTACAGTCGGACTCTGCAACGCGTTCCTTCCGGGGAACAACCTAGCATTAACACAATAGTTTAATGGATTCATTCATGAAATATTTGTCATAATTTGACGCTGGCTGGCAACCTAACGCAACCCTCCTCTTTTATCCGAGCTTGAGACCGGTCATGATTGGTCATCATGGGTAGAGTTATTAAGTAACAAAAAATAGAGGAAGAAAAATTAATAAATCTGGTTAAGTTGCATTTTCAGAAGTTTTTTTACACCCTAGTAGAATTTGATTGATAGATTTTGATATTTAATGAAGTAATAAGTAGATAATTATTAAAGTATAGAAACGTAAGGATCAATCTATTACTTCATCATAAAATAGGACAGCAACCCTCATTCTTCATTAACTTAAACTTTTTTCGAGTATTTGATTAATTTTATTCAAAAAATATCTTATTTAGTACTCTTATAGATTATTGATTTAAATAACCTCCAGTCATAAGTTTACCGGAAGATCACAAATTCTTAGAAAGTTACATGGTCATATCCGACAAAACTTCAATATTTTTATTCATATTTCATTTATGAGTTTATACTTCTCCTATTCCTCCTCTTTGGAATTACTCAGATCATTTCCAACACTAACCATATTTGATATAATTTTCACAATAAAATGATACAATTTGAGTACTAAATATTATTTCAATTCCAATCCATTCACACTATATTACATTAAAAAGGAATATTAATTAGAATATTCTATTTTTTTCTTATTCAAAATTTAATTATCAATCTCTATTTTAATTTATTAATATTCTTTTATAATAATTATTATATTTAAAATTAATACTTATTAATATTCTTATATGATAATTATTATATTTAAAATTAATACTTCATTGATCATATTTAAAATTAATACTTCATTGATATTTGATAGGTTAACTTTTTTTTAATTCTACATCCAATTAATATATATATAAAAATTATGATTTTCATTTTTAAGTTTTATTACATAATTGTTTAGGCATAAATATATTTTAAAAATATTATAAAATCACACCCAATTAGGATAAAATATTTTACTAATTTTTATTTAAAATAAACAATCATAATTGAAAATATAATATTATGAGATTTCAACTTTCAGAATTAATATGTTATTCTCATAAATGCTCAATTAATACATTTCAAAGGACAATAAAAGTTTTTTTATCTTTGATTTGTCTGCATCAAGCTAGAAAATTTTCAAATATAATTGAGTACTATAATCTATTACTAGCTCAACATCTAGAGTTGGCACCTTGAAGTGTTCCACAATTGGTACATTTAAATCACGTCCATCTTCAATTATCATACTATGCATAATAATACATGTTGTCATTATATCATGTAAAATATTTTTCTGTCAAAAATGTAAAGGTCCTGCAATAATTGCAAAACGTGATTGGAGCATGCTAATCACGCTTCTTGCTTCAGTGTAAATAATTTATTCTTTCGACGTCATGGATCATGAATCATTTGAACAAGTATTGACCATTTTGGGTTTATACCGTCAGCTAAATAATAACCCATATTGTACTCTTTTTCTTAAATGACATAACGAGCATGAATAGTAATACCTTCAGCAAACATAGCAAAAGGATGAGAAGACTCAAATACATTAATATCATTGATCGATCCGGCTAACCCAAAATATGCATGCCAGATTTATAAATTATAATCAGCTACAACTTCCAACATATTGTTGACTTTCTACTACGACTAGAATACTGTCTTGCCCATGCCATTGGATAATTTTTCCACCTCCAATGTATACAATCTAGGCTACCTAACATACCTAGAAAATCTCGTTGCTCACCAATTGTTACAAACCGTAAATATACGATTACGTCGTCGATAATACAAAAAATATCGAACTTGCAGGAACATGATTAAGCACTAGTTAACTTCACACGATGAATTATCTAGATAATTGAAAGATGGTTGGAAAAGAGAGAGTAAGAGAAAGACTAAGGAGAAAGAGAGAGAGAAGGAGTAAGAGATGATCTTGGAATGGAATGGATGATAGATGCTTGGATTTCAGTTTCGTTATGATGTTAGTTAATATCTCTATGCATTGTTCATCCCATGCTTATACTCATGTAGGGCTTCTAACTAGAGTCTGATACAACCCCGCGAAAGTCACACTGGAAAGTTTGCCCAAGTTCTAATGTCATTAAGTAAAGAAGCAACTCTAGAAAGTCCGGTTAAAGGGTTACCCTCTGTCACAGCCTCCCCCCGGCTCATACAGTCGCTAGAATTATCTAATGTACTTCCTAACAGTAGCACTGGAGTAAATCTTTTGACTCTAGAAAATGGGTAAGTATCGATGTCCTTTGTCGCTAAAGGTATAATATGTCTGGTTGAATGGGTATCCTCTGTCACTAAGGATCCCTTGGTTATCCAGTCTAGTAGCAACCTTAATATAGAGATAAATTCCTCACATGTATATGAATTGACCTCACACATATTTCTTCAAACATATACAAGGCACAACACACATAGAACATTATATAAATACTTCATAGCATAAGAAAATATCCAAATACATTCACAATCACATCATAACTATTTCCTACATCCTAGATCTGGAGATCTACTCCATAGCAAGAGATTACAATCCAAAGATGAAGAATGAAGCAAAGTATAACTCAATATTTGGAGATAGAGAGAAGAGATGCTTATCTTTGAAGCGTAACGCTCTTGGAAGCGCTCCCTTGCTTCGGAGATGGATGGATCTTGAAGGAATGAAGGTGGATGAAGCCCTAGGGTTTCCCCCTAAGAGGAGAACCTAAGGGAGTCTTTCATCAACACAGATGAGAAAGTCTCCTTATAATCAATGTTTTCTTTCTCAGTGAATCCTTTGGTAACAAGACGAGCCTTATACTTTTCGACATTGCCCCTTGAATCCCGCTTGGTTTTAAATATCCATTTACAGCTAACGGGCTTCTTTCCTTCAGGCAATTTGATAAGTTCTCAAACGTCATTGTCTGCCATAAACTTCAACTCTTCTTGCATGACGTTAATCCACCTTTCAGGATCAGAATATTGTTTGATTTTTTGGAAAGATGTAGGATCACCTTCCAACCCTATGTCAAAGTCATGCTCTTGGAGATAAACATAATCACGAGAATTCGTGCTTCTCCATTCCCTTGTGGATCGCCTTAAAGGCACTTGTATTTGAGGTGGTTGAGGTACTTACTCATCAATATGAGGCAATACTTTAATTTCAATGGCAGGTTCCTCCAATTGCCTTAGAGATGTCGTGGGAATATCTTGGTTCACTACGCTTATTGGATGTGTGATACCCATAATGTACGGTATGGTAACCATACCGCTATTGATCACACTAGTAGTAACCACAGGAGGATTGTCATCGCATTCCTCAAAAGATATTTTCCTGATTTTATCACTCCTACTATCCTCAATGAACTTGACATTTCTCGTTTCGAAGAAGGATCTATTAGAGGGATCATAAAATTTATATCCTCTTGATTTCTCAGAGTATCCTATAAAATTACAGCTAACTGTTCTTGAGTCCAGTTCCTTTCTTTAGACTTGTAAGGCCTAGCTTCAGTTGGACAACCCTAGACGTGTAAGTGCCTAATGCTAGGTTTCTTACCCGTCCACATTTCGAATGAGGTTTTAGTTACTGCCTTACTAAGTACTATATTGAGTAGGTAAACTGCAATCTTGAGTACTTCACCCCACAAGAAGTCTGGTAGAGAAGTGAAAGTCATCATATTTCTTACCATGTCTTTTAGGGTTCGATTGCGATGCTCAGCTACACCATTCTGACTGGGTGTACTAGGCATGGTATACTGAAGCACAATTCCACACTCAGCAAGGTAATTCGTAAAAAGTCCTGGACGTTGTTCACCTGATCCATCATATTGACTGTAATATTCACCTTCACGGTCAGATCAGACAGCTTTAATTTTCTTACCTAGTTGAAGTTTAACTTCGGCTTTGAAAATTTTGAACATGTCCAAAGATTGTGATTTCTCATGAATAAGGTACAGATAGCCAAATCTAGAATAGTCGTCTATGAAACTAATAAAATATATGTGTCCATTCCAAGATGCCTTAGGGAATGGTCCACAAATATCCATATGTATTAACTCTAAAACATCACTACAACGGCTAGCCCCCTTATTCCTTTTGTTAGTGGTCTTCCCCTTGATACACTCTATGCAAACATCAAAGTCTGACATGTTAAGGGAATCGAGAATTCCATGTGACATTAACCTTTCTAGGCGTTGTTTGGATATATGTCCTAAACACCTATGCCACAACATGAAAGAATTCTCATCGGTTAATTTGCGTTTTGTACCTATACTATGCATTATTATGTTGTCAACCGTAGGAGTAAAGGTGTTCAATTTATAAAGCTTATCAACCAAGGAACCATTGCCAACCAACACTGAATTAAAGAAAATACTGAAAATTCCATATCTAAATGACAAGAATAACTTGATTTGTCCAAACAAGAAATTGAAATTAAATTCCGTCGAAAAGACGGTACAATAAATATATTTTCTAAATTCAGAAAAACATTGGTTCATAAACAAAGCCTAAAAACACCAATCGACTCGACTTTAGCCTTCTTTTCATTTCCTGTATAAATGTATTTTTCACCATCAAGCGGAAGTCAACTCCTGAGACAGCCTTGCATAGTGACACTTATGTGAGTAGTAGCACCGGTATTTATCCACCAAGTGTCAGTGGGTACTATAGCTAAATTAACTTCCGAACTAATAAAATTTTAAAAACTCCCAGAATCTACAGTCTGCTTTCCTTTTCCTTTATTGATCCTCTTTCTCTTCTTTCTTGAACCTTGAGATCTAGATGCTAGGTGAGCACTTTCAAGTGTCTCAAGCCTTAGTCTCTCCCTTATGTTTCCTTTTCTAGTATACCGCATGGTTACCAACTTCGTAAGAAGTGTGGTCGTCTCGACCTTTTCATTTGAGGTGAATCGGTTTGCTAATTGGTCTAGAAAACTCCTAGCATCTCCTCCCTCAGTTATTAAACTCTTTATTGGTGCCGGTATGGAAAACTTCATGATACTCAAACACATGCGATTTGATTTCTCCCACAGTTGAAATTCAACCCTCTGCTCTATAGTGCTAGCACTGGTCAGAGGTGCGGGATGATCATTCTTTAATGCATAGTCTAAGCCCATGTAACCTAAGACTACGGTTACATATTTTTTCCATTCAACAAAATTCGAACCAGTTAGTGTTGGGATGTTGTTAATGCTGGCAGTTACAGATTGCACTGAAATTAAAGAGAAAATTTATTTAAGCTCATGATTTAACTAAAGCCAAGAACATATAAGTAATATAAAATTATGTAAATAAAATAAAATTTTAAATGCATATGAATGAGCTCTTTATGAGATACCAAGTACAACATAATGTGTCTTCCTTTGGACCGATATATTATTTGTTAGTGATACTCTTTAATATAACTCGAACTTTAATTGACCACACAATGTGCCTTCCTTTGGGCCGACTCATTGTGCGCATAATATGATATTTTATATGAGTTATATTTTGGTCCATAGCTTACAATAACCTTAATCAGCCACATGATATGTCTTCCTTTGGACCGACATATTTTGTGCATGATTTGAACAAAATAATATTTTGTTCTATAGTTGTAAGCTACATTATGCATATATCTGGCATAAAAGTAACCTTCCTTTGGGTCGATTACTTTTAACATAGATATACGTCTACCAACACAAAATGCACTAAACCTACCTAAGGTGCATTCCTTTGAGCCGACACATTAGTTCAACTTATTAGTACGTTGTGTAGATAGACTCAAAAAAATACTAGGAACTTAATTCGAACAGAAATTACTTAATCAACCTTAATAACATAAAATTAGACTTATTAATCAATTGATACCTTATAATAATCAATTGGTGTGATCCAATCGATTATCTCAATCGATTCGAAAGTCTACTTATATGCGATTACATAATTATAATTATATATAGAACCTTCGTTTAAGAAGTTAATTTTTTTTTAAGTTCTATAAATTAAATAGTATTATTTAATACTATTTAATCCCTTAATTATCCATTATTCATGCATTAAAAAAAATTAATTATTATTTTTTTCTCTTTTCTTTTACTGTTTCAACGTGAAACACTTTTTTTAAATTGAAACAGTAAAGTAATGTTCCAGAGAAATTTTAATCGAGAGAAAAAAACTTTTTTTTTTTAAATTACATGAAACAATAACGCATTGTTTCACGATTAATTGAATGAAACAGTATCATATTCTTTCACGATTAATTGAATGAAATCGTTACCTACTGTTTCTTTAATGGATCTATAAGGAATTTAAACAATTGAGACTTATGGTTTAAACTTAACTGATTTAAAAATTATCATAGTCACAAGTTTAAGGCTGAGAAATTATTTAAGAAAAAATTTTAATCAATTTTTATCGATTCTGTTCGATGTTTTAGGTTTGGTAATCCATAGTCGATCAAACTAATCTATTAAACCAATGATATATGGAAGATCAAATTTTTCCTAAATTTTCTATACAAAAGATTTCAACGATCAAATAATTGTATTATACTAAGAAAACTTAATCTAGCATACAAACAATAAATCAACGAAAAATTTAAACTTTATTGCCAATGAAAACGACGAAATAGAAACTTGGCTCTGATACCAATTAATGGTTCTCATAAAACTTAGGCTACGTTTGGTAGGCCGTAATGTAATCCAACTTGTAATGTAATCAAATTTGTAATGTAATGTAATCAGGATTACATTACTATGTTTGGTGATACTATGCATGTAATCTTTGATTACAAGGATGATTGCATTCCCTTGTTTGGTGTACATTATTTGTGATAATGAATGTAATTTACATTATTATAAAATGACAAAAATAACCTTATAATAGAATTTAAATAATTTTATTCTTCCTCTCAATTAAATCAAATTTAATCCGACTAAATCAAATAAGATCAAATTAAATAAAATTATTTATAAATAACATTATTATTATTTTTTTTTGGTAGCCACCGTCCTCAATGCACGTGTGTCCTCGCTTGACACAATGTAGATAAAGCTATAGATTCAAAGAAAAGACTGGAAAAAGTAAATCTGGTTCCAACGGCTTTACAGTAGTCTAGAATCAAATTGAAAGATATATTAACTAGCTAATTACACTGAACAATCAGACACTTTTGGACATCTTTATGTCTTCCACATTTGTATTTATCTGTATAGCTCAAAAGAAAACAAAGCAGACAAAGCTAACATTATAACTAAGAACATCAAACCATCAAAACAAAACCAAAGGAAGATTAATAGCTAGATGAGATATTTTTACTTAAAAGCAAGCAATGGATCTAATCCTGCAAGATATTTTACTTAAATAAGATGGAATGACATCTTCAATTCAAAAAATGAAAAAGGAATATCAAGTAATACTATCTCCTACTTGGATTCAGAAATACAGCTTTAGCTTAAAAAAGGAGATGTATCCAAAACTCTGAATACAATGATGTGAAATAAGTTATCACACACAAAAAAATCACATGAAACAGTGGTATGAGATGCATGCACGGGCTGCTAACTTCCCTGCAAAGGAGCTCCTAGTGAGGAAGCAATGGCATCAAAAGCAGCATCTTCTCTTTCACCTTGCAAAATATCAGAATCATATACATGATTCTACACCACCTTTTCAAAATCTGGAGCAGCATGGCCAGGTAACTAACACTGAAAGAATAAATCAGAGCGCAAGTCAATGACAAGTTTGCATTAAAACAAAGTTTAACCACCAAATCATAGGAACAAAACCAAACTAAAGTAAATCAAATCAAATTTTAATAAACCGAACAAAGTTAACCACCAAGTTTGCATTAAAACAAAGTTTAACCACCAAATTCTCTAGGAAATTACAAGTTTAACTTGTCCAAAGAAATGACAACAAAACCTACAAGTCTACATCTCAAATATCTCCATTCAATAATGCTTTCACAAAAACTTCTTTCTCATCATCTGGTATGGTGAAGAAAATATCTGTAGTCTCACGATCACAACCAATTTTTCTTGTCGCTTTGTGTCGCTCCAACATGCTAAGCCCAGGTAACTTTGTTAAAATCTCATTGATTTTCATTCTTTTTTCAGTGCCTTCGTCATATTCCAATGCTTTACTTAATCAGTTACTTGCATTGTTAAGTTATTCCCCAAGAATAGTTGTCGCCTCTCTAATAACTTGAGACACATCTTTAATGCTCTCAGTCTTTCTCCTTTTTGGCTTAGAATTCTCTTCGTTTGATCCAAATATGAAATCTTGGCCATATGAAGCATAATCCCCATCAACGCCTATACTTTCATCATTATCAATTGCAACTTTATCTATTTCTTCCACAATATCAGCAGGAACTTGAGCATCTTTCCCAGATGCACGGTCTCCACCAAAGATGACAGAAAGTTCCTCGTAGTAAGCCAATGACTTGTATCTAAATTGTTCTGCATCTCCATGAGTCTATAAAATAAAATTTATATTACTAACTAAACAAAGTAAAATAAAAATAAACCATTTTAATAATAAAATAAATTACCTTAATATATTCATCCCACACGGAATTCTCAGTCGTAACAAGTTTTTTTTCTGAGTCCCAACCAAAACCGCTGCTACCAACTCCAAACAACATGTCATGCACAACATTGTGCAGCTTCTGGAAAGTTCTTAACCGTGATTCAATGTGTGGTTTTGCCTTAATTCCATGTCCAGGCAAGCTAACCTCAAGCATTTGTTGTAGCCTTAGTCCATGTCCTGGCCTAAAACCTTTCTCATTCTTGTTTCTAAGATCTCCAACATTATTTAATTGCATCAATGCTTCAATAAGTGCAGCATCTTCTATAATAGACCATTGGTGTTTGTTTTTTCCTGGTCTTTTTGGGTTGTAAGATTCTCTTGAAGGATTAGAAGTCATGTTCACCTATAGCACAAAAAATTAATAGCTCAAATAAAGAGAAATAGCAACCGACCTTCTATTGAGAAAAGATTACTGAAATGATTAATGATCTACTTTATACTAATGAATGGAAAATAGAAATAGTATTGGTACTGCTTTTATATACATTCCTCCCCCCTTTTGCTCCTATCATTCCACCCAAGTAAACCAGCTTTGTTCATAATTTATCAAGTAATTAGGCAGAACTATGAGGCTAAAGAATCTGTAAATCAGCTCCCTTGCTTGAGTACTGAAATAACACGTGCAAAGTTACAAATTGCTGCGAATCTAGTAGGGCATTTAGGAGTTTGCTTGTCTAGTCTAGATGCCACATTTGATTTGAATTAATGAAATGTTAATAAAAGTAAAGTTGGTTACAAATTCATTTTGGTGGTAAACATCCACAATGATCCACTGACACTTGGTCTAAAAATTCATTTCTATAATATAATCCCACTTGGAAGCACTAACTTCAAAGAAACAGAATAAGGACTATGGTCTTTGTCCATTTACAAAAATTTAATAATTCATAAGAATTACACAAATGATCTCATCTAGATCTTTTCCATTCATTAAACATGTCATTAGCCAAATTATCTCGCCAATCGCTAAATTCACTCGAAGTCTCAATGGTTAACACCATGTTTTCACCAATGTCATCTACTTCATCTAGTTGACTATCCAGCCTTCTCTCCAACCTTCTTTCTGCAAGATCCCCAGCCATTTCTCTCCTTATAAAATTGTGAAGAAGGCAACATGTCATAATAATTCGATTGTGAGTTTGAATCGGATAATAAGCTGGACTTCTAAGTATTGTCCAACGTATTTTCAGTAGCCCAAAGCATCTCTCTATCACGTTTCTAGCAGCCGAATGCTTCATATTGAAAAACTCTCGCGGGCTTCTAGGTACTCGACCTTCTTTCCACTCATTTAAATGATATCTTTGGCCCCTATATGGTGCTAAAAAGCCTTCACAGTTTGTGTAACCGGCATCGACAAGGTAATAATATTCTATAAATTGAATAAATGTATTAAAATAGATCACAAACTCAAACCACAGTAAAATATTTAGGATATTTTAAAAAAATAATTAGCAAACCATGTGGGACTTTTAATCCATTTTTCCTTGTGATTGCTTCTCGTAGTACTCTACTATCTGCTGCTGAACCTTCCCATCCAGACAACACATATGTAAATTGCATATCTTGGGAACAAGCAGCAAGCACATTAGTAGCAATTTCACCCTTTCTTATTCGATATCTAGGTCTATCCCCTGTTGGTACTCTAACTTTAATATGTGTCCCATCTAAAGCTCCCAAACAATTCTAAAAGGAACAACAAGAAGAAAATGAGAAAAAAACTTCATAAATCATTACTTTAAAAACAAATATAATAATTACCTTAAACCATTTCCATCTCCAATCTATTGAGTCTGCTGCAATTGGCTCTGGATTTTCAAAAAGTACATTTTGTAGACGAATAACAACATTCAAAAATAGGGGAAAATACCTACTTATTGTTTCACCAGACCTTTTAAATCGAAATTGTATAGTTCTATTCTTGACATGATGAGCTAGCAAATGTAATGATATTGCTACTTGCTCATCTACCTCCATATATCTTGTTCCTTTCAGGCCCCCTTCACTTTCGAGCATACAACACAACTTTGTAAAACTACTATTCATTCTTAGCTGTGCTATGCAAGTAGCGTCACTTTCATATGCTAAATTATATATCATCCCTCTCCTAGCAAAAACATCATTCACATATTGCCTTTTCAAGCAATACGTTCTATTATGCATTTCCACTAAAATACAACACATTTGAAAAAACCAATTCACTATATTCAAGATCTCCAACCAATGCATTAACACAACAACTAATTTTCTTTTTCTTATTATATTCCTAGTCTTTAAACTAAGACGAGTCATGACTGCAAAAGAAAAAGATAAGATATTTTAGAGGGGAAATAAAAGACCCACCCGATATAGGTTATATACAAAGAAGTAACCTAAAAACAGTGGGAGCATGTATAAGATTTAATCTAAATCTGAGGATGCCATTAGAGATAATAGGATACCATTAAAGATGGTGAGAAGCATGTATGAGATTTAATCTAAATCTGAGGATACCATTAGAGATAATAGGTTAAGATATTACAATATGTTCAAATGGCAGTTAAAATGAAAAGAGTTCTGTGAGAAATAAAAAGTGATCCAGGAAAAAAATTCTAGTTAGCATAATAAGAGAGAGAGTCCAAATGATTTTATTATATCTGATATGTCTTTACATGAATTTCAATAGCAAACTAGGTCCAAGCACTTGACCTCAAAATTAGGGCACATGGTTTCTTTTTCAATAAATTCAACAATGTTTTATTGTTGTAGAATCACAACAGATTTTTACTATGTTTGTTAAAACTACAGTTAAAACAGATCGCACAAATGCAAAGGGGAAAAGAAGTTAAAGACAGTTTGCCGTGTGGAGCAGTAAGTAGTAACAAAGACCCAGACACAAGCACATTTAAACCAGTAAAAAGGAAGCTAGTGAAATGAAGAATATCAAATGCGGCATGATAGTCATAACAGCAAGTGACCAGAGATTTCATTATGAATAAAAATGAAATCCAACAAATAACAAGGGAGAGGTTCTGTAGGCACCGTTGTGAGCCGAGGGAGGGGTTCTGCCGAGGCGAGGGAGAGGTCTCGGCACCGTTGCGAGGCGAGGGAGAGGTTCTGTTAGCGACGTTGTGAGGCGAGGGAGAGGTCTATCGGCGACATTGCGAGGCGAGGGAGAGGCTCTATCGGCGACGTTGCGAGGCGAGGGAGAGGTTCTGCCGAGGTGAGGGAGAGTTGTGTCGGCGCGTCGTTGTTGCGAGGCGAGGGAGAGTTGTGTCGACGAGTTTAGGGAGGAATTGGTGCGATGGGATGAGATTAGGGCTAGATTTGGTATTAAAAAATATTGGGTTGTAATGTAATCAGATTACGAGCTGTTTAGTTTGTAATCTGGATTACAAAAGGTTATTACATTTTGTAATCTAGATTACATTACATTACGAGTTTAGAATTATACCAAACAAATTAATCCACCTTGTAATGTAATCCCGATTACATTACAAGGCAGATTACGGCGTACCAAACGTAGCCTTAAGTCGCATGAATTCTAGACAATCAAAATAAGAATTCGAATAGGAAAAACAAGAACATATGAGTATGGATCTTCGTTTCATCGAGGACACGACATAAGGAAGTAAATAATACATAAATATAATGACAAAGAAACTGATTGAAGCATCATATCTTTGTCCTTTAGCGTCGTCAAGAAGATCCTGTGGAAGAAGAAGCAGCGGAAGGAAAAGGTAGGTCTTCCGGAGGAGTTATGGTTGACGACGCCGAATTCTCTTCGTCAATAGGGAACGAAGAGACGTCTCAAGATTGCCCTAATCCTCTGGAGATCAACCCATTATATAGTGCACATCTATTATCAACCCATCAATGATAATAGTTGTGAAACTATAAATCCATATATACAAAACATTTATTATCGACAAATAGATGATAATAGATGCGGGACTATAGGTTCTATACATATGAGATCCACATCCAATTATCCAAAATCCACTAGACATAAGTTAGATCACTTTAAAGGGTTCAGATCATATTCACGTGTGCAACTTACAAATAAGTTCACCTAATAAGGATAATTATATCCAACATTCCCCCCTCTAGTGTCTTTTTGATCTAATAGCTACTTCTAATAAACACCTCTTAGGGTGAAGAAAGTACAAATGAAGAAAAAATGATGAACAAATTGTAAAGGTAATTAATATTAATACTCAACTTGCTGAGGCAATGAATGCAAGTACGATTGCTACTACAAAAATGACAGATACTATGATTTACAAAAAAAGAAACTAAAATTTTGTTAAAAAATTTGAACTCGATCTCTAACTCGATGATGTATGAATATATTCACAATGAATAAATTAAAACTATGTAAAAGAGAATGCAAATCCAGAGATCTTATCCAATTGCACATCAAGGAGAAGGATTTCAATCATCTCCAATATATATAGAGAGAAGGATCACAACTCAATCAATATCAAGATGAAGATTAAGAATCTCATAATCCTGTGAATGATTTTAGCCAATTTTATAATTATTTAACTACAATGGTGAGTTATTTTATTGAATATTAGTATAATATATTAATGTAATTTTAATTTTATGTGTGCTTTATTAGTATCTTTTTATTTGTAGTTGTTTGCTAGGTTTAGTGTTACTCATATCAATGTAATGGGTGATATTTACATTTATGCATATCAAAATTTTTATTATTTTATTAATTTTTTTAAAAATAGTGATATAATTTATAAATGTAATTATAATTACAATATATTAAATAAATTAAACATAAAAATTTTAATAAATTAAATCAGTACAAATATGTATAATAAAATTAAAATATGCTAATAAATACAATTAATTTAAATTTATAATAAATAATTAATATTACTTTAATTAACAAGATAGAGAAAATAATAATTATAAAATAATTTGTATTTATGATATTTAATAATATATATTACATTTTTATTTTATTAATTGTATAATATTATAAGATTAGAAAAAAAGGGCCCTCCCCGCACCAAAGATGGTGCGGGTGCGGGAGTTTGATGTATGAGTTGGATTAGTTTATTTCTATACCATATTTGATGTATTAGTGTATCAGTTGAAGTTGTTGTCAATTACTCAATTTATAGTCACTTGTTTTTTCTTTTGTGTCTTCCTTCAGGGTAATTTCAATTTTAAAATACTTTAAAGGCACCTTTTTTTTTTCTTCTTTTGTATACACTTTATTGATTTTTTTTTATCTGAATTAAACTGGTGTAAACAAACTGTGGAAAAGACTGAAGACCTCATGACCACTTCAACATGAGCTTGCGGTCCACTTGCAGTTGTGATTAGATGGTCAGTTTGGCCTCTTAGCTATGATTTTGACCAATTCAATATTTTAGCTGTGATTTTGCACTAATTAAATTGTTAAACTGTGATTTCATGGTCTTCTAGCCACAATTTGATGATCACTCGATCACCTCCAAGTTAATCCTGGATTAACTTTATTTTTCTTAGTTGTGATTTTAAAGCCACCTATTTTAGCGCCCGTCGATCAAGACAAGTCAAGTCGCGATAAAGTCACAAACTGGCTGTGCGGTATTTTTTTTTTTTTTTGAAATATGATTTTTCATCCACTTGGTTCAAGTAAAAGGATTAATAAAAATTATGTTAAATATATATATATAATTTTATAAATATTAAAATCCTTTTTTTAAGTTGAGTGTACGATTTAATATTTGTCCTGTAGAAAGAGATATTAAAGTTGTCTTATTGCTCCAGAGACGTGCTGCTCCCACGTGCCGTCCCATCACATCGATATTCAGCTCCGTGCCGAACCAGGCAATTCGTTAAGCCATCACATGGACACGCCTTGCATGTTAGGCAATGAGATGCGATCCCGAACAAAATGGAAGAGAGATTAACAAGTTGGGTTTAAAAAATCCAACCCAGTTTTTAAATTTGTGATGATAGATAAGACAGAGAACAACAAAAATGCTGGAAAAAGCCTCTGCTGTGGATGCCCTGACGTAACTATTATTATGTTTTGAATAATCATCCGTCCAGTCGTCTTACTAACTCTCACTTAATTAGTCAATTAAATAGGATTCCAATCATCTATTATTTATTCTTATGCAAAGGCACATGATAGTTTATTCCAATCCGTCCAATTCACTGCTAATTAAAAATAAATAAATTAGTTAATTATTAATTATTCGATGGTAATTTTTTTTTATTAAAATAGTTATTTAATTAATTTTAAAATAGAGTATTAAATATTCAATAGTTTTTTACCATCAAGATGTCAATCCGAGTAGATAATTAAAATAAGCGGCCTTAAAATTTTTTGGCCATTATCTTTTACCTTCAATTTCAGTACACAGGCACAGCTTTTATAGTGCTCCCAGGACGCAGAGAATACCAGAAGAAGTTTGCATTGCCCGTCCTGTCCGAGGGAATTAAGATGGGGAGCTCAACCAAAACTCATCTTTTGTGCATGGCTCTCCCCTTCCAAGGCCACATCAACTCCATGCTCAACCTGGCCAAAGTTCTCCACTTCAAGGGCTTCTTCATAACCTTCGTCAATACCGAGTACGCCCACCAGCAACTTCTCAAACATGACGGATCACTCTCCGCTCTCGACGGCCTCCCTGACTTCCGCTTCGCCAGCATCTCCGATGGCCTCTCGCACCCCGACGACGGCGACGAATACAGAGAAGACGTTAGAAAAATCATTCTTGCCAGCCAAAAGAACTGCCCTGCTTCTTTCCTCAGGCTTATAACCGCGCTGAACGATCCGAGCTCCGGTGTGCCACCTGTAAGATGCGTGATCTCAGATTCCTTCGTCAGCTTCACCCTCAACGCCACCACCAAATTGGGGATCCCTAATGTCTTCTACTGCACAGTGTCCGTGTGTGGCTTCACGGACTTCTACTACTGCAAGGACTTGATCGAGAGGGGCCTCGTCCCATTGAAAAGTAAGTATAACTTTAAAAAATTGATATTTATATACTAACTTGTCATATATAGAGGGTCAGCTCATGCATCGAATTGGTTAATATTAGGTGAAGACGATCTTACAAATGGGTACCTGGACACTATCATTGATTGGATACCAGGAATGATAACAGTTCGCATGAGAGAATTGACTAGTTTCTTGCGAACCACCGACCGAGACGAAGTATTGCTCAACTTTGTCATTGATGGAGTGCATGCATCTCCCCAAGCCACAGCGATCATCTTCAACACTTTTTCTGAATTAGAATCACCATTGCTCAGCGCATGTTCATCGATGCTACCGCCAGTGTTCGATATTGGCCCTATGTGCCTACTTTCTCACTACATTCCCAATGACTCATCAGCCTCATCGCTCGGTGGCCTGAACATGTGGAGAGAGGACTTGCGCTGCATGGAATGGTTAGACGAAAAGGAGTCAGGGTCCGTGTTGTATGTCAACTTTGGCAGCGTGGCAAACTTGACGAGCAAGCAGGCCGTGGAGTTCGGATGGGGTTTAGCTAACAGTGGATGCACGTTTCTTTGGGTTATTAGACCTGACCTTGTGGTGGGCGACGCGGCGTTGTTGCCACAGGAGTTCTCGGAGATGACCAAGGGAAGGAGCTTCATCACGAGCTGGTGCCCACAACAGAGGGTGTTGGCTCATGCTGCAATTGGAGGTTTCTTGACGCACTGCGGATGGAATTCTACAACGGAAAGCATATGCTCTGGGGTCCCCATGATCTGTTGGCCTTTCTTTGCGGATCAGCAAATTAATTGTAGGTACATATGCTCTGTATGGGGCATTGGAATGGAGATTGATGAAGATGTAACTAGGGAGGAGGTGGAGCGGCTAATCAAGGAGCTGATGGAAGGGCAGAGGGGGAAGGAAATGAAGAGGAAGACAGTGGAGTGGAAAGAAAAAGCAGTTGAGGCAGCCAAACCTGGTGGTGGATCATGGAGAAATTTGGAAAAGTTTATCGAGGAGATAATTATGGAGTGAGATATGATGTTAAATGGAAAATCTTTCTAGTACTAGATTTTCTATATTGAATAAATACGTTACTTTTCTAGCTATTAGCTTTACAGTTCTTAATTATCTCGACAAAGAATAGCAAAAGGCAGCTAGTTCTCACTATTAGCTGTTGGAAAGCACAATTGTTAGATCCCCGTAGAATTTATTATCAGTGCTACAACCTTTGTGTACCCCCTGTGAACTGTGGACGCCGATCCTTTCTAGTTTAGTTCTGAGTCTACTCTTTGGTGATATAAATCACATAAGCATATATAATTGTGAGTTGCAAAACTCTCACACATTATACCTTCAAACAAAGTTGCATTTCGTGACAACGTCTTCCGAACAAACCGAATAAGGATTCATATTTTTATTTTAATAATTAGATAAATAATTTGAGGGAAAAAAACAAGTGAAGCCATGACATTGACGAGACCAAATAATAGCACCCCATGATTTGTTGGCGTGTTTTCTCGGATCAGCAAATCAATTGATAGATACATATGCTCTGTATGGCTCCACCTCTATTCTCTTTCCACCTTCATCCCCATACTTTTGCCACATGTATGGGGCATGAAGGTGGAAAGAGAATAGAGGTGGAGCCGTGGAGGGATCGATGAAGGAGCTGATTGGAGAAGGAAGGAGATGAAAATTGAAAGAGAAAGCAATTGAGAAAAAAATTGATAATTTTAATTAATTTTATTGATAGATAATTGATTCGGTCCTATAGAAATTCCAATCGATCATCAGGTTGGTAAACCTGGTGGAGGATCTTAGAGAAAAATTGAGAGCTGGGAAAAAAAAGTTATTTACCTATAACTGGCATCAATTTTAATTGATCAATTCACGTTAGTTGTGTCTTCTGGGGGTTGATTATGCTAATTGAGCTTATTAATTCAATTGGTTTGGTTAGTTTGAGCAGTTTGGATAGTCAAGGTGAGTCAACTAGAACAAGTTAAGTTGATCAGTTTGAGTATACCTAATGAGTTGATTATCTCACTAAAACTCAAATTGGCCTTGATCATGTCTAAAATCGATGAAGATTGAACAAACAGTGTGTTGGCTTCAAGGGTGATCACAAGAAGACCTTAAAGGAGAAAAACCTGCAAAATTAAGGAGTAGAGGAGGAAGAAGAAGCATTAGTAAGCAGGCCAGGGGATCTCTAACTCAGTCACTCCGACATTCAAGTCAATGAAGTGGATGAAAATGTAGAAGATGGACAGTAGAGGAAAATTAAATCGTGTGAGGCCAAAGTGTACCTGTACCTATGGAGGCGACACCCTTTATAATACTTTTGTAATTCCTGAATTAATGAAATATCATATCAGGATAAGAAAAATGTCCAAACATTATATTTTTATTGTATTGTGCAGTCTCATCATCCATACACTACTCATGTCCCGTATCTCTACAAAGATAATATCCCATGTGCTTCTGATAACTCCATGTGCGATATTAATTATAGAATGAGCTCATGAGTCGAAAGACTCATTTGGCTTTTTGGACTTAGCTCAAATAGTGAGATAATGGATTGGTAAAACGGGGTCCAATCTCTGATCGTGGACTGACGAGTCTGTTTATATTTTTGTCCATCTTATTGGGGGTTAAGGGGCGCTAAGCCTCTAGAGTCGAGAGGATCCGATCGAAAAGTTATGGAAGAATTGTATGGTTGGATTTTGGAGTCAGAGGAAGCATAGCTCTAGGGAAACAGTGGAATCTAACTGGCTGGTGGTCTCTGAGCTAGTAGAGTGAGGTACGGAGGGTGTTGGCCCGTTGGATCAGGGTTGTTCGATCGGATGGTGGTCTCTGAGCTAACAAAGTGAGGCACGAAGGGAGCATGCCAAATATGATTTCGAACATGATCATATTTGGCGTCGTTTGTGGGAAATATGATCTTATTTGAAATTAGTGAAGGCGGTGAGCTGAGGACGTGGCTGTACGGTGGACCAAATTAAAACTCCGCGTTGTTCTGTAACACAGAGAGCGTTAGTGTTGGGCCAAGGAAGGGGTTTTCGGCGTTGGTACACTCAAGTTAGTGATCGATTCGGGAGAAGAAAATAGTGGAAGCAAATTGTAGAAAAGAGCGTGTGTAAATATGAAGTATCGCATACCTCCACCTATAGATGAAAAACTTCTTTTATAGTATCACTGTTGCGTTATGCACGTATCTCAAAGCATTAGCACGTTTTCTAAAGCTTTCTTAAAAAAGGATAGGCCATAAAGTACTTCTTACACCTTTCCGTAAACGAGTGGGTAAATCGCTGTAATTTGACATGCTAGAAGCTTCTAAAGCACGATTTGTCTGCGGGATATTCTCTGTCCTTTATAGCATAAACTTCCAAAAGAGTACGATATGACAAGTATATGGGTCCCGTTGTAGGCTGACTGGCCGCCACTCAGCCTGGAGATTGCCAGCTCGGCCTTACAGATTGTTGTTAACAACTCATTCTTCACTCGACCCTTCATTTTGCAGAGGAGACTCAATATGTCGGATCAGACCTTAAGTCCGATCGGATAAAGTATCATTTTAATTATGTGTGTAATTATTTAAGCGTAATAGTTTGAGAAAGGTATACTTGTTATTTTTTGTACAGAGAAATTCACCCCCTCTTACCAGCTGCATGGGACCTACAATTGGTTTCTTAGCCCAACATCTCCAGAAGGACTAACCGTCGACCGAATCATAAAAGACGATGGTCAGAACAAGTATCCACCCACCTAAGTTTAAGGGAGACTTTGTCCACTAGAAAAAGAAAATAGAGGTATATTTCAAAACTGATTTCAATATCCTTTTACTTTTAAAAAATGGTTTTGCAGAACCTACCAACAGCAACGACAAACTAAAGAGAGAGGAAAACTGGACAAAAATGGAACAAGCTTAATTCGTTGCTAATGGAAAAGTAGAATTCCATCTGCTAAGTGCACTGCCACCACAAGAGGCCAATAGGATCGGAGTCTACAAGTTTGTGAAAGACCTCTAGAAAAAATTCTTGGAGCTTCATGAAGGATCCTCGATAGTCAAGCTCGCAAGAAGAGATCTACTTGAAACCAACTGATAAATCTTTGATTGAAGGAAGGTGAAATAGTTCCTCAACTGCACCCCAAGATAAAGAAGCTAATCACCAAACTCACAAATCTCGGAGAAAAGGTAACCAACCAAAATTCGCTAAGGTATGCTTTTAACGCTTTTCTAAGAATACCAGGATGGTCAACTCTAGTAGATACATATTACATATCTAGAGACTTAGAGGTAAGTAATCTAGAAGAGTTATTTTCTACATTTGAAATTCATAAATGTAAATATGCAGATCTAAAGAAGGAGCTGAAATAGAACATTGCTTTAAAGGTAAAAATGGACTAACCAAATTCTGAAACATCCCTCGACGATGACAAAATGACATTTATGGTAAGGATTTTTTTTTAAAAAAATAGATCTAATAAATTCAACCAAGTGCAGGCCAAACGAAGGAAAAGGAAAGTGAGATACTATCACTGTAATGAAGAAGACACGTCAAAGATAACTACCCAAAACTAAAGAATAAGGACAAGGGTAAAAGATCGACATAGAAAAGGCGTAAAAACCTAAAGGCGATGTGGGACTAAATTTCCTCATCAGAGTCAGAGATTGAAGCCCCACACCGTACTTGCGCTGATGGCAAGTCACCAAGAAGATGACGAAGCATGCTCATCCGAAATGAGCATCGAGAGCATCGATGAAGGCGGAGCAATGTTAGATGGAAGCAGCACTACAGGGGGAACATCAGATAATGAGATTTATAAGGTAAGTTAAGTACGGTCTCTACCTCCTGGCCAGTTATACAAGTTTATTAAAATATTGTCTAAAAATTCTTGTCAATTAGAAAATAATAATAAAAAATTATTAAGGGAAAACAAAGAGCTAAAAGGAACTTTAGCAAAATCTTGTGACTACAAGATTTCGACAAAATGAAAATAAAAAATGAAAAGTTGAAAGAACAAATAGAAAATTTGAAAAATTCTGTATCTTAGAATTTTATTACTTCAAATTTTAGAAATTATCAAGGACTAAATTAGTATTTTAGATATCATAAGGGTCAAATTAGAAATTTGTAATGAAAATATGTTCCTAAAAAATTTCTGATTAATCTAATAGATAGGAACTTAGAGTATCCATATCAGTTTCTCTATCAATATCTCTAAAATTTAAGGTAAATCATTAACTTTATTAAATTTAGAGAATCTCTTTTCACTGCATGGTACACTAGCTACTCTATAATTTACCATATCTTTATTTATTTATTATTATTTCTCTCTCCTCTATATTTTTTTATTATTCATTTAATGTTTAGGGTAGCGTTTTCATTCCCTAAATTTAGGGAGTTACTGTTCATAGAATCTAAATTTAGGGAACTAGTAGGATATCTTATAAAGGGGTTTTTTTAGGTAAAATGTATATTTAGAGTATCTGATGTGGATGCTCTTATATTGGGTTCCAAAATTATGCTTAGATTAAAATCTTTATGCATGTTTTATTTTTAATTTGATTTAATTTTTTTTGCTTAAAATTGTCTAATGGTTTCAAATAAATTATTTCATATAATTTTTTGTTCAAAATTAATTAGATATTAATTTTTCTAAGAAAGAAATATTTCATTACTTATCTATAGAAAAAAATTTAAATATTTTTTTACCATTGTATTATTTTTTATGAATTTTTTTAACAAAAATGATATTTTTTTAATTTAAAATTATTTCACAAAATTATTTTTTTAAAAAAAAAATCCTGTTATAAAATGTCATATTCTCTATCAAATAAAATATTTTCAAAATTGTTTGACCGTAATTAAATTTTCTATGAATTTTTTATCAAAATACTTACTATTTACATTCTCAGAATTTTTTTCATAATTTTTAGAGCTTAGAAATTATTTTTTAATATATACCTTTTTCTAAAGAAAATAATTTTTTTACTTCCAATATTAATTTCATTTGTTTGTGAAAAATTTATCATTGTTTAGGATACGTCAGTTCAAACGTTACAAAAATTTTCATAATTTTTCAACAATTCAAAATAAGTTTAAATTTATTTCTTCCAAAAATGATTTATAAATTATAAAAATTCATATTTTCAAAATTTAAACTTAATAATTTTTCTAAATGTTAGTCATTGTTTTTGTATCCCTTAGAATTTATTTCAAATTTATTTCCATAGAATACCCTTATTTTAAATTTGATTAAAGGGGGAGAATTATAGATTAAGTTTGGAAGAGGTAAATTTTTTTTACATGTTTATTAATTGCAACTTATTTATATGTAATGGTATTGTTTTTTTGTTTTGATTTACCCTAACTTAACTTGTCTTACTCACAAAGCCTGCTCAAGCCTATTTAAGGCCCTAGGCAGAAACAAAAAATTTAGGTTTTTGACATTATTTTTAAAAAAATTTCACCTTTTTCCATTCAGACTTGGGATTGAAAATGGTGATTTAAATTTTTTAACAAATTAAAATATTAATTTAAAATTTTTTTATAAAATTTAATTTTCTCACTTTTAGATGTAAAATTCTTAATTAAATTTTCATATTCAAATTTTAATAACCTAATTTAGAGAAGTATAGACTTTATGGTATTAAATAGATTATTATTATTAGATATAATAATATACCATAAGGAGATAATAAGTTTACAATTTACTTAGCTAAAAATAAGTGTATTCAAAATTATTTGAAAATGAACAAAGATAGAAGTATATCTAATTACTTAAATGAAAGATGAAGCAAAACAACCTTTATAGAAAAAAAACAAAATTCAGAAAATAAGAACAATCAAATAGGATAATAATAGGAAAAAAAATCATGCTTTTATGTTCAACTCATCATCATCAGCGAAGCTCAAAAAAATAAATAAATAAAAATATATGTATAAAATGATAAAATTTAATACAATCCTTAAAAAATAAAAATCACAATGAGACCAAACCAACCATTATTATTTATCAAGAACAAAATGAGAGCCCTTTTAGGCACAGAGCAAAAGAAAAAAAAATCATATTTTTCATCACCTAAACTAAAATAGTTGTAAATGATAGAATGAAGACAAAAGGAAAATCGAATAATTTATGATTATAAATACATCTAAATAAAAATTAAACTAAATTTTTATCAAAGAAATGAAATGGTAAAGGTATCTACTCGTTATTGCTCAAAAATAATAAAATCTTCCATTTCAATCAGACATAATATGGATGAATGCATCAATTTTTTAATTTAATTAAGCAAGGAGCATAATATCATCACCAACTGGATCAACGTGTTAGTGTTAGGTATGATTTCTCTTCTCTAATCTCAATGAGGAAAAGAAGCATAGAGAATGGGAGTTAGAAAAGGGGAAGGGGGGATTAAAAAAAAACAAGCATTTTTATTTTACAGTGCATGGATAAGATAAAAAAAATTAATTCATATTCTTATTGATCAAAGGAAAAAAGCATCACCAACGAAAGAGAAACTTAACTAGGATTGAGAGATATTAAAGAGGAATAAATTAGATCTTATAAAATAACATCCATAATTAAAAATAAATTTAATTTATTAAAAAAAGTATCCCTTTATGACTCTATCCATTGGAACCATAATGAGATCTTTGTGAAATCAACTTGGATTAGAGAGATCATGCAAATTTTGAATCACGTGGACCCTATTATAAAAATATATTTAATATATTAAAAATAATAACCCCAATTTGTAGAGAATAAGATTGTGCAATCTTTTATCACGTGGGCCTATTCTTATTCATTTTCTTTAAAAAACACATAAAATATATTTAATATATTAAAAATAATGGGCCCCAATAAAATTGGGGCCCTAGGCATAAGCCTTAATGGTCTATGCCTAAAGTCGGCCCTGCTTGCTCACATCAAAAAAGGAAAGATTGTAAGCATCCCGTAGTAGTTTTGGTGTGATCAACCAAGTCAAGTTTGGTTCTGTTGTGTTTTGATCCTTGTGTATAAGTGTGCAAAAACTTAGGACCACAAGAAATCGAGTGAAAGACGTAACTAGCAAGAAGGATGACACAGAAAAGAGTCGACAGGCTCGGTGCGTCCGAGGGACGAGGTGCTGTGGAAGAGTATGGTGCCAGATGAGAAGGGAGTGTACAGCGTTTTCGAGGGATGAGAAGCTGGAGCGGAAGATTGCTCGAGGAGAAGGTTGGAAGATAGGTTCGGGTGAGCCCAATTCTAGTTAGCTAAGATCACCCAAGCGATCGAAGAAGGCGCTTGACTAGTCAGCCAAAGTTGACTAATCTAGGCGCCCGGATCACCAGGGTGCCCGAATGGGTGCCTCGACGCTATGGATCAAATTATGGGTCTACGTCAGCAACGATCCAGGTGCCTGGAGAGGGTTCGGGTGCCTAGAGATGGATAAAATCTTATCACTTGGTCGTTGCATAAAGATAGAGTTTTGCTATGCTGGGGGCACCCGGAGTTGGGTGCTCGGAACGTGCCACGTCAGTAAATAGTCAGTTTCGACCAGTGTGCTATAAATAGAGCTCTGGTCTTCTTTATTTTGAACAACATATTTTGTACTTCTAATTTATTTTTACTTTTCATTTTTGAGCTTTACTTTCGTGTATGAGGCTTCTCCGCTTTTGACATTTTGTTTGAGAAGGAAATCTTCATAGTGAGCCTACTTTTCTTGGAGTAGCAATCTTTCTAATTGCAAACCAAGTATATTGTTTGTCTCGTACTCTTCTTACTTATTATCATTTTAATTAAGTGTGTAATTAGTAATGCCCAACAGTTTGAGAAAGATATATTTGTTGTTTTTCTTGTACAAGGTAATTCACCCCCCTCTTACCGGTCGCACGAGACCTATACATTGGGCACTGGTGGGAAGCTGGTCGACAAGACGAGTGCTTGGTGGAAAGCACCCGTCGCCTGGTGGTTCGACTGATGCCTAGCAGGACCCTCCACCCGGGTCCCATGTTTAGCGTGTTGGCTCGTTGCAGATACGATCGGCTCAGTTGCTGCTTGTTGTTATTGTTGCACCATCTTTGTAGCTTGAGAGTTTATCAGCATCTCCAACTCTTTTGAGGTTAATGTTATTGTGGTGAGCCGTCTAGTGTCCCCCATCTTCATGTCTCAGATGCAGGTGAGATTCCCACAAACAGTGCCAAATATGACCCGATCCGAAATTAGTGAAGGCGGTGAGCTAGGGACATGACTCTACAGTTGACCAAATGAAGACTCCACGCTGTTATGCAATACAAAGAGTGTTAGTGCCGAGACAGAGAAGGGGTCTCCGGCATTGGCCCTCTGACGCTCAAGCCAATGATTGATTTGGGAGAAGAAAATAGTGAAAGCAAATTGTAATAAAGAGCGTTTAAATATGAAGCATCGTATACCTCTGCCTATAGATAGAGACCCCTTTTATAGTGACATTGTTGCGTTATACACGTATCTCAAAGCATTAGCACGTTCTCCAAAACTTTTCTAAGAAAGGATATATCATAAAGTACTTCTAACACCTTTTCTTAAATAAGCGTACAAATCTCTGTGATTTTACAGGCTAGTAGCTTCCAAAACACGATTTGCCTACGGGATATTCTCTGTCCTTTATAGCACAAACTTTCAAATGAGTATGACATGATAGGTATATGGGTCTTATTGTAGGCCAACCAGCTGCCACTCGGCCGAGAGATCGCTAGCTCAGCTTTACAGACTGCAGTCAACAACTCGTTCTTCACTTGACCCTTCATTTTACCGAGGAGGCTCAATATGTTTGATCGGTCCTTAGGTTCGATCGGATAGGGCGGTGGGTTGGGTAAATTAGTACTTAGTTTCAAATCTCATTTGCAAGTTACAAATGACAACTGCTCGGGAGGTCGGTCGACCCTTCACGTCTGACCCGCGCTGTGAGGCCCGCTCGGCCAACATAATCTAATCAGCAATTCTAGGTCCGTCCGACCATGTGACTTTGATCGCTTGACTTTGACCTTCATGTCAATTGATCCCCCTACTTTGACTCGCTTTTTGGAGGACATCTTTATCACCATATCAATGGTGATACGACGAATAAGATAGGGCCTTGAAGTGAGGGTCGAAATCAAAAATGTATTAATCGCCCATCAGCTTAACAATCCTTGAACTCAAACACTTAATATTTATTTGACATTTTATATAACCGTTATCAAGAAACCAAAAGAATATACTCCGTATAAATTATACGATGGAGGGTTCATATCCTAATACATAAATGCGTATAAATTATACGATGGAAACTTCATACCCTAATACATAAATGATAAACTTATTTCAGAAAAATTATTAAAATATCAAAACAGTCAATCCGATTATAATAACGTAACAATATTCCTATGGAGAAGAACAAAAACACTGTATAAACATGTCTATCCGGCTAGTGCATAATAGCTTCCACCTTGCATTAACTGGCGTAGTTTGTCATACGCACCAGCTGCATGTCTATCCGGCTAGTACATAACAATAATTTTTTTTGAACTCGAACAGCAAATGGCCCCATCACCATTATCTTAGGTTCAAAAATTAAGATGCTGGGTCCTTATTTTAAAGGATATTAAATTTAAAAAATAACAAAAGGGCATATCTGATATAATATGTAATATCAATAATCATAATTCAATTTTTTTTAATTTTATTTTAATTAAAATTATTATATATAAAATATTATTATATCAAAATCAAACAACCCTAGATGATCATAGAAACAAGAGCCTTGTAATTTTTGGCATTATCTTTTACCTTCACATCAATACACAGGCAGAGCTTTTCTAGTCCCAGTCCCAGATCATACCAGACGAAGGTTGAATCGGCCGTCCTCCTGTCCGAGACAAAGATGGGGCACTCAACCAAAACTCATCTCGTGTGTATGACTCTCCCCTTCCAAGGCCACATCAAGTCCATGTTCAACCTGGCCAAAGTCCTCCACTTCAAGGGCTTCTTCGTAACCTTCGTCAACACCGAGTACGCCCACCAGCATCTTCTCAAGCATGACGGATCAGTCTCCGCTCTCGCCGGCCTCCCTGACTTCCGCTTCGCCTGCATCTCCGACGGCCTCTCGCCCCCCGACGATAGAGACGAATACAGATCAGAAGACGCTACAAATCTCTTTCATGCCAACCAAAAGAACTGCCCTGCTTCTTTCCTCAGGCTTATATCCGCGCTGAACGATCCGAGTTCCGGTGTGCCACCCGTTAGATGCGTGATCTCAGATTCCTTCGCCACCTTCACCCTCAACGCTACCACCAAATTGGGGATCCCTAATGTCTTCTACTGCACAGTGGCCGTGTGTGGCTTCACGGACTACTACTACTGCAAGGACTTGATCGAGAGAGGCCTCGTCCCATTGAAAAGTAAGTATAACTTAAAATTGATATATACTAATTAACTAGTCATAGAGGGTCAGCTCATGCATCTAACTGGTTAATATTAGGCGAAGACGATCTTACAAATGGGTACCTGGACACTATCATTGATTGGATACCAGGAATGGTAACAGTCCGCATGAAAGATTTGACTAGTTTCATTCGAACCACCGACCGAGACGATGCATCGCTCAACTTTTCCATTGATGGAGCGCATGCATCTCACCAGGCCACAGCAATAATCTTCAACACTTTTTCTGAATTAGAATCACCATTGCTCCGCGCATGCTCATCGATGCTACCGCCGGTGTTCGATATTGGCCCTATGTGCCTACTTTCTCACTACATTCCCAATGATTCATCAACCTCATCGCTCGGTGGACTGAACATGTGGAGAGAGGACTTGCGATGCTTGGAATGGTTAGACGAAAAGGAGTCAGGGTCCGTGTTGTATGTCAACTTTGGCAGCGTGGCAAACTTGACGAGCAAGCAGGCCGTGGAGTTCGGATGGGGTTTGGCTAACAGTGGATGCGCGTTTCTTTGGGTTATTAGACCTGACCTTGTGGTGGGCGACGCGGCGTTGTTGCCACAGGAGTTCTCGGAGATGACCAAGGGAAGGAGCTTCATCACGAGCTGGTGCCCACAACAGAGGGTGTTGGCTCATGCTGCAATTGGAGGTTTCTTGACACACTGCGGATGGAATTCTACAACGGAAAGCATATGCTCAGGGGTTCCCATGATCTGTTGGCCTTTCTTTGCGGATCAGCAAATTAATTGTAGGTACATATGCTCTGTATGGGGCATTGGAATGGAGATTGATGAAGATGTAAGTAGGGAGGAGGTGGAAGGGCTGATCAAGGAGCTGATGGAAGGGCAGAAAGGGAAGGAAATGAAGAGGAAGGCAGTGGAGTGGAAAGAAAAAGCAGTTGAGGCAGCCAAACCTGATGGACGATCTTGGAGAAATTTAGAAAAACTTATCGAGGAGATAATTATGGAGTGAAAGAAAAGACTAGGAACAAGAATGATGATGTTAAATGGAAAATTTTCTATATTGAATAAATACTTTACTTTTATATTAGCTTTGCGGTTCTTATCTTAACAAAGAATGGCAAAAAGTTGATTAGTTCTCACTATGAGTTTTGGAAAGCACAAATTGTTAGATCCCCGTAATGTTTGTTATACAACCTTCACTTAGGAAAAAAAAAACTATCATTAATGAAATTAGTAATTATCGTTAGAGACGAAAATATAATTCTACTATTAAAATAATAATTAATAAAAAAATATAGTATTGGTGAAATTTGTAACGACGGAAACATAATATTCCTCTTTAAATAGCGACAGATATATATTTCCATCACTATTTAGAGATTGACTTTAAGGGTCAGTTTATTTGGGAGAGCAGAAAGTAAAATTAAAATAAATTTCTCAGTAGAAAAGTTTCTGTCGTTTACTTCATTAAAATATTCAGATGGAAGAGAAACGCAATCCGTCAACGGATAGTTTTGGAGCTAAAATCGAATGAAAAAAAATAACGTATGTACCATTTTCATTCACAAAACTACACCATATATTAAAAAATGACACATATATCCTTTTAACTCACAAAATTACACTATATACCTAAAAATGACATATGTACCCTTTTTATTTATAAAATTACGTCGTATGTATCCACCTTCCTCTATCAAGATAAACAAGTATGCAAAGGAAGAGATTTCTTCACCCTTTCTCTTCTCTTCCTCTAAGGATAATTTTCCACCATAGATTTTTTTTCCCTTCCTCATCCATGCTTTAGAGTAAACAGAGCATAAATTTTGTTGCTAAAATAGCAACGGAAATATATTTTCATTGCTAGTTTGGGAATTAAAATTAGGGCTAAACCCTGATCTCACATTTCTTCGATCTCGTGTTCCCGATCTCTCCAACATTCTCTCTGATCTCCGACATCCTCTCCTCTCTGATCTCCGATGCCCTCTCCTCCTTGATCTCGGTACGCTCCTCTCCCCTTCCTTCTCCTTGTTAGTATTAGCTCCACGAGCCAATTATGAGATTATTGACAAAGGAACTTTTGTATCATTTAATAAAAGATAAAGTTTATGATTATTATATTTACTTCAGATTAGTGTCAGATGAATAAGTATAATAATGTCCTAGGGTAGTAGATTCTAAACTACAACATATCAATTGATTGAATTGATAGTGGAAGGTTGTAAATATATATAGAATATTACTCTTAAATTATTCCTAGTCAAGTATTAATATACAAGGGCAATATTAATGCATTGAGGCTAGTATGTAGGTCAATTGATAACTTAATCTCACAAGACATGGATATAAAATATCAAGTTGACACATGGATATATATTAGAAAATATGTACTGAATTGACCCACCATGAGAATGTTTCATGGATTGTTATATGAGTGCATAAATATTTTCATAGTGACTATTAATATGAATAGTCCTTAGACCTGAAGTCACTACGATTCCTTACATAAGGAGTTATATACTTTGGTATCGACAAATGTCACCTGTAATAAGGTGGACTATAAAGTCGATCACTGGTATACAATAAGTTATGAAGAGGGATGTGAGTAATGTAGATGGATTTATTCCTTTTATATGATGAAAGTGATATCTATTGGCCCCTTGATTAAGTAGGACTACTAAAATGCATGGTTATACTCAAATAAGTCAATATGAGATATTGAGCTCATTTGGTTAAGTGAGTCTACTTAGAAATCAAGAAACGTAAAGATTGATAAAAGGATAAGACGGTCTATGCCTCATAGATCGATCTACATATCGAGGATAGAAGGACCAAGTTATACAAGATAATAGACATAGAAAGATTAGATCGGATCTCGACATTCTCGTCATTGGATAGCAATGATGTATTGCTAGATGATACTCATAACTTGTGTATCTAAAATATTATTTTAGAGACATTGCCAACGTTACGAGAAGTTATTGGGTCACATACATAGAGAGCATGTTCATCTGGAGATAGGTTTATTTAATTTGACTAAAATACTATGGACCTTAAGATTTGGGTTAATCCAAATAAATCTGAATTAGACTTAAATGAATCCGGATTAGACTCATTGGATTAGGCCCATTGGGTTATTGGATTAATGACTAATCTAATATACTAAAATTCAACCCATTAAGAAGATTAATGGAGATTAATTCTGTTAGAATGTATACTAAAAGCCTAGCTTTTGGTATAAAACATTTATCTAGAAATAAGAATCACATTGGTCAAATGTCTACATTTGTGATAAATGTAGTTGTTCAATTAATTTATATTGTAGATAACATGGTGTGTGGTGTCACACACAGAAGATCATGTTATCAGTACCTTATAAATTATAAACAGTAGCTCATAACTATGATGGAAAGGAACAAACCATTGAAAGGTCGTAGTGTAATTAGGTATTAGTTTATCTTAACTATATAATTACACTAGTACACTAAGAGTGTATTGAGTAGGACCATTAGAGGTCGTTTCTTTTATACTGACTTTATAAAGGAACAAAGACCTCAGTTATTATGGAAGTGTGTTCTCTTAATCCTAATATAATAACAAGCACATATATTTGATATTTATTTCTTTAATTTATCAATGGGTGAGATTTAGTTCGATGAATCAATAAGCCCGATATGTTGGGAAATGATATCACTTATAGTGTGTGTTGTTGATTATAGAAGGAAACTGTGTCATAGTAATCTAGGTTGAGAATGTCCCCAAGAGGAGCTCATAAGGATTGTCATGTTAAACCCTGCAGGTGGACTTAAGTCCGACATGATGATGAAGTTGAGTGGTACTACTCTTGGAGCTAGATATTAATTAAGTAAGTTGTCAGTAACTTACTTAATTAGTGGATATTGTTATCTTAAACACGGGAGACTAACACACTCATGATAAGAAGGACCAAAATGTAATTTGGGATTGGTGCGGTAGTTCAATAATAGTTCTCTAGTGGAATGAATTATTATTGATAAAATTAAGTTGTGTGTTCGGGGCGAGCACGGGATGCTTAATTTTATCGGGAGACCAAAACCAATTCCTCCTCTCGGTCCCTATCGTAGCCTCTAGTATATAGAGATTTATATCCACATTCTTACTCATCCAATGGGGTCGACCAAGCTAGCTTGGAACCCAAGCTAGGGCCGGCCAAGACCAAGTGGATGAGGTGACCGGCCAAAGTTTGGGTCCCAAGCTTAGGTGGTCGGCCACTAGAATATTAAAAAGGATTTTTATTAAAATTATTTCTTATGTGGATATCATGATTTTAAAAGAGAGTTTAAAAATTAAAAATTTCCTTTTATAGCTTTCTACAAAAGATTAAGAGAAGAGATTAATCTCTTTCCTTATTTGTAGTTTAAAAGGATGGTTTTAATTTTTGGTAAAAACTTTCCTAATTTGTAAATCATCTACATGTTTAAAAGAGAGTTTAAAATTTGAAATCTTTCTTTATTTGTTGATTAAAGGAGGATTTTAAATTTTAAGAAAATTTTCCTTTTTAACCATGTTCATGATTTAAAAGAGAGTTTAAAAATTAAATATTCTTTTTTATAAGTTTCTACAAGAGATTTAGAAAAGATTTGATATCTTTCCTTATTTGTAGATTAAAAGAGATTTTAATTTTTAGAGATAACTTTCTTTTTATCCACATGTTTAAAAGAAAGATTTTAATTTATAAAATTTCCTTTTTATTAACCAATCATGAAGGGATGAAAATTATTAGAGAAATTTTTTATAAATTTCTAGAGACAAATTAGGAAGTTTTAATTAATTAAAACTCTCCTTATTTGTAGCTTTAATATGGCCGGCCATATGAATTGATGAGAAGAAAATTATTTTTAATTAAATAAATTTTCTTTTTCAATGGCAAAAGAATTAAGGAAGTTTTTATTAAATTTTCCTTATTTGCCAAGACCAAGGATTATAAAAGAGGGGGTAGAGGAGGCTTTATGGTGAAGAACTCTATTCTATTTTTCTTCTCTTTTCTCCTTGGGTGTGGCCGGCCCTTTCTTTCCTCTCCTCTCCTTTGTGTGGCCGAAACCTTCTCATGGTGGAGATAGCTTTGGTGGCCAGATCTAAGAAGGAGAAGAAGGAGAGAAAAGAAGCCTCTTTTCTAGCATCCCTTGGAGCATGGTGGTGGTGGCCGAACCTCTTCATCCTAGGAGAAGTTTTGATGGCCGAAACTTGTAAGGAAGAAGAAGGTGCTTGGTGGTTCTCATCTCGGAAGATCGTTGCCCACACAACGTCGAGGTTAGAAGAGGAATACGGTAGAAGATCAAGAGGTTTTCTAAAAGGTATAACTAGTAATTTTTCTTTCCGCATCATACTAGTTATTTTTTGAAATAATACTAAATACAAGAGGCATACGATTCTAGTGTTTCGAATTTGTTTTCGATATAGTGTTCTTTTGTTTTTCTTTTCTTTGTGATTTGATTGTTCTTTTCGGTTGACCTAAAGTTATTTTAGGAAATTAAATATTAGCTTTCCTTAAAAGGTTTTGTCTAGTCGGTGGTGGTTGCTCCCATATCCAAGAAGACCATGTGCCTCGCCACGTCAGTACTGGGAACCAATTTTAGAAATTAATATTTAATGAAATTAATAACTTAGGTGATTTGGATCAAACGTGTTAAGTTCCGCAGGAGATCCAAGTCAAAACCTAAAAGAACAAATAGATTAAGTTTTGGATCAAACGTGTTAAGTTCCGCAGGCGATCCAAAATTTAATTTAAAAGAACACATGGTAGCTAAGAAAAGGTTCAGACATTTATACAAAATTTTTGTACAATGGAACCTCTAGGTTTTCCGAGTAGCAACCAACAATTGGTATCAGAGCTAGGGTTTTGCCTCTGTGTATTTGGTATTAGTTTAATTATGCACATGTCATACATAATTTAGGCAGGTTAATAGTAGGATGTGCTAACTTTGTGGATGCAGGACCCAACTATTATGGCTTATAGTTATTATGTGTGTGATTGGACCCTTGGACATGTCAAGGGCATTTTATTGTGTGTGCATGATTGTATTATAAAATACAGCAGGAGCTGTATTTAGTTTTATTAGAATTTTATTTTTGATCTAGTTACATGTACATTCCTTTTATGGAATATAGGATCGATGGATGTAAATTTTATTTTATGTTCGATCTAGTTTACATGTACATTCCTTCGAGGAATATAGGATCAAAATGTAAAATTCTATTTATGTCGCGGATCGAATCTTGCAAAGCGTGGAACCTTCTAAGGACCAGAGGCGCAGCGGAACTAGGAGCAAGATGGATGTGACAGCTAGACCCGGTGCAGTGGCCAAATATGACAGCAGCTTGGGATGACAACACACGGAGGACAACAAGAGACAAAAGCCATAATAGTTGAAAATTAGATTTTCTATTTATTGCTTTTATATTGTGCTGTGTGTGCATGTTAGTTTACATATTTAGTAGGCTAGCATAGTTAAAATTCCTCATTTATAAATAACTAAGTGGGAGAGGGATTTTTAAGTAAATCCCATGGTCTCCATTACTGGTTTGTAAGTGATGCAAACAAGCTTGCGCGTTGGCTCTGAGTGTCTTCCTCCATAACGGATGAGCTTGTTTGTGGATCACTAGAGCAGACTTCCATTTTTGGATGACTATAGGAAGTTAATTAAGAGCGTGTGATCTTCCCCAACGGAAGGGGCATAATCTTATTAATGGACTTAGTGTCAAGTAATGGTATACACTTAGACACATCTAATAGTATCCTCCCCATCGGAGTCACTGCTATTATTTGTGTGACCAAATGATACCAACTATTAATTTTATTTGTCAAAAAGTTAGGTTGACAAGATAATAAAATTAATGGGTTAAAACCCTCCTTTTACAAATGTTGAATTTGTATACGTCCACACTAACGTGGCATGCAAAATTCACGGTGTTTGAGGTGTTGGTGAATTTAAATAATATTGTTTGAGGAATCAATATTTTTTTAAAATTCAAAAGTTTTTAACCAAATATTTGATCAAAGACAGATCAACTATTAATTTTATTCGTCATAAAGTAAAGTTAACGAGATAATAAAATTAATGAATAAAATCTCCTCTTCGATTTTGTATACGTCCACACTATCGTGGCATACAAAATTCATGGGGATTTTTAAGGAGTTGATCTTGACCAAGTATTTTTGTGATTCTTAGGATTTAAAATGTTTGTCAATCCCCTAGTAGTCATACTATAAGAAAGACTTAGTAATCCCAATTGTAATGATTGGAAATAGGACTTGGACATTAAGGTAAACTGGCTTCTTAGAACTAAGAACAATATAGGTGTATTTAATTCATTAGTTGAAACATGTTTAGTGGTGTTATCTACCAAAACCTGGAGTGTAGATACAGATGCCATTAATCATGTCCGCAATTCATTGCAAGGTTCCAGGAAACCCGGCAACTAAATGAAAATTAAAACACTGTCTACATGGGCACTACTGTAAAAATGGTAGCTGTTGCAGTGGGAGATGTTTATCTTTTGATAAGAATAAAACATGGATTTTTGAGTAATTGTCTTTACACACCAAGTTTAGAAAGAACTAGTTTTCAGTTTCTAAACTATTCAAAGAATTTGATATTCTTCCTCTTTTAATAACAAAGTTGTTATTAAGAAAAAGAGGGAAGTTATCTGTTCTGGTACGTTGGTTGGCAATTTATAAATCCAATAACTCTCACGATGCAACAAATGGAAATTAGTAATACATCTTCTAACTTTAAGAGAAAGTAACCTTCGAAAATGAACCAATTATATCTTTGGCTTCTAAGGCTAGGTTATATTAACATGAGTAGAATTCATTGGTAGCTGATGAACTTTTGGGTTCATTAGTAGTGGAAATCTTTCCAACCTACGAGTCTTACTTGGAAGGAAAAATAACCAAGAAGCTTTTAAGTCTAGGGGTATGGAGTCAAAGATATATTGGAATTGGTTCATTCTGATTTGTGTGATCCTATGAGCATCCAGGCAAGAGGTTGTTTCAAATATTTCATCTATTTTATAGACAACTATTTGAGATACGGATATATTTACTTGATGTGCCTCAAGTCTAAGTGCTTTGATTAGTTCAAAGAGTACGAGGCTGATGTGGAGAAATGACAAAGTAAAAGTATCAAGACACTACGGTAAGATCGTAGTGGCAAGTACCTCTTGGGAGAATTTAGGAGTCATTTATCAGAAGTAGGGATTCAATCCAAACTAACTGCACCTGGTACACTCCAACAGAATGGTGTAGGAAAAGGAAGGTATAGGACTCTTATGGAAATAAGTAGATTGATGAGTTATTAAGAATATTATCAAAATCATTTTAAGGATATATTCTGGAAACGGGAGTGAATATAGTACCTTCTAAAGTCAGAACTCTCTACTCATATAGAATTGCTGAATAGGCGTAAGCCTATTTCGAAGCATATTCGGATTCAGGTAGTACAGCACATATGCAGAAGAGAGACAATGATAAGTTGGACAGGAATTCACTTGTTTGTGGGTTATCCTAGTAAAATGAAAGTAGGTTTATAGTCTTAAAAATTAGAAGGTCATTGTTAGTATCAATGACCGATTTTTAGAAAATGACTATGTAATAAACCATGTGTCCATAAGAAAATTTGTTCTTAAGGAAATAATAAAAGGCATGTCTAATCGAGTACCAACTGTACAAGATGAGATACCACAAGGAAACTGCAACACGTATCACAAATGATACACAATTGCAGAAAGTGCCTTGTCGTAGTGGGAGGGTTGTTAGACAACCTAAAAAGATTCATGTTTTGGGAGAGTTTTTGGACTCGATCCCTGGAGGACATGAACATGATCTCCGGACATATGACGAAACACTCCAAGATAAAGATGCAACATCTTGGCAAAGAGTAATGAATAACAGAATTAGAATATATGTATTCTAATAAAATCTGGAAGCTTGTAGAACCACCAAATGGTGTAAAAGCCTTTGGGTGTAAAAAGGTCTATAATAGAAAAAGAGGGATAAAAAGGAAGGTAGTAACTTTCAAAGCAAGACTTGATGAAAAAGGAAACTTTTCCACTGGTAGTCATGCTTAAGTCTATCCGGATTCTTTTATCAATTTGGCAAGTGGATGTCAAGACAGCATTCCTTAATGGAAGTCTTGATGAAAGCATCCATATAAAGCAACCAGAAGGGTTCATTGCAAAGGGCTAAGAGCATCTTGTGTGCAAGCTTAATCAGTCTATGGACTGAGGCAAAGCTTCAAGGTCTTGGAACATCCGATTTATCAAAGTAATCCAGACCTATGGATTTATTGAGTAAACGGATAAGTCTTGTGTATACAAAAGGTGTGATGGAAACGTGGTGGTATTTCTTGTACTATACGAAGATAACATTTTTGGTAGTTGGAAACAATATCAAAATGTTGTCAGAAGTAAGGGTATGGTTGTCCAAATAATTCGATATAAAGGACTTGGGAGAATGTATATATTTTTAAGATCAAAGTAATAAGGGATCAAAAGAAAAAATATATTTTACTTATCCCAAGCTTGATACATCGGAAAATCCTTGCTCGTTTTAAGCATGCAAAACTCCTCGAAAGGTTTCTTACCTCTTAAGCATGGAATGTCTTTATCTAAAGAGATGTCTCCGATGACATCAAAGGAGATTGAGGACATGTAGACAGTTCTTTATGCTTTGGCAGTTAGACAACCTAATGTATGCTATGCACGAGATCAGAAATCTGTTTTGCCAAGGGCATAGTTAGCAGATATCAAAGTAACCCTAGACAAGGACATTGGACTGCAGTAAAGCATATATTAAAGTACCTTAGAGGCGCTAGAGATTATATGCTAGCTTACAAGGCAGTTAATTTGGTCCCTGTGGGTTACACGGATTTTGACTTCCAATCGGATAGGGACAATAATAAGTCGACCTCGGGGTTTTGTGTTTACTTTAGGAGGAAAAGTCATAACTATGGAAGAGTGATAAGCATAGGTGTTTTTCTGGACTCCACCATAGAAGCTGAGTATATGACAAGCCTCTGAGGTAGCCATAAAAGCTGAATGACTTAATTACCTCAAGATAGACTTAGATATGATTTCTAGTTTGTCCAAAGATTATTACAATTTATTGTAATAATAATGGTGCAGTAACAAACTCGAAGAAACCATGAGTCTATAAGGCAAGTAAACACAATAGAGCGCAAGTACTACCCAATACGAGAAATTGTATAACGAGGAGAAGTTGTTGCCGCCTAGATTGCATCAGATGATAACCTAAGGTCCTTAAGGCAAGAGTTTTTTGAAAGGCATGAGAATCAGATGTATGGCAGCAGATATGACAGCTTAGTCTTTTAGTATAAGTGGAAGATTGTTAGAATGTATACTAAAAGCCTAGCTTTTGGTATAAAACATTTATCTAGAAATAAGAATCATATTGGTCAAATGTCTACATTTGTGATAAATGTAGTTGTTCAATTAATTTATATTGTAGATAACATGGTGTGTGGTGTCACACACAGAAGATCATGTTATCAGTACCTTATAAATTATAAACAGTAGCTCACGACTATGATGGAAAGGAATAAACCATTGGAAGGTCGTAGTGTAATTAGGTGTTAGTTTATCTTAACTATATAATTACACTAGTACACTAAGAGTGTATTGAGTAGGACCATTAGAGGTCGTTTCTTTTATACTGACTTTATAAAGGAACAAAGACCTCAGTTATTATGGAAGTGTGTGCTCTTAATCCTAATATAATAACAAGCACATATATTTGATATTTATTTCTTTAATTTATCAATGGGTGAGATTTAGTTCGATGAATCAATAAGCCCGATATGTTGGGAAATGATATCACTTATAGTGTGTGTTGTTGATTATAGAAGGAAACTGTGTCATAGTAATCTAGGTTGAGAATGTCCCCAAGAGGAGCTCATAAGGATTGTCATGTTAAACCCTGCAGGTGGACTTAAGTCCGACATGATGATGAAGTTGAGTGGTACTACTCTTGGAGCTAGATATTAATTAAGTAAGTTGTCAGTAACTTACTTAATTAGTGGGCATTTGTTATCTTAAACACAGGGAGACTAACACACTCATGATAAGAAGGAGCCCAAAATGTAATTTGGGATTGGTGCGGTAGTTCAATAATAGTTCTCTAGTGGAATGAATTATTATTGATAAAATTAAGTTGTGTGTTCGGGGCGAGCACGGGATGCTTAATTTTATCGGGAGACCAAAACCAATTCCTCCTCTCGGTCCCTATCGTAGCCTCTAGTATATAGAGATTTATACCCACCGCATACCCACCTTCTTACCCATCCAATGGGGCCGACCAAGCTAGCTTGGAACCCAAGCTAGGGCCGGCCAAGACCAAGTGGATGAGCCATGTAGGTGGCCGACCAAAGCTTGGGTCCCAAGCTTAGGTGGTCGGCCACTAGAATATTAAAAAGGATTTTTATTAAAATTATTTCTTATGTGGATATCATGATTTTAAAAGAGAGTTTAAAAATTAAAAATTTCCTTTTATAGCTTTCTACAAAAGATTAAGAGAAGAGATTAATCTCTTTCCTTATTTGTAGTTTAAAAGGATGGTTTTAATTTTTGGTAAAAACTTTCATAATTTGTAAATCATCTACATGTTTAAAAGAGAGTTTAAAATTTGAAATCTTTCTTTATTTGTTGATTAAAGGAGGATTTTAAATTTTAAGAAAACTTTCCTTTTTAACCATGTTCATGATTTAAAAGAGAGTTTAAAAATTAAATATTCTTTTTTATAAGTTTCTACAAGAGATTTAGAAAAGATTTGATATCTTTCCTTATTTGTAGATTAAAAGAGATTTTAATTTTTAGAGATAACTTTCTTTTTATCCACATGTTTAAAAGAAAGATTTTAATTTATAAAATTTCTTTTTTATTAACCAATCATGAAGGGATGAAAATTATTGGAGAAATTTTTTATAAATTTCTAGAGACAAATTAGGAAGTTTTAATTAATTAAAACTCTCCTTGTTTGTAGCTTTAATATGGCCGGCCATATGAATTGATGAGAAGAAAATTATTTTTAATTAAATAAATTTTCTTTTTCAATGGAAAAAGAATTAAGGAAGTTTTTATTAAATTTTCCTTATTTGTCAAGACCAAGGATTATAAAAGAGGAGGTAGAGGAGGCTTTATGGTGAAGAACTCTATTCTATTTTTCCTCTCTTTTCTCCTTGGGTGTGGCCGGCCCTTTCTTTCCTCTCCTCTCCTTTGTGTGGCCGAAACCTTCTCATGGTGGAGATAGCTTTGGTAGCCGGATCTAAGAAGGAGAAGAAGGAGAGAAAAGAAGCCTCTTTTCTAGCATCCCTTGGAGCATGGTGGTGGTGGCCGAACCTCTTCATCCTAGGAGAAGTTTTGATGGCCAAAACTTATAAGGAAGAAGAAGGTACTTGGTGGTTCTCATCTCAGAAGATCGTTGCCCACACAACGTCGAGGTTAGAAGAGGAATACGGTAGAAGATCAAGAGGTTTTCTAAAAGGTATAACTAGTAATTTTTCTTTCCGCATCATACTAGTTATTTTTGGAAATAATACTAAATACAAGAGGCATACGATTCTAGTGTTTCGAATTTATTTTCGATATAGTGTTCTTTTGTTTTTCTTTTCCTTGTGATTTGATTGTTCTTTTCGGTTGACCTAAAGTTATTTTAGGAAATTAAATATTAGCTTTCCTTAAAAGGTTTTGTCTAGTCGGTGGTGGTTGCTCCCATATCCAAGAAGGTCATGTGCCTCGCCACGTCAGTACTGGGAACCAATTTTGGAAATTAATATTTAATGAAATTAATAACTTAGGTGATTTGGATCAAACGTGTTAAGTTCCGCAGGAGATCCAAGTCAAAACCTAAAAGAACAAATAGATTAAGTTTTGGATCAAACGTGTTAAGTTCCGCAGGCGATCCAAAATTTAATTTAAAAGAACACATGGTAGCTAGGAAAAGGTTCAGACCTTTATACAAAATTTTTGTACAGTGGAACCTCTAGGTTTTTCGAGTAGCAACCAACAAATTCATCATTAATGGAAGAATACCAAAAGGCAAACCCTTGGTATTCATTAAATTAATACAAAAACCTTTTTGAGTGAAATTTTCATAAGAGACACTTAATGTTGTTGTTGTTCTTCTTCTTCTTCTTCCCTTGGCCGAGAACCTTGTAGTCATTGCTAGAACAACGAAGGTTGTTCTTCTCCGAAGGCTAAGTTCGTACAATGAACTAAGGACTTGTTCGTGTGCATACCGAAGAGGCGCGACCATTCTGAACCTGCTAAGATCTGCCAAAGTAAAGTTGTAGCCGAGATTGTTCTGTCATGCAACAAAGGTAACAACTCGATCAAACATGTATTCTGTATTCGCTTGGATCTCTAAAGGGATCAATTTTTTCTCTGCATATGTATGTTTTTTTGTGAAATATCCCTACACTCCTCTCGTCTTTCATGTCATGAGAGCTCACGGTCGCAAGTTTGGCCTACCGTGAGCTCGCGGTCGTGAGCCTGGCCCACCATAAGCTCACAGCTGCAAGCTTGGTCGGCTATATTTGCCATGGCAGCGAGGCCTTGGCCACTCGCGACCTTAGATCTGACTGCAAGGCATCGTCCGACCGCAAGGCCTGGGCCGACAGCAACCTCATCCTTGGTTGTGGCTCGGCCAGCCATGAGTTGTAGGGCTTAGGAAAAAAAGTCCTAAATATTATGTTAGATTCTAACTTAGTTTGGCTAGTAGTATGGTTTAGAGTTGAAATTCTAACTCGACGGAGGCCCTTTAGAAATTTTTTATTCCTTTGATTGAGTAATTTCTTATATATTTATTCTTTGTGTGTTCATGTCATGCTTAGTTAATATATGGAATCATGTTTGTAATACCTTGTAGTGATGGATGCATGCTTAAGAATATGCTTATATTGGTCATTAATCTTTTGAGATTATTCTTATTATTTGTTTGATATGTCTATGTGATATTTTTACCCTTAACTTATAGAAATTATTACATAATTATATTGTTATAGATGATCCATTAGATAGGTCATGATCAGTTGTGATAATTGTTGTAGAAACTATTGCATAATTGTTAAGTTTTGTACTTGTGTTGGTAATGTTAGAAAATTTTTTTTCATTAAAATACACTGCACATGAATTAAGCTTGGATATTGTATAATAGATTAAAAAATAGATTTATCCAAGATAAATATTTTACTGGAGTTGAAGAGTTTGTAAACTTTACTAAGAGTTATCCAGAATGTATTAATGAAATCGAGTTATGTTGTCCATATAATCATTGCAAATGTAGAAATAAAGCTTTTCATGATGAGAATATCGTGAAAGTACATTACATATATGCAAAAGTGATTTTGTTCCAAATTAATATAATTGTCATGATGAGCCTTATTTGTATCATCCAATCAAAACTTCAGTTGCTTCTTTATCTGGCATAACTGCTCTAGGAAAATACAGTTGATTATTCTAATATATATGAAATACCAACATATGAAGTTCAACAATTGTATAACATGTAAAAGGTCAGTGAAAGAAAAGTATGTGAAGACATTCTATCTAGTATTTCCCAATTATCAGCTACTGCAAGGTTATTGAACATCAAGGCAGAACATTATTTCTCAGAATGATGTTATGATAACATTTATCAATTGATGGCAGAGTTACTCTCTACAGATTACCTAATGAATGATAACTTCTATAATACAAAGAAATCAGTGAGGGGTATAAGTTTACCTATAAAGAAAATTGATTGTTATATAAACAACTGCATAATATTTTAAAATGAAGATAATAAACTAATTGAATGCAAAATTTATACTCATCCTCGTTATAAGCATGATAGTCACATACTAAGAAAGAAGAAGAAAAATATTACATGAAAAGTTATATATTACTTCCCGTTAACTGCTAAACTTCAACGCTTGTGTGCATCTGCTACAATAGCTTGCCACATAAGGTGGCATCATGAGCATGTACATGAAGGAGATATAATGTGTCATCTTTGTGAATCTCCTGCATGGAAATATCTTGATATAATATTTTTCATCATTTATAATAAAACTATGTAATGTGAGACTGAGATTTTCCTTAGATATATTTCAGTCATTTGGTTAGTCAGGACAGTAATATTCATCTTGGCTAGTTATATTAACACCGTACAACTTATCATCACGGATGTGCATGAAAGATGAATTCATATTCTTTATTGTATTTATTCCAGATCCAACAAATCTAAAACAGAAGATAGATATTTTCTTGCAACTTCTGATTACCGAGTTAAATGAATTATGGAATGTAGGGTCGAAGACATATGATGTTGAAAATAAAACTAATTTTACCTTACATGTTGTGTTGGCGCAGCGGACTGGCAAGAGAGGAGGGGTGAATTGTCTGAAACAAAAAAAAATACTCTCATCGTTCTTTCAACTCTTAAGGTGCAACAATAATAAATAAAAATAAAAGAACAAAATTAAAGAAGAGACTCAAGGATTGACTTGGTTACAACCTAGGTGGTTGTTAATCCAAGGCGGTTGAAAAGCTTAGTCAGAATCTCCTTCTCTGAAAGCGGAGAAGCTTTTTACACAATAAAAGCTTAAGTAGTTGCTACGAAGTTAGTACAAGAGTTGATTGATTATTTCCTAGCTCTAGGGGCCTTTTTATAGCTCCTGGAAATTCTATCTAAAGGCTTGAGGGTGCCTCCCAAGGGGTGGAGGGTGCCTCCAAGGCAAGATGAGTGGATAAAATTTTATCCACTCACAAACGGTCAAGTTGATTGGTTTGAGGGTGCCTCCAAGACATGGAGGGCGCCTCCAGGACATGGAGGGCGCCCTCCTGCCTGAAGAAGGTGGAGGCGCCCTCAACACTGCATTGAGGGTGCCTTCAGCTTGCTTTTCTAACTCCTTTTGACCTTCGGAAACCCTGATCGCTTGGGTGATTGCGGCCAACCGAAATAGGGCTCACCCGAACCTAATTTCCAGCCTTCTCCTCGAGCAGGCTTTCGCTCTGGCTTCTTATCCCTCGAATGTCGTGTACGTTCTTCTCGCCCACCGGTGTTCTCTTCCGTAGCTCTTTCATTCCTCGGACGCACCGAGCCCGTCGGCTCCCTTCCCGTGCTGTCCTTCTCACCAGCTGCATCTTCCGCTCGACTTCCTGTGCTCCTAAGCTCCTGCACACTTAGACACAGGGATCAAAACCAAACAGGACCTAACCTAACTTGGTCGATCACATCAAAACAACCACAAGGTCCAACAATCTCCCCCTTTTTGATGTGTATCAACCCAAGTTCAAGTTAGGTAAAACAAGTAATAATTTAAAGAAATTACCATTCTAATAATTTAAGCATAAAAATTACAATAAAAAAATTGCAACATTTGCAACATTTAAATTAAAAATTTTCTAAGCTAAAATAAAAAATATTCTCCGAAGTTATAATAATTTTCTCCCCCTAAACTTGTACTTATTTCTCCCCCTTTAATCACATAAAAAAAACAAGGTACAAATTTTCAAAAAAAAAAAATCGGATAAAAATTTTCAAGTTAAACAAAATTTGAAGCAATTTCCAAGTTAGAAATTTCCAAAAAAAAATTGAAACGTTTAAATAGTTGGCAAGAATTTAAAAGCATTATCTTAATTGCTTATCAGTTTATCAATTAAATATTTAACTCGATAATCGACTTTCAGGCTGTGGCGAGGCACTAGACCTTCTTGGTTATTGGATCATCAATCACTTCTAGATAAAGTCTTTTAACGAATTTAAATATTTAACTCTTTCTGAAAGCCTTAAAAACATGTTTTAATCTAAACAAGATTTTGGAACCCAATATAGGTTCCTTCCTATTGAGTTAATCAAAAATTTAGAAGGTATATATTCTTTGGGAATTTTTCTAAGTTGACCTTGATGATGTCTAATATACCAATTTAACTTACCATAAATTCTAATTTTTGATTTTTGAAAGTTATTCTAGCATGCATGGTCATTTTTCAATTTTTTGATTTCTATTTTTAATTGTTCATTTTCTAATTTTATATTATCATATAATTATAGAGGGTATGCTTTTGCTAAATTCAATTTTAATTCAGTATTTTTCTTTTCTAGTTTAACTAGATCTTTAGCAAGACTTTTAATAAATTTAAAGAACTATTTAGGAGATAGAGCACGTACCATACTTACCTCAATTTTTGATGCTCCCCCTTCATCGCTACTTTCTTCTTCTGATGATCCTCCCCCTTCATCTATGCTCATTTCTGAGCATGTCTCATCTTTATCTTGGTGGATTGCTGTTAGAGCAAGTTTGGCGTAGGCTTCGACTTCTGATTCGAAGGATGATGATTCATCCTATGTGACCTTTAGACTCTTATGTTTAAAGGATGTCGATCTTTGAGACTTTTTTTTCTCCTTGCCCCTTTTATTTAGTTTTGGGCAGTCATCCTTGATGTGCCCTTCCTCGTTGCAGTTGTAGCATCAGACCTTCCTTTTGTTTCGATAATCTGTCTTTGTCTGTGATTTAAACTTATTAGACCGAACAAATTTATTGAGTTTTCTTACCAAAAGAGTTGCTTCATTTTCATCAACTGATTTGTTGGAGTCTGAATCGTTAGTTCTTGCATTCAAGGCAATATTCTGACTCGGTCCTTTTCTTTATCTTGTGCACCAAGATTCGTGTAATTCGAAAGTAGAATTTTTTTTTTCTAAAGTACTTACCTCGAGATCCTTGGATATATAGTAGGAATATACTATAGTTGTCCATTCGGATGTTCTTGGGAACACATTTAACGCATACCTTTGTGTGTCCCGATTTGTTATCGTTTCTTCGAGCTTTGTTAGTCCGGTGATCAGCTCCTTGATTCTTCCGTGTAGTTATGCAACTGACTCTCCTTCTTCCAACTGGAGGTTCGTCAGTTGATTCTAGAGCACATCCTGTCTCGCAAGCTTTGTTTCAGAACTCCCTTCGTGTAACTCCAAGAACTTTTCCCAAAGCTCCTTCGCGAAGTTGTAATTTCTGATCCGATTTACTTCCTGAGGTGGCAGCACACTAAGCAGGTGGAACTTGACTCGTCCGTTCGCTATGAAGTCTGCTTGCTCCTTCATGGTCCTGTGATACTCTCCTTTTTCTTCTCCTTGGGGATTTTTGGGAGCTACAAAATCATATTTAATTATTAATAATATTTCAAAATCGGTTTTGAAAAATACCTCCATTCGTTTCTTCCACGACGAAAAATCTCCCTCGAATTTAGGTGGAAAGATTGTCGGTCCGGCCATCGTCTTGATCTTGTTGCTTCAGACGGCGGTTAGTCCTTCTGAGGCGGTTGAGCTCTGATACCACTTATTGGCGCAACATGCAAGCAAGAGGGGAGAGGTGAATTGCCTGAAACAAAAAAAATACCCTCCTCGTTCTTTCAACTCTTAAGGTGCAACAATAATAAATAAAAATAAAATAACAGAATTAAAGAAGAGACTCAGAGGTTGACTTGGTTACAACTTACATGGTTGTTAATCCAAGGCAGTTGAAAAGCTCAGTCAGAATCTCCTTCTCTTAAGCCGGAGAAGCCTTTTACACAATAAAAGCTTAAGTAGTTGCTAAGAAATTAGTACAAGAGTTGATTGATTATTTCCTAGCTCCAGAGGTCTTTTTATAGCTCCTGAAAATTCTATCTAAAGGCTTGAGGGCGCCTCCCAAGGGGTGGAGGGCGCCTCCAAGGCAATATGAGTGAATAAACTTTTATCCACTCGTAAATAGTCAAGTTGACTGGTTTGAGGGTGCCCTCAATGGCATTGAGGGTGCCTCCAAGGCATGGAGGGCGCCTCCAAGACATGGAGGGCGCCCTCCCGCCTGAAGAAGGTGGAGGCGCCCTCAACACTGCATTGAGGGCGCCTTCAGCTTGCTTTTCCAGCTCCTTTAGACCTTCAAAAACTCTGATCACATGGATGATTGCGGCCAACCGAAATAAGACTCACCTGAACCCAATTTTCGTCCTTCTCCTCGAGCAGGCTTCCACTCCTGATTCTCATCCCTCAAACATCTTGTACGTTCTTCTCATTCACCGATGTACTCTTCTACAACTCTTTCGTCCCTTGAATGCATCGAGCCCGTCGGCTCCCTTCCCGTGTCGTCCTTCTCGCTAGCTGCGTCTTCCGCTCGACTTCCTCTGCTCCTAAGCTCCTGCACACTTAGGGGATGCTTGGTTGGAGGGAATGAGAGTGGGGAATGGGAAAGGGATTGAAAGTGGATGTTTGGTTAGGAGGATTAGTGGTGGGTCCCATGGATTCATTACCCCAAACATGGGAATGAACCATTCCCTAGCAAAAGGAGGGGAATGGGAAACCCCCTATTCCCATTCCCCACTTCTATCAATCCCATTCTCATTCACATTCCCTTATGTGAACCAAGCACCCCCTTAGACACAATGATCAAAACCAAACAGTGTTGGTGCGGGAAGCATCCGACGATCGAACCCAAGTTTTGATAATGGCAAAGGGTTCAAAGTTAAGTCGTGTTGTTATCTAACATGTTGAATGAGTGTTTCAGGAAAGTCCTAACTGCGGTTAGGCAGGTGAAAACCCTAGGGGGTGGTAACCCTAGGTCCTAGGGGCGGTAACCCTAGGTGGAGAAAAGTCCTAGCTGCGGTTAGGCAAAGGGAAAACCCTAGGGGGTGGTAACCCTACGTCATAGGGGGTGGTAACCCTATGCGGAAAGTCTTGGCAGGTCGATGGCTTCAGGCAAAAGTCCTAGGGGTGGTAACCCTAGGTGGAAAGTCCTGGTGTCGCGAACCAGGTGAAAGACTGGACTAGCCGGGAAGCGGATGTCCAGCAGAAAGTCCGGAAGCGTCGAGTGCTGAGCAAAAGTCCAGTCGATCTGGAGGATCGCACTGGCAGCAGGTAAATCTCCTGAGTGGAGTAGGTGAGAACGCGTTCCCCGTAGAGGGAACAGTAGGCGTCGGATCGACCTAGGATTTCCGGACGGAAATCCGAAGTCAGACCCGGACAGTCCGGAGACTGTCATTACTCGGTTATCATATTTTCTGTTGTATTGTGCTAACTTTGGTGTTGCAGGATATTGTTTGGGACTAACATGTTTTGCAGGTACAAAATAATGAAGTTTTCCCTCGGATGAACAGTGTCCGAGGCGTCTCCATGGAGCTTGGAGGCGCCTCGGGTGCAAAGCTGGAGCTGGCTGCGAATCACCCATGGAGGCGCCTTGAAGGAGGTATAAGGCGCCTTAGAAGGCGCCTTGAATAGGGCATAAGGCGCCTTGAATAGGGCATAAGGCGCCTTGAAGAGATGAACTTCGACCAGTTCAAGTTTGATCCACGTGGGAGACTCGACAGCATGAAGGCGCCTTCGGAGGCTTCCAAGGCGCCTTGAACACCCTTTATAAGGGGGTTTTGAGCAGCACCTTCGATCATTTGAATTCCAAGTGATTCTCTTGCCATGTGCTACTCCAAAAGACATTTCGAAGTGCTGCTACTCGTGCCCGACGACCCAGAGCTCCGAGATCTCATTTTCCGTCATCGGTATAGATTTATTTAACACATTTATTGTAATACTTAGTTTGTAATAATCGTGCTTATAGTTGTTGTCCACCGAAAGCGATCAAGGATCGCGGGCCTTCGAGTAGGAGTCGTCACAGGCTCCGAACGAAGTAAATCCTTTGTGTCTGTGTTTCTCTATTTCATTTCCGCTGCATTATTTTCTGAACGAGGTTTTAACTCCGATAGTTTTGCGATTCGAAAAACGAATTAGCCGCGAGCGCTATTTAACCCCCCCTCTAGCGTTTCTCGATCCAACAAACAGGACCTAACCAAACTTGGTTGATCACATCAAAACAACCACAAGATCCAACATGTTGTGTTATTATGAACGATTAGTGATTTTTCAGCATACTCAATGTTGTTGACATGGAGCGCGACTAGTAAGTTAGCATGCTCACATTGCATGATAGAGTCTAACATATTTTCATTACCTTATAATGGAAAGATATTTTAGTTTGATAATCACTATAAATTTTTACCAGATGAACACTCTTTTAGGTGAAATAAAAAAAATTTCATAAAAAAATATTGTAGTCATAAAACTTTGGCCAACAATCAAGTCAGGTGAAGAAATTATTGACTAAATAAGCAACTATAGATTTCTACCAATATCTTAGTATGATTCTGATAAGATAAATAAATACATTGTTAGATTGTACAAGTATGGTTGGAAAAAAAAGAGCATTTTCTGGGAGTTACCATATTAGAAGTATTTACTCATTCGATGTTGATCCTGTCGGGAAGCTTAGAAGACAAACCTGCCGGAATGACGTTTCTAGAATGTTGACCGCATCTCCATGACCCGGATGGTGAGTTGTCTCCTGTGTTGACCAAGTTGCCCGAAATCCTCTGGTCAATAGCACCTGTAGCCATTGACCGGGTCGCCCCGGTCTCTGGTACCCCGATGCTCGAGGTGGATCCCAATAATGCATAAGCAGTCGAATAAATGAATAGTAGAATAATGATGTAAATGAGATATGAATACAGGGACGTACCCTGGCCCCGGGGATGTGGGGGGGCGCCCTCGGATGGATGGGTGAACTGATCGCGGTGTTAATCGGGTCGTCGTGGCCCTGAAGAGTAGATAAAGGTCCACCAGATGAGTAGCTGTCTCTGGCGGCTCGAAGTCGGGCGCGATATGGATCCGCAAGGCGACGGACGGTCTGACTACAACCTTGGCTCGCAGGATGGCATGCAACAGTGGCACGAAGGTCGAACACTCCATCAGCTCGCAGATCGGGATATAATAGCGGCATGCAGTCCGAACACACTCTCGGCTCGCAGGCCGGGAATAAAGGCATAGTACGATACCTGAGCCCTCAGAAGGCGACTGCTCGGAGGGTGACGATGTTGCCCGGAGGTGTTGGCGGCTGCGGCAGTGGCTATATGAGATGACGGCGCGGGACGCCGGAGGCGCTGGTTACCGCTAAGGGCGGTTGCGACCGCGATAGGCGGTAGTGGCGGCTGCTGGGCCCGGCAATGGTGACTGCTGGACTCAGCGGTGATCGCTGGACTCGGCGGTAGTGAGGGGTGTCGGCGGACGCTGGGGACATCGGCAGCAGCGGGAGACGGCGTTGGCCGCCGGGGGTGTTGGCTGCCGGAGGTGGCTGAGGCAGTGGCTGCTAGAGGTGCCGGTGCTACACAATGGCTAGAGGCATCGTCGGCGGCTGGAGGTGCCATCGGCAATATCTAGAGATGTAGAAGAGCGCTAACCAGCAGAAGCTCGCTCGCGGCAGAGGCTCACTGCCGACTGGGCTCGCTAGTAACGGAGGCTCGCGGGCGACAGAGGCATCCACGGCGCCTGCTGAAGGCTGCCACGGCGCCTGCCGGAGGCGGCTGCGCTCCCCCCCCTCTCTATGATCACTTGCACTCACACTCTTTCCTTCTTTCTCTCTCTCTCTCTCTTCTTTCAATTCCTAATTTTAAAGTGCTCGTGAACCAACTTTCAATTGTCTAGATAATTTACTATGCGAAGTTAACTGGTGCTTAATCGATAATTCCTCTGGGATCGATATTTTTATTATTTGACAACAACCGTGTACTTACGGATTGTACAACACCATGTGTGTATTACGATATCTAAAGAACATGGGGCAAGGTTTACTTTTTTGCTTCCCAAAATGTTTATCTTTGCGCATCTTTTGTGATTTAGATTGGGAGGTTGCCTAGTATCTAGAAAATCAACTACAAGGTATTTTTGTTTTTTTATCTTCTCTAATTTCTGGGCAAACAAAAAGACAAAAAAACAATTTCTCTATCCTTAGCGAAAGTTGAATATAGAGCTATGACTACTACCTGTTATGAGTGATCTTGGCTACGATCATTGTTGTAGGATCTGTAAATATTGTACTCAAAGCCAGCATTATTGTACTGTGACAACCAAGCAACGCTTCATATTGCAGTCAACCTGGTGTTTCATGAATGAACCCGACATATAAAAATAGACTGTCACTTTATCCATGATAAGATTCAAGATGGTTCAGTTATTACTGAATATGTCCTTTAAGTGGAACAACTTGCTAAGTTGTTTACTACATCATTAGGGAAGAAAGTTTTTTTCACAATGAAATACAAGTTGAGAGTTCTTGATATTCACTCTCTAACTTGAGAGAAAACATTAGACAAGTAAATGATATTTAATGATTCTTGTTATAAATATCATAACTGTCATATTAAAATGACTCAATTATAGGAGCAAAGATATATACAATTGTATATATATTATATCTTTGTTAATGAAAAAAATAGGACAGATTAGTACATTGTCTACTTTTATTTTATACGGTAAATATGGTGAAAGATTCTTCAAATGGCACTCTAACTTTGTTTTAGATATCTCTTAAGATTCCATACTAGATGAAGGGGACATCACTTCTACGTATTCACCTTTTTATCATCAAAATATATATATATATATATATATATATATATATATATATATATATATATATATATATATATATATTTCTTGGGCAACTTGTAACCACCGCACGGATTCATTATCTGAACAGCAATTCATTGTCATCTTCTGCGTTTTCAAACCTGTGGATAACCACCACTTAAAAAAAACAATATTGCATCGTTGATTATTTATTTAGTAGGAGAGAAGTCTCGACGAAGATGCTACTAAAATCAACAGTATGACATCATTCCTTTGTTTTAAAGTTAGGATCAAATCCAGATAGATTTCCTTCTTTCAATACTCAACTGCGTGATATTATTTCATTAGATGCGCGAGTGTTTTTTATACGTGAAACGACAAATAAAATATAGAGGATAAAAAGATAAAGTAACCCAAAAAAAAAGTGAAGCTGTGTCATTGATGACCTAATAATGGAAGTTCTCCTTTCAGGATGCCGCAATATTAAATTGACTGGCACAGTTCTCCGAGTAATAATGCAACATGATAACGACGATAGTTTATACATTTGGACCTCATTCGTTTTTTTGCTCCAATAAACAGGTTTTAATTTATACCTACATGGTCATTCGAGATAAGACTTGAATTAGTTCTTCATGAGCTGGTGCCAAGCAACGTGACAGAGTGTTATCTCATGCTGCAATCCGTGGCTTCTTGACACACTGGAGATGGAATTCTAAAACTGAAAGCAAATGTGCAGGGGTTCCCATGCATGATTTGTTGGCCTGTTTCTCCGATCAGCAAATCAATTGATAGATACATATGCACTGGGATGGAGATCTTAACGAAGGTGGAAAGAGATGGGTCGAGGAAGGAGATGAAGAGTAAGGCATCGAAGTGGAAAGAGAGAGCAGTTGAGGTACCAAAACGGCAAAACCTGGTGGAGGATTTTAGAGAAAAATTGAGAGCTGAGAAAAAAAATGGTTATTATTAATTTCCTATAACCGGCATCAAATTTAATTGATCAATTCCAGAAAAAGTGTGCATTTTGGTTGCGATTATGCTAATTGAACTTATTAATTTAATTGGCTTGGTTAGTTTGAAAAGTTTGTATAGTCAAAGTGAGTCAACTAGGGTGTTATGTGTTAGGACCTTTGTGTTGGACCCCATGGTAGTTTTGATGTGATCAACCAAGTTAGTTAGGTCCTGTTGGGTTTGATCCCTGTGTCTGAGTGTGCAGGAGCTTAGGAGCACAGGAAGTCGAGCGGAAGACGCAGCTAGCGAGAAGGACGACACGGGAAGGGAGCCGACGGGCTCGGTGCGTCCGAAGGACGAGAGAGCTGCGGAAGAGTACTCCGGTGGGCGTGAAGAGCGTGCGCGGCGTTCGAGGGACGTTAAGTCGGGACGGAAGGCTGCTCGAGGAGAATGCCGGAAATTAGGTTCGGGTGAGCTCTATTTCGGTTGGCCACAATCACCCAAAAGATCGGAGCATCGGAAGTTGTAACAAGCTGGAAACGAAGTCAAAAGAGCTGAGCTGCCAGCTTGGAGGCGCCTCCAACCTGACTAGAGGCGCCTCCAGCTTGAAGGCGCCTTCAACCAGGTTGAAGGCGCCTTCAGCCAGGCTGGAGGCGCCTTCAGCCTGATTGGAGGCGCCTTCAACAGGTCAAAATGACCGTTTGCGTTCGGATAGAGTTCTATCCGCTGACCGAGCTGTGGAGGCGCCTTGAACCTTGTTGGAGGCGCCTCGGACCCTCGGGATAGAATTTCCAGAGGCTATTTAAAGGCCCCTGGAGCTAGGAATTGAACAATAACTCAAGCAATCAATCTGTAAGCAATTCCTAGCAGTAGTTCTGAGCAATTAGAGTGTAAAAGGCTTCTCCGCCTTCAGAGAAGGAGAATTTTCTTAGTGCGCTTTTCACTGCCCTGGATTAACAACCTCCTTGGTTGTAACCAGGTTAAATTCCTGTTTCTGCTTTTAGTTTCTGTCTTTATTATTTTACTACTGCGTTTTATTCTGAGTTGAAATCCGAGGAGGGTATTTTCGTTTTTGTTTTCAGCAATTCACCCCCCTCTTGTCGGTCTCCGCTGCACCAACAAGTGGTATCAGAGCCTGATCGCCTCAGAAGGACTGACCGCCAACTGAAGCACTACGATCAAGACGATGGCCGGAGCTAACATCCATCCCCCGAAGTTCGACGGAGACTTCGCCACATGGAAGCGCAAAATGGAGGTATTTTTTAAAACGGATTTTGATATTCTTATTACAATGAAATATGGTTTTGCAGCGCCGAAAGACAAAGAAGAAAACACATGGAGCAAGAAGGAGCAAGCCGATTTCGTCGCCAACGGAAAGGCGGAGTTCCACCTGCTTAGTGTGCTGCCACCACAAGAAGTAAATCGGATCGGAAGCTACGACTCAGCGAAAGATCTCTGGGAAAAATTCCTGGAGCTACACGAAGGTACTTCCGAAGCGAAGCTAGCGAAGCGCGACATCCTCCGGAACCAGTTAACGAACCTCCGGATGAACCAAGGCGAGAAGGTAGCGCAACTCCAGGCGAGAATCAAGGAGCTGATAACGCAACTAACGAACCTTGGAGAAGAGGTAACCAATCAGGATTCTATCCGATACGCGCTCAATGCCTTCCCGAGAACTCCAGAGTGGGCCTCCTTAGTAGATGCGTACTATATCTCTAAGGACCTCGAGGTAAGTACGTTAGAACAATTATTTTCAACTTTTGAACTTCACGAATCTCGAGTTTCAGAACCCAACGGAGCAGAGAAGACAAGTCAGAACATTGCCTTAAAGGCAAAGATGAACAGTTCTGACTCTGAAGCCTCAGTCGACGAATCCGAAGCGACACTACTGGTAAGACGCTTCAATAAGTTTTTTAGTACTAATAAATTTAAATCGCAGAGGCATCATCGAAAGAAGAGGACGGTTCGCTGCTACAACTGCAACGAAGAGGGACACATCAAAGATGACTGCCCAAAGCTAAAGAGAAAGGAGAAAGAAAGGGCAAAGCCAAAATACAAGAAACCAGAACCCTCCAAGCACAAGAATCTGAAGGCTACTTGGTCAGATTCGTCAACCTCTGAGTCGGACATCGAAGAATTCTCAGGGTTAGCGCTATTGGCGAACCATCAACCGGAAGAAGACTCAAGCTCAGAGATGAGCATCGATGAAGGGGGAGGAACATCAGAAGAAGAAAGCAGCAGTGAAGGGGGAGCGTCACCAGACCAGGTAAGTAAGGTACGCAATCTAACCCTAACTCAATCTTTCAAATTTATCAAGTCTCTTTCTAAAGAGTTAGGTCAATTAGAAAAAGAGAATACTGAACTAAAGTTGAACCTAGCAAGAGCATGCCCGTTAGAAATGTATGATAATCTAAAATCAGAAAATGAAAATTTAAAATTAGAAATTGAAAAATTGAAAAATGATGCATGCTTAAAGAAATTTCCAAAGTCAAAAATTAGAATTTATGGTAAATTAAATTGGTATATAAGGAAGCATCAAGGTCAACTTAGAAAAATACCAAGAAACTATGTACCCCCTAGATTTTTGAATAATCCTGTAGGAAGGAACCTCTATTGGGTTCCAAAATCTATGCTTAATTAATTTTTCAAAAATTAAAAGCTTAAAGTGAGAAAATTAAACATTGAAATTCTCTATGGAAGGTTTGTCTAAGGAAGTGGTTGTTGCTCCAATAACCAAGAAGGCCTAATGTCTCGCCACGACCTGGAAGCTAAAATATTGAAAGAAAATGTTTAATTAACTTTCTGAAAAAGCATTAAACAAGAATTAAATAATGCTTTGAAAGTTTATCAAATATTTGTTAAATTAAACAAAAATTCCTTAGAATTTTTTTTTTAAAAAAAAATTCCTTAGAATTTTTTTTTTAAAAAAAATTCTAACTTAATTTTTTTTTGTTAGAAATTTTCTTCTGGAAAATTCTAAAAACTCATTCACTTGGCTTAGAAATTTTTTTTTTTTGGAACATTTACTTAAGATTTTTTTTTTCACTTAGAAATTTTTTTTGGAAAATTTATTTTAACTTAGCATTTTTAACTTAGAAAATTTTCAAAAACTTCAATCTTACTTGAAAATTCTTAAGACCCCATTTTTGCTGTGATCAAAGGGGGAGAGAAATGTACAAGTTTAGGGGGAGTTAGATAAATTTAAAATTTCTTTTATTATAAATATTTAGGGGGAGTTAGACAATTTTAAAATTTCCTTTATTTTTATAAAAAGTGTTACAATTTTACTAATTGCAAAAATTATGTTTAACTTGTTAGTTTAGTAATTTTTCTTTAAAATTACTTTTTATGTCTATTTTAACCCTAACTTGAACTTGGGTTGATGCACATCAAAAAGGGGGAGATTGTTGGACCCCATGGTAGTTTTGATGTGATCAACCAAGTTAGTTAGGTCCTGTTGGGTTTGATCCCTGTGTCTGAGTGTGCAGGAGCTTAGGAGCACAGGAAGTCGAGCGGAAGACGCAGCTAGCGAGAAGGACGGCATGGGAAGGGAGCCGACGGGCTCGGTGCGTCCGAAGGACGAGAGAGCTGCGGAAGAGTACTCCGGTGGGCGTGAAGAGCATGCGCGGCGTTCGAGGGACGTTAAGCCGGGACGGAAGGCTGCTCGAGGAGAAGGCCGGAAATTGGGTTCGGGTGAGCCCTATTTCGGTTGGCCACAATCACCCAAAAGATCGGAGCATCGGAAGTCGCAACAAGCTGGAAACGAAGTCAAAAGAGCTGAGCTGCCAACTTGGAGGCGCCTCCAACCTGACTGGAGTCGCCTCCAGCTTGAAGGCGCCTTCAACCAGGCTGGAGGCGCCTTCAGCCTGATTGGAGGAGCCTTCAACAGGTCAAAATGACCGTTTGCGTTCGGATAGAGTTCTATCCACTGACCGAGCTGTGGAGGCGCCTTGAACCTTGTTGGAGGCACCTTAGACCCTTGGGATAGAATTTCCAAAGGCTATTTAAGGGCCCCTGGAGCTAGGAATTGAACAATAACTCAAGCAATCAATCTGTAAGCAATTCCTAGCAGTAGTTCTGAGCAATTAGAGTGTAAAAGGCTTCTCCGCCTTCAGAGAAGGAGAATTTTCTTAGTGCGCTTTTCACTGCCCTGGATTAACAACCTCCTTGGTTGTAACCAGGTTAAATTCCTGTTTCTGCTTTTAGTTTCTGTCTTTATTATTTTACTACTACGTTTTATTCTGAGTTGAAATCCGAGGAGGGTATTTTCGTTTTTGTTTTCAGCAATTCACCCCCCTCTTGCCGGTCTCCGCTGCACCAACACTTTGTGCCCGTTAGGGGAGAGTGAATAGCGTTTCGTCACGCTTGTCGGTTGCTTTGTCTTGATAATGTGCAATGGAAATAAACACAAGACACACACAACGCTAACACTACGGATTTACTTGGTATCCACCTCAAGAAGATGTGACAAATCTAAGGATCCACACGACACGCTCACTCCACTAATGAAAACCTCCTTCTCGGTCACAGTCGGAGGCGGAGAAGCCTCGTACAGTACTCACACACAAACACAAACACAAACACAAACACAAGAAGAAGAAACAAAAATACAATGTAATACACCCTTCTTCTTGCTTACTTGTGCTTGTTGTCGCCCCTTGAACCTTGGAGAAACTCCCCAAGTGTCTTCAAGAACTGGCGTGAGTAGATTGGAGAAAGCTCGTGAAGAATCGCTGAAAATCGCAGAAAACATATCGCAAAAATCTGTGGAGAAAACGCTCCGCCCAGGCTTTAAACAGTGCTCCCAATCGATCCAATTCATCCCCCAATCGATTGCCACGTCAGCACTGCTCCATCTCATGCATCCATCACCTGTATCCTGCCCAACGGTCGAATACCAATCGATCGACCGATCGATTGGGAACAGCTGAATCGATCGGTGGATCGATTCAGAAGCTTTCTGTGTTCTCGCGATCGCGCGAGAACTCCCCTGCCCAATCGATCGACCAATCGATTGGGCAGCTCCCAATCGATCGTTCGATCGATTGGGAAAGCTTATGTGCTCGCGATTTCACATTCCAATCGATCGACCGATCGATTGGGCCTTCCCACAATCGCAGCACACACCAATTGATCGACTGATCTATTGGACCCTGGTTCAATCGATCGCCCGATCGATTGACCAGCCTGGACTTGACTCAAACTCAAGTCCAAAGCCTCCAACCCAACTCTCAGTCAACCGTGACCTGTTGGCTCTCCGTGCCTAGTATTTGGTCACACCCGACTAACCTCGAACTAGCCTTCTAACCTCCTCCATCAGCCTTGCGTCCCTCGGATATCTCTCATTCTTCACGTCTTGCCTTCAGGAGCTTCCTTCGACCTCATCCTAGTTGTCGGATTATACCACCACACTCGACTAACCTCGAATTAGCCTTCTAGCCTCCTCTATCAGTCTTGCGTCCCTCGGATATCTCTCCATCCTTCACGCCTTGCCTTCAAGAGCTTCCTTCGGCCTCATCCTAGTTATCGAGTTCTCCTTGCCAAGTCACACTAGGACTTACCTTGCCAAGACCACATGCTTAGACTTACAACCTGTGCCAAGATCACACTTGGACTTTCCAATTATCTGGCTCCTCACCAGGACTTTCTCAATTGTCAAGATCACACTTGGACTTTCCACCCTTTGCCAAGATCACACTTGGACTTTTCAATTGCCTAACCTCCAGTTAGGACTTCCACTACTGCCTAAACTCCAGTTAGGACTTCTATACGCCTAATCTCTAGTTAGGACTTCTATATGCCTAACCTCCAGTTAGGACTTTACATACGCCTAACCTCCAGTTTGGACTTCCTTACACCTAACTTCTAGTTAGAACTTTCCCAGTCAAGTCTCATGTCAACCTTGACCTACTTGACTTGTATTCCCATCAACTTGGTCAACCCTTTGACCATCTCCATAACCGGACGATTGTCCTAGCAATCTCCATATATTGTCAAATATCAAAACTCAAACCCCGACTCAAGCTTGACACAACTCAAGCTTAGTCAAACCGGTCAACCTTGACCAAGGGAAATTGCCCCAACATTCTGCCCTGAGCGGATATGTCAACATAAGAGTATCTCCAATGGAAGGTTTGCCAAAAATTTGTAAAATTGAAAATTTTTAACCAACAACCTTTTATGATTCTATAGATAAGATTTAAGGTTTTTAGTTTAAGAGTGAAAGTGGAGTTAATAATTAATAATGACATTTAATTATATGTTTGGCCTTTTAAAATAATTAAAAGGTAAATTATTTTAAGAAATATTTAGTTATAATACTTATTTCATAAATGGTTAGTAATAATTAAAATGTTTATTTTAAAAATAAATATATTCGAGATAAGTTAAAGAAAATATACAAATGACTATAATTAAATTAAAATTCATAAGTTAATAAATATTAAAAAAATTATAAATTTATTTTAATGGAAATTATAAATTTAATTAAAATGAAAATCATAAATTTATTAATTTATTAATTTATTAATTATAAATTATAAATAAATAAAATTAAAGATCATAATTAATTAAAATATTAAATAAAAATTATATAGAGATATTAAATGAAAAAATAATAAATAAATATATATGATTTGTATTGTAAGGCCCATAAAAAAGTTGTATGAAGATTTTTTGATTGTAAATAGAATAAGAGGTTTTTATATCTATGATGTGGTATTAATATGGTATATTGAGAATTAAAAAAAAATTAGTGAGAGATTTAACCATTGAGATGCTCTAAGAAAGCTGAATAGCAATAAGTCTTGGCTTGCTTGGCAGGTTCATAAGTGGGCTAATCAATCTCACATGCAGCAACGTAGTTAAGTTGATTAGTTTATCTCACTCAAACTCGAATTGGCCTAACCCTCTTTGTACATTTTAGATATCTCTTAAAATATATCAAATGAAGGGAACAAAAGGCTTAATGTTTATTACTAAATTATATTTTAGATACAATTTAATTAATTATATGATCAGTATTAATATAATGACACCATATCTACTAGTAAATTGCAATTAAGTGCTATTAAAGTATAATAAAAATATAATGTTTTAAATTATATATAAAATTTGTTTTAAAATTCATTTGCAAATAAAAAAATTATCACGTGTAAAAATCACTTTCATGTTTTTCATATAAAATATAATTTGTATATTAATTTTATCACAAAGATGTGGGCATGAAAAAAAAACTTTATATGAATAAGATCAATAAATTTTATTGGCGTAAAGACTTCTTTGAGTTGCATAATCAAAATAGTTATAGTAAAAAATGATTAAAATAAGATTATTATGTCTAACTGATTAATTAAATATGATTACGTTATTTTATCGCCATAGGAAATTTTAAAATTAATATCAGTCACACTTAAGTGTGGAATCCCGAGGCTTGGGTTGAGGGTGTTGGGTGTGGAAGCGTAGAAATACTGAGGAAAAGGGATTTTCTATTAAAATGAGGGATTTTAATAAGGGATAGTGTTAAATGATCTGAATCTCACCGGTAAGAATATATTATATAAATTATTATCAAGGATATTTTAATAATATCATATTTATATATTATTTATATACATGTATTATAATTCATTTCTAACTGGCAAGATTACTGCATATATATGTATTACAATTCATTTCTAATTGATTAGATTATGACCAATAAAATTTACTATAAAATGAGAGTTGCTATACAACACTCGATCTTTTACAATTTATCTCTTGCTTACTCTATCCCAAGTGCTTGTCATGTTGGAATTTATAATGCAGAATGAAACACGATACATTGACATTAAAGCTAGTCAACCATATTAACTCTTGGCAAGTTACCAAAGAGATATTCTTTTCCGATAGTTTGACCATGCAATTGTTGTTCTTCTATTTCCCATAGCAATTTCAGATTTCCAAATATTACCAATCAATACTATTCAATATCCCCTCTTAATTTGTAATCTTGAGTTGCTTCTTGAATTTGATAAACTTATCAATTGTAACAGCTTTGGTCATGATGTATGCCGGTTGATCATCCGTCTTGGTAAACTTTATGCATATTTCTTCTTAATTAACTAAATCTCTAATGAAGTGATATCGCAATTCAATATGCTTGGATCTTGTATGGAAGATTGGATTATGTCATTGCAATTGCCGACATGTTATCACAATGAATTATTGTTGGCTCATCTTGCTTGAAATTTAAATCTTTCAAAATTCTTCTGATCCAAACAGGCTCACAAGCTGTGTCTATTATAGCTATATATTCTACTTCTGCAAAAGATAATACTATAGTTTTTGCTTCTTTGAACTCCAAAATATCACATTTGATCCTAGGAAAAAAAATATATCCAAAAGTATTTTTTTCAATCGTTAATCGATCCTACCCAATCACTATCTGTGTGCCCAATAAGCTTGAAATTGTTTTCTTTTTTGAACTCAATGCCATGACTCTAGATAACAAACTTACTGAATATGTGATATCCGGCCTTGCATTGAGATAGATCAAAGAACCAATTAATTTCCTATAGAGACTGGGGTCAACCTTTTCACTATCATCATTAATTTGAAAATTTCCATTTAACATCATAGGAGTAGAGACCAGCTTGCATTAACTCATTAAATTTTTTGAGAAGATCCTCAATATACCTTTCTTGAGATATAAAAATATTTTCAGGTTTTTGCTTGACTTTGAATTCCAAGAAAATATTTCATAAGCCCCAAGTCTGTCATTTTAAAAATTTTCATTATTTTATTTTTGAATTCTTCCACCATAGCTTTATTGGTCCCAGAGTAAATGAGATCATCGACATAAAGGCATTCAACCCAGAAGTCATATTTAATTGTCTTCACATAGAGTGATGATTCACTTGCACTTCGATCGAAGCCATTTTCAATGAAGTAATTGTTGATTTTGCTATTCCATGATCGGGGTGCTTGTCGTAACCCATATAATGCCTTCTTAAGTCAAAAAACCTTGGCTTCTTTCTTTTTGATCTTAAAACCCATATGAGTTGTTCAACCCATATAATACTGATTTTACATCAAGTTAGAAAATATTTACCTCCAAATGAGCCGCTAAGGCTAGAGTTGTACGAATTGTTTCTATCTTTGTAGCTGGAGTAAATGTTTTTGTGAAGTCGATTCCTGGTTGTTGAGAATATTCTTTTGTGACAAATCGAGTTTTGTGTTTTTGAATTCACCCATATTCATTGTATTTAATTTTAAAGATCTATTTTAGACCAATAGTCTTCTTTCCTTTGGGCAAGTCAACAACCTCTCATGTTTTGTTTTTCTGGATTGTGGTTAATTCATCATGCATTGCTTCGATCCAACATTCTTATTTTGATGCTTCTTCAAAAGTTTGAGGTTCACAAGAGAACAACCCAACCTCAACAGAATCATATATTTCACTTAGTAATCTTATTTTTCTTGGGGGACTTTCTGAGTCACTTTCTTCGTTAATTGTAGAAAATTATGTTGTAGGAACTGGATCAATATTATAGACTTGAGATGGGTCAGGTTGAGATGATATTTGATTATCAAATTTCAATGATCCCGAGTTGACAAGTTCTTTCCCTTTCCAATCCCAAGTAGCATTTTCATCAAAAATAACATCTCGAGATATAATAAGTTTGTTTGTTGATGGATCTAATAAACGATATCCTTTTGATTCTTCACTATAGCCATGAAAAGAAGTTTCTGACCTTTCTAATCAAACTTTTCACGTTGTTGCAATAATATAAGCGCATATGCAATGCTGCCAAATACTCTAAAATGATCAACTCTTGGTTTTTTTTTTCTTATACCAAGCTTCATATGATGTTTTATTTCTAACAGCTTTAGTTGGCAATCGATTGAGAATATATATAGTTGTATGTATAGCTTCTGCCCAATAAAGATTTAGAATTCCCTTGCCTTTTAGTATACTCCTTGTCATTTCCACAATTGTGCGATTTTTTCTTTCAGTCACGCCATTTTGTTGAGGACATCGACTAATTGCTAATTGTCTTTTGATGTCATTGTCTTTACAATACTCCATGAATGGATTGTAAAGATATTCTCCGCCTAATCAATTCTTAAAGTCTTCATAAGAAAACCACTTTGTCTCTCTACAAGTGCTTTAAATTGTAGAAATATAGAGAATACTTCAAATTTTTGGCTGAAAAAATAAATCCACATTATTCTGGTAAAGTCATCCACAAAGATAATAAAATATTTCTTGTTTCTCAGAGTAGGAGTTTGCATTGGTCCACAAATGTCAGAATAAACAAGTTCTAGTAGTATGCTTTAGCTCGCCATGACAACTTTGGAAATAGAAGCTTATGCATCTTTTCGTAGACACAACCTTCACAAACATTATTTGCTATTTGAATATTTGGAAGACCAACCACCATATTTTTCTCCTTTAGTAAATGAATACCCCTCTGATTAAGATGGTCATATCGCAAATGTCATAGATGAGACAAATCTGCATCTTCAACTTTAAATGCACAATCATTGTTTAGTGGCAATATGATAGAAAAAGTTTTGTTCTTCATTTCAACATTTACCACAATAGTAATTTTCTTTTTATAAACAATTTTGCACTTTCCAACATCAAAATGGACTAAAAAAACTTTTTGAATAAGTTGTTCAATACTTAAGAGATTGTATGAAAGACTCGGAACATAAAGAACACCAGTAATGAGATTTTTGTTACCTTCCTTTGTTTGGACAACAAGAGTATCTTTTCCTTTTGCACTTCTATAAGTTCCATCACCAAGAATAATACTTGAGCTAATATTTGGATTGAGCTCCACAAATAATTCTTTGTTTCCCATAATATGGTTGCTAGCACCGCTATCCAAACACCATTTGACGCGTAACCATGTTGAGAATAGAATAAAATCTCATGTTCTTCTTCTTTCGAGAAATTTGCAACATCTTTATTTTCCTTGTTTTGAAACCAGTAATCCCTTTGCGAGTGGTTAGGAATTTTGCATCTTTTGCATTTATAATAGTAATCGCTTGACTCATGATTTGACTTTTTGTAAATAATACAAGATTCAAGGTTACCATATTTTTGTGATGCCTTAGCTTTCCCATTTATCTTCATTTCATTCTTCCTCTATTTATTAGATCTTTCATTGCTGTATTTTGAACCTTCATTGCTAGAGTTTCCATAATTTCTTAAAATTATTGACAATTGCTTTGACTTGAAGGTTTGTTTGGTTGATTGAGCATTAGAATGATTGATTCTTTGCTCACGTGCGAGAAGTGAACCCGTCAACTCTAAGTCCTTTGATTCTTCGATTGTGGTAGTAGCATAATCAAACTTTGGAGGAATCGATCGAAGTACTTTTTCAACAATTTTTTTATCTTGGATCGTATCTCCACATCCTTTTATTTGATTGACAGTATTTGAGACAATCTTGTATGTTCTCTCGTTCCTCCATTCTTAAATTATCAAAATCTCTTCATAAAATTTGGAGTTTTAATACAATTGTCTTCTCTATTCCTTGAAATTCTTACTTTAATATTTGTCAAACCTCTTTGGCCATCATGACACCAAAAATATGAGAAAAAATAGTTTTCCCCACTCCTTGTTGAATGTAACGCAATGTCATTGCATCTTGTTTTTTGTATTCTTTTAACAACTTTTCATAATCTTTATCATCGTTGGCGGGTGCTTTGCCATTGTCGTCAATAATATCCCAAAGGTCCAAAGAGATGAAGAATCTGCATTTGACTGCTCCAAAACTCATAATATTCATCTTCAAATATAGGTACTTGGCTAGGAGAATATGCGAATAAAGTATATGTCATTTTATAAAGAAAAAGAGATGTCTTCTCCACGAGCTCTGTTGGAAATTTTCCAGATGCAGATTCAACTTTTGACATTCCAAAATTCTATTCTATCTTCAAAGAAATTAGATTTTGAAAAATAATGGTGGCTCTCATACCAAATTTGTTGGGTGCGGAAGCCTAGAAATATTGAGAAAAAAAGATTTTTTTATTGAAATAGTAGTTGCTACAGCACACTCCGATCTTTTGTAATTTATCTCTTGCTTACTCTATCTCGAGTGCTTGTCATGTTCGAATTTGTAATGTCAATGGAACATGATACATTAACATTAAAGCTAGTCAACAATATTAATTCTTTGGCAAGATCTCCAAGGATTACCCACTAATACTATTCAATATCAGTCACACTTAAGTGCGGAATCCCGAGGCGTGGGTTGAGGAGTGGTCGGCCAACATGTAACAACAAGATCCACAAAAAAAAATGCAATCCGATGAACACGTAGAGGATCTGTTGTTCTTCAATGCTGCCATAAAGAAATATATAGGTGGATAGATTTCGTCGTTTGTGATCAATCGTCATTCACTTCAATAAAAATGATAAATTAATATCACAGAACCGCCGCCCTTGATTAAAAATAAGGGTACTCGATCAAACAATTCATCTGCGCAAACATTGTTGTCGTCCAGATATACAAAGATCGATCCCATGGCTAACACCAAGCCTCACGCAGTCTGCTTTCCGTTGCCAATCCAAGGCCACATCAATGGCATGCTCCACTTCTCCAAGGCCCTCTACTACATGGGCTTCCACATTGTTGTAATGCGGATAACAATCCATCCACCTCTAGTTGTGAAAGAAAGAAGAGCAGAGAAAAAAACATGGCCGCACGTCAACAAGGTAACAAAGTCATCCCAACAAGAAAAGTATTATAAAAAAAATAGGATTGTCAGGAGAATATTTTATCTCTAATTCCGCTAATATAATGATTTTTTGATGAAATTATAATAAAAAATTATTTGTCGGAATTCATCAGAAACATTTTCATCGAGAGAACTTAAATTCCATCAGTATACACTGACAAAATCTAAATTCCGTTAGTAAAATTTTCAAAAGAAATTAAATTCCGTGGTTAAGTTTTACCGATAGGAATACTATTTCCACCAGCAATTCTTCAAGGGCTTATCGACGGGAACAGTATTTCCATCGGTAAACTATATCAATATACTGATTCTGTTGGTATTCCATCTACAATGAAAAAAATTCAAGAATCATTCATATTCAGGATCTACCAAGTTTATAATTTCCATATATACAAAAACTATCACAAACGATGGTATTTCATACATACAAATAGTCATATTCATACAATCACATTTCACAATCTACACATACAAATACATTTCAGACATTTTAACAATCCATACATATATTTCATATAATATATAATATCACAAACACAAATAAACTAACATCCATATAAACATTCATACAATCTAACTAATAGAAAGTATTTAAATCTCCAACAATCATAATTATCTAAAATAAACAAAATCTAAACATATCACAATAATATAAAAAAAAAAATAAACTATCTAAATATCCATATTTAAATACATATTATGATAGAAAATAATCTAAATAATACATCTATATATAAGATAGAAATAGAAAATCTTACAGAAAGTCAAATACGTTGCAGTAGCTCATAGTTAAAATGACTAGAAGAAATGTCTTCCCACTTTTTTCTTTCACTAGCATTTAACATTTCATGTTATCACTGATATTTAAGTGTTGGTATTTCATTTATATTGGAATAATCAATTGTGAACAATTGATTGCATTGCAATATCATTAGTTGATGATTTCCCAACAACAGTTATGTCAAATGACGAACCACCAGAAGGCTCAGTTGGGTCATAAAAATAAGGCTCTCCGTGATAGTACTAATTATAGTAATTTGACATAAAACTATTTCTACTGATCCAGTGATGAGATGAGGACATGTGGAGAATAAGGGCAAGTTACTCTTTTCACATTGGGAGCGTTTTGGTTTTGATGAGGGGCACTATACCTCATGAATAGATTGGGGGGGGGGGGGGGGTTGGTTCTTTTAGCTGGTTTCTACCGATGCCACCACAACGACGCATGATTGGGCCACCTCGCCGCCTCCCCTCTCGCCGCCAGCACACAGGTCGCCTCTCCTCTCGCCGGTAGCCCCCTCAAATTAGGGGTGAGCATTCGGTTAATTCAGTCCATAAATTAATTGAAAATCGATTTAGTATTGGCTAACAGAATTAACAGAATCGGTTATTTCGGTTAACACCGAATTAACTAAATTTATTTAAAATAACAATAAAAAGAATTTATACAAAATTAATATCAAATTAACCGAATGCTCACTCCTCCGGCGCTAGCTTCCTCACGCCTAGCCACCACAGTGGGGGCGCACGCGGATGTTACCTTTGTCGCCTCCGTCGCCGGTCACATCCACTGTCAGCAGCCCCTCTCCCTCATGCACAAGGGCTCTCTACCGCAACAACTCTCTTCTCCCTAACAATAGTCGTCCACAACCTTCGTCATCATCGATCACACCTCTCCTCGCCCTCACCGTCGTTACCGTTGTTCCCAATACCGGTCCAGCAGCTGTCGCTGCCTCTCTGACCGTCGTCGCTCTCTCCGGCCACCACCATCCTTAGAGCTGCCTCCAGAAGTTGTCGCCGTCACCTCCAGCGGCTACCTCCGCCTCCTCCAGCGGCTGTCGTCGCCACCTCCAGCGGCTATCACCACCACCCCAACAGTCGTCACCCTCCGGGGCAGCCACTGCCTGGGTTCTTAACCTGACTGTCGTTCCTATTCGGTTATGATGCTATAACACCTGTTTCGTCTTGGCTTTGTGTCGCTGGTTCATGCTCTAGGTAATTTATTTGCTCTAACCTTCAAGTTGATATGGTGTTTGGCCTATGAGCCGATGTAATTCTGACCTTCGCAATCTCACTCGGGGAAGAGCCACTAAAGAGGACAAGGACCACAAATTTCATTGTGGTGGATGTGCCGTCAGCCTACAACGTCATATTGGGCTGACCAGCACTCAATGAGTTCCGCACGATCGTGTCCACCTTCTGCCAGAAGATTAAATTCCCGGTGAACGACAAGGTGAGCGAAGTCAAAGGCGATCAGTTGGTCGCTCGGCGATGTTACTTCGAGATGGTCAAATCCACAACAAGGGCCGCTCGAAAGAACCCGCGCTTGGAGGTGCAAGCTATAATGGAGAAACCTCCTATGTTGATCTATGAAGAAAAGGAAGAGGTTCAAATGCACCCAAATCGGTCGGAGGCAACTATCTTTATTGCTGCCAACCTGCAAAGCGATTAGAAGGCAGAGTTGGTTGCTTACCTTAGGCAGAACCACAAAGTGTTCGCCTGGTTGACACAGGAACTCTCAGGCATCTTGTCGAGTGTGGCCTAGTATAAGCTTCATGTCCGACCGGACGCTCGACCGGTGAAGCAGAAGAAGAGGGACTTTAGCACGAAACAAAACTTGATCATCCGAGCGAAGAGAAAAATTACTGGAGGTCGGCCACATCCGAGAAGTTTAATTCTCAAGTTGGTTCGTTAATGTCGTACTAGTCTCCAAGCTGGGCAATAAGTGGCGGGTCTGCATCGACTTCCGTGATTTGAATAAGGTGTGCCCGAAGGATTTCTATCCGCTACCCAGAATAGATCAGATGGTGGACTCTACCTGGGGCAGCGAGCTGATCTGCATGCTCGACGCATACCAAACATACCACCAAGCGTCGCTCGCCTGGGAGGATCAAAAGAAGGTCAGCTTCATCACGACCGACAGAACGTGTTGCTATAACGGTATGCTGTTCGGATTGAAGAACACTGACGCCACCTGCCAGAGGATGATGAATAAAGTGTTCCATCAGCAGATCAACCATAACATTGAGGTATATGTCGATGACATATTAATAAAATCCCTCCAAGCTGCTGATCTTTGTGTAGATATCGAAGAAACATGCCGAACCTTAAGGGCATATGGGATAAAGCTGAACCCGAGCAAATGTCTATTCGGCGCGAAGAGTGTCCGCTTCCTCGAATACATAATCACCAAATGGGGCATCAAGGTGAATCCAAGCAAGGTGAAGGCGTTACAAGACATGCCCCTGCCTCGCAACTTGAAAGAGGCACAACAGCTGACCGGGCGGATCACCGCACTGTCAAGGTTTATTTCCAAGTCATCCGGTCAAAGTCATCTGTTCTTCAAGGTGTTACACTGATCGATGAAATTCCAATGGGACGCGGAGTGTGACAAGACGTTAGAAGAGCTTAAGGAGTACCTCAACTCCTTGCCTGTATTGGCCAAGCCGAGCGATGGCGAGCCGCTCTGGATCTACCTGTCATCCATCGAGTATGCAGTTGGTTCGTCATTGGTAAAGAAGAATGGCCATGAACAACAATCCATATATTTTTTGAGTCATATATTGAAAGATACAGAGTCCCACTACATCTATCTTGAAAAATTAGCATACGCATTGGTTCTAGCTGCTCGGAGACTCTGCTCGTACTTCCTGGCGCACCCGATCTTCGTGATGACCAACAGCGCCCTAGGCAGGGTCCTTCTAAACCCAGAGGTGTTTGAACGGCTGATCAAGTGGATGGCCAAGCTCAGTGAGTTCGACATTCAATATCAGCCGCGAACGACGATTAAAGCCTAGGCCTTAGCTGATTTCGTCACAAAAGTCCAGAACACCGAGCCAGATGCAACTTGGAAAATATATGTTGATGGCTCGTCCACTCGGCAAGGCAGGATGAAGATGGAAGACAACTCGAGTGACCTTGGAATGCGAACCATCTCCAACCCTATAGGGTCGGGTGAGAGGTTCGTGAGTAAATACATATGTGCTTGTGTAAGTGTATGACTTATGGATGCAAGAAAAGAATGAATAAAAATCCTAAGTAATCAAGACTCTTGTGCCAATCGGCCAAGTTAAAAGTTGAGTGGCGACTATAAACCCTAGTCTTCACCGACCGTTTAGTGGCGACGTTCAACCCTCGTCTACACAAATCAACCGTCGAGCGGCGACATTAAACCCTCATCTATGTAAATCAACCGTCGAGCGACGACGTTAAACCCTCGTCTACGCAAATCAATTGTCGAGCAACGACATTAAACTCTCATCTACGCAAATCAACGGTCGAGCGGCGACCTTAAACCCTTGTCATCATCAACGGTCAAGTGGCGACCTTAAATCCAAGTCTATGTCAATCGTCGAGCGACGACGTTAAACACAAGTCTGCATCTTTAATAACCGAGCGGCGATTATGAACCTGAGTCTACAGTGAATAATAGTTGATCGGTCGTTCTAAAACTAAGTCTACGACAAACGAAGAGGAATGGAGAATATGTAAGCTGAAAATAAGACTGACCAAGAAACGTGTTGCTCGAAGAAACAACAGTTTCCACTAAATTAAAGTCGTTTGGAAGCTTGGAATGATTGCTTGGACACCCCAACGACCGGCTACATTGACGATCGGGAGGACATAGCACCACACTAGAAAATTTTCGCAAAACGGTAAGTGGTTTGTAGTCCTACTCGAACCGAGCTGCAAAGCATGCATGAGTAAGTGCGACAGCCAACAAAATAAGGAAACGTCGAACGACTTGTGGCGATGATTGAATAAACATACTCGGGCAAACAAAGGTACGCCGAATGGGCGAACTTGCATTAGCACTTAGAAAATTTTTACAAGTTATCAAGGGGCATTACATATAAGAGGCAAACTTCGCAAGAGGCGGGTTCACTCGAGGTAGTTCAACACATCGTCGGGCAGTGACTCGGTCAACTTATCCCGGCTGATGAAATGAAAGAATTTCTTATAAGGAAGGGAACACTTTAACCTTTCTTACCCATGAAATGAAAGAATTTCTTATACCCCGATTTGAGATGTAAAGAAGGGTAAGGGAACTTAAAAAAAAAATGTTTCAATTTTATCCCTGTTTTATTATATTAATTCTAAAAGTCATTGTTTTATGTATTCTTTGTGTGGCGACACAAAACACTCGCACTGACCGACTCGCACCGCCCGACACTCGCACACTGTCGACGTGGACACCAACTTTGACGCCGACGTCGACTTTGACACTGACTTCAATGTTGACACCGACACTAACTTTGATACCGACTTCTACATCGACTCCGACTCTGACTTAGACGTCGACGTCGACTTTAACAAATGAGCTACAATTGCTTGAATGTATAAGCCTTAACAAATAAATATATGCAAGATGCACTAGATTCTTGAACGTGTAAGTCTTTAACAAAAGTTAAGATAATTTTATAACTTTATATATTTAATCTTCATTATCCTCACTTTCCTCCCAAACATAGTAACACATGTTGCGTTAATGAACCTTCCTTTCTTCCCAAATAAGATGAATATAAATACTTAACTTCTTTTCCCTTTCCGTTAATGAACCTTTGCTCATCCCATCTAAACAGAGGGTGAGAGTGGTTAGAAATTTTATATCTTTTGCATTTATATTAGCAATCACTTGACTCATGATTTGACTTTTTGCAAATAATACAAGATTCAACATTACCATATTTTTGTAATGTCTTAGCTTTCCAGTTTATCTTCTTTTCATTCTTCCTCCATTTATTGGATTTTTCCTTGCTATAATTTGAGCCTTCATTGCTTAAGTCTCCATAATTTCTTAAAACTATCAACAATTGCTTTGACTTGAAGGCTTGTTCGGTTAATTGAGCATTAGAATGATTAATTCACTCATGTGTGAGAAGTGAACCCGTCAACTCATATATAGTCATATTTGACAAGTCCTTTGATTCTTCAATTGCGACAGCAACATAATCAAACTTTGGAGGAAGCGATTGAAGTACTTTTTCAATAATTCTTTTACTTGAATCATATCTCCATATCCTTTTATTCGATTGACAGTTGAGACTCGTGATGAGAAATCTTGTATGGTCTCTCATTTCTCCATTCTTAAATTATCAAAATCTCTCCATAAAATTTAGAGCTTTAATGCAATTGTCTTCTCCGTTCCTTGAAATTCTTGTTTTAATATTTGCCAAGCCTCTGTAGCCGTCATGACACCAAAAATATGAGGAAAAATAATTTTCCCAACTCCTGGTTGAATGTAACATAATGTCATTACATCTAGCTTTTTGCATTCTTTTAACAATTTTTCATAATCTTTATCATCGTTGGCTGGGAATTTGTCATTGTCGACAATAATATCCCAAAGGTCCAAAGAGAAAGAATGTCTGCATTTGACTGCTTCAAAACTCATAATATTCTCCTTCAAATATAGGTACTTAGCTAGGAGAGTATGTGAATAAAATAGATATCATTTTATTAAGAAAAGAAGAAGTCATCTGCATGAGCTCTGCAGGAAATTTACCTGATGCAGATTCAACTTTGACTTTCCAAAATTCTGTTCTATCTTCAAAGAAATCAAATTTGGAAGACAATGGCAACTCTGATATCAAATTTGTTAGGTGCGAAAGCATAGAAATTTTGAGGAAAAGAGATTTTCTATTAAAATGAGAGTTACTACAACAATCTTTTACAATTTTTCTCTTGCTTACTCTATCTCAAGTGCTTGTCATGTTCAAATTTATAATAAATTTATAATGCAGAATGGAACATGATATAAACTAGTCAACCATCTTGGCAAGTTACCAAATAGATCTTTTCTCATAGCTTGACCATGTAATTATAATTCTTCTATTTCCCATAGCTTATGCAATACCAGATTTCTAAAGATTACCAAGTAATAGTATTCAATATCAGTCACACTGAAGTGCGGAATCCCGAGGCGTGGGCTGAGGAGTGGTCGGCCAACATGTAACAACAAGATCCACACCAAAAAAAATGCAATCCGATGAACACGTAGAGGATCTGCTGTTCTTCAATTTTACCATAAAGAAATATATAAGTGGATAGATTTCCTCGTTTGTGATAAATAGTCATTCACTTCAATAAAAATGATAAATTAATATCACAGAACCGTTGCCCTGGATTAAAAATAGGATAATGCTAAATGATCATAATTTGATCAATTAGAATCAATACATGCAAGTGTACACATGGGTATTTTAGTAATATCATATGTGTACATTAATTACATGCATGTACATACATGCATTTTAATTGAAGGATAAAAAATTCTAACTGGTTAGATTCCGGACAACAAGAATTACCGTTAAAAATAAGGGTACTCGATCAAACAATTCGTCTGCGCAAACATTGTTGTCGTCCAGATATACAGAGATCGATCCCATGGCTAACACCAAGCCTCACGCAGTCTGCTTTCCGTTGCCAATCCAAGGCCACATCAATGGCATGCTCCACTTCTCCAAGGCCCTCCACTTCATGGGCTTCCACATCACCTTCGTCAACTCCGAATTCAACCACCGCCGCGTCCTGCGGAACGCCGGCCTTGCCTCCCTCGCTGGCCTCCCCGACTTCCGATTTGCCACCATCCCCGATGGCCTCTCGTCGCCCAAGGACGACACCGACAAGAGCCAAGACCTCGCCGCCCTCTGCGTCTCCACCAAGCGCCATTGCGCCTCTCCTCTCCGCGACCTCATAAAGGCCCTCAACGACCCCTGCTCCGGAGGGCCACCCGTCAGCTGCGTGATCTCGGACTTCTTCACCAGCTTCACCCTCGCCGTCACCGCTGAATTGTCCATCCCGAGCATCTTCTTCTGCTCGGCGAGCGCCACTGGCTTCTTGAGCGCCGTCTACTTGGAGGAGTTGAAGCAGAGGAGCATCATCCCTTTAAAAGGTAATTAATTAACCACAATTCTATGTCTTTCTCTCGATTAAATCCTCATCGATTAACTATATCTTTACAAATAGGCGAAGAAGACCTCACGAATGGATACCTACACGCCGTCATAGATTGGATTCCGGGAATGCCAAACATCCGCTTGAAAGATCTACCGAGTTTTATACGGACCGCCAATCCGCACGACGTCATGCTAAACTTCTGCTCGGAGGAAGCGCGAGCGTCGTGCGGCGCCTCGGCTGTCATCTTCAACACTTTCCATGATCTCGAAGCCCCGGTCATCGAGGCATTGTCGTCGGTGCTGGTGCCGCCGGTGTATGACATCGGCCCCGTGTCTCTGCTTTCTGAATACATTCCAAATCGTGATTTGCTCGGAGTTGGAGTGAGCTTGTGGAAGGAGGACTCGAGTTGCATCGAGTGGCTGGACGAGAAGGATCGGGGCTCCGTGCTTTATGTCAACTATGGTAGCATCGCCGTGCTGACGAATGACCAGTTTATTGAGTTCGCTTGGGGTTTGGCCAACAGCGGGTGTGAGTTCCTGTGGGTGATTCGACCTGATCTTGTGGAAGGCGAGAACGCACTGCTGCCGCCAGAGTTCGCGACTGAGATTAAGCCAAGGAGCTTCATCACGAACTGGTGCACCCAAAAGGAGGTGCTCTCTCATCCAGCCATTGGTGGCTTCTTGACTCACTGCGGATGGAATTCTACAATGGAAAGCATGTGCGCGGGGGTCCCCATGATATGCTGGCCTTTCTTCGCAGACCAACAGACAAATTGCAGATTCTTATGCTCGGAGTGGGGCATCGGGATCGAGATTGGAGAGGATGTGAAGAGAGAGAAGGTGGAGAGGTTGATCGAGGAATTGATGGGAGGACAGAAGGGGAAGGAGATGAAGAGAAAGGCATTGGAATGGAAGGCAAGAGCGGTGAAGGCAGCTTCAATTGGTGGAGTCTCTTGGATTAATTTAGATAGAGTTATTAAGGAGGTAATAATGAAGTAAATTAAATAAACAACCTTACGATCCAAAGAGTCAGGAGCCATTAAATAAACATCGATGCTATATTATCCTACTTTGATGATTGTGGAGAGCTATTCCACTTTATTCCGTAGTAGCCTTTTATTAGAAGGTCCGCTCTTGTCTTATCATCTTTGCTTATCAACAACTGCATAACTGCAATAAAAATTATTATCAATAAAAATTTTATTCTAGATAATTTTATTATCTTACAATTCTTAAGATTCAGATGGTTAGGTTGAAGATTATTTTAGATAATTTTAATTATTATTATCATTAAAAATTCTATTTAATTTAAGTAATATATGATTCTCAATTAATAATCCATGCCTAATATATCAGTAAAAGAGATATATAATCTTAAATAGGGAAAACTCAAAACATTGAGATTTTTTTTAAAAAAAATTATCAAAAATATCCTCTAATATTTATACTTAGATAAAAATATCATTAAAATTTTTATAATGAAAATTTTATTTTAAATTATAAAAACTAAATAAAAATAAAAAATAAGTGTTATTTTATTTAAAAAATAAATTTATATTTTTAAAAATATAGTAAAGTTAGAATAACTTAATGTAAAAAAAATAAAGTAGAAAAAACGTAAACAACTAAATAAAAAAAACGTAAACGTTAAAAGACGATAATAATTATTATTATTATATATTATTGGTGGGGGTAATGGAGGATGATACAGAAAAATATTAAACTAATTAAGTTATATATTAAAATTTTTAAATAAATAATTTTTTTTTATTATATAAGTTGAACCAAATAATATTAGATTATGTTTTATTCTCTATAACTTTAAATATGTGATTATCTTATAATTGATGATTCTTGTAAAATCTAAGCCGCATGAATTCTAAGAACCCTATAAAAATTCACATATAGAAAATACAATAATATATGAGCATGAATAATCCCTATAGAAGAAAATACAGCGGAAAGAAAAAGAATGTCTTCCAAAGGCTTAGGGGTGACGACACAAAAAAATTTTAGGTCAATGGGGAACCAAAAGCTCTATCAAGATTAAACCCTAAACTCTTGGGGAACAATCTTATATATAGTGAACATCTATTATCAACACATAGATGATAGTAGATGCGGGACTATAGGTTCTACACATACAAGGTTTACATCCAATAACCGAAACCCAATAAGTCTAAGTTAGATCATTTTAATGAGTTCGGTTTGTACTCATATGCATAACTTACAATTAAGTCCGCCAATTAGAGATAATAACTAACAATCTCCCACTTAGGCTATTTGTGAGTTGTATATGAAATATAAGTAAAACTTTAGTTGATATCAAACTTTATGGGTATAGAATACCCCTATAAATAATTTGGTCCATTAACTTTATTGGTATAGGACTAAAGAGGTCATACCTACTGTATATGATCATAACAAGCCCCAACAGTAATCACAATACTAATATCATTAATGACATAGATCAAGATGTAAATGTGTAGAGTGAAAATTACACGAAATAAGATCAGTACATGTCAATTTTCAACTAGTCCTATGATGACCTCAAAAGAGGTCAGATTATATTTGTGAAATACTTTATGCTAAACTGCAATAGAAAATCATGATCAACTTTATGATTTAAAAGATTTGTATCATATTTATAAAAATCAAATGCTAAACAGCAGTTGTAAATGACGATATCATAGTTAGAGTATCAAACAAACTTATAAATTTCCATTAATATTTTGAACTTTAAATACGTATAATAATCAAAACAAAATGTTTGTCTTTATTATTAAATATAGAGTGTTAAGATAAATACAAACTCCCACTAGATGAATTCTTCTTCCATAAGAAGGACTCTCATATCCATAACATGCGCATGAAACACCTTAGGCACCAAGCCTTTGGTGAGTGGATCGGCTAATATGGAATATGTGCTGATGTGCTCTACCGTAATCTGAGTACTCTGAACTTTTTCTTTAACCGCTAAAAATTTGATGTTGATGGCCTTGGACTTCGACGAACTACGGTTGTTCTCGGCATAAAGTTCTGTGGCTACTGTAGATCCTTAGTGGTATGTCAATGTCATCAACAATTTGTAATGCTATGATGAAGTTCTGCAGTCAAATCCCGTGATTGGATGCTTTGTAGTATGCTACCAACTCTGCCTCCATAGTAGAAGTGGCTACTAGCGTCTGCTTGATTCTCTTCCAAGATATAGCCCCTCCAGCAGACATGAAAATATAGTCCGAAGTAGATCTCCTACTATCCAAGCATTTAGTGTGATCTGATCACTTCCAGATGATCTAATCTCTGATACGTGAGCATATGTCCTTTAGTTATTTGCAGATGATCTGGTTGCACCATATATATAGATTCCTCTATGTCTCTATTAAGGAATGCAGTCTTGACGTCCATTTGATGTAGCTCTAAATCATAATGACTACAAGTGTCATGATTCCCCTAAGGGAGTCTTTCGTCGACACAGGTGAGAAAGTCTTCTTATAATCAATGTATTCTTTCTGAGTGAATCCTTTGGCAATAAGACGAGTCTTATACTTTTCGATATTGCCCCTTGAATTCCACTTGATTTTAAATATCCATTTACAACCAACGGACTTCTTTCCTTCAGGCAATTTGACAAGTTCCCAAACATCATTATCTACCATAAACTTCAACTCTTCTTGCATGGCGTTAATCCACCTTTCATGATTAGAGCATTGTTTGACTTCTTAGAAAGATGTAGGATCACTTTCCAACCCTATGTTAAAATCATACTCTTGGAGATCAATATAATCACTAGAATTCATTGTTCTCTGTTCCCTTGTGGATCGCCTTAAAGACACTTGTGTTTGAGGTGGTTGAGGTACTTTCTCACCAAATGAGGAAATACTTCAATTTCAGTGGTAGGTTCCTCCAATTGCATTAGAGATGTCATGGGAATATCTTGGTTCACTACGCTCACTGGATGTATGATACTCATAATGTACGGTATGGTAATCATACCGCTACTGATTGCACTAGTAGTGACCATAGGAGGATCGCCAATGCTTTCCTCAAAAGATACTTCCCTGATTTTATTACTCCCACTGTCCTTAATAAACTTGGTGTTTATCATTTCAAAGAAGGATCTATTAGAGGGATAATAAAATTTATACTCTCTTAACTTTTCAGAATAACCTACAAAATTGTAGCTAACTGTTCTTGAGTCCAATTTCTTTTCATTACGCCTGTAAGGCCTAGCTTCAACTGGATAACCCCAAATATGCAAATGTCTAATGCTAGACTTTCTACCCATCCACATCTTGAATGGAGTTTTAGTTACTACCTTACTAGGTACTCTATTGAGTAGGTAAACTACAGTCTTGACTGCTTCACCCCACAAAGATTCTGGTAGAGAAATGAAAGTCATCATACTTCTTACCATGTCTTTTAGGGTTTAATTACAACGCTCAGCTACACCATTCTGACTGGGTGTACCAGACATGGTATATTGAGACACAATCTCACACTCAGCAAGGTAGATCGTAAAAGGTCCTGGACATTCGGACGTTGTTCACCTGATCCATCATATCGACTGTAATATTCACCTCCACAGTCAGATCAGACGACTTTAATTTTCTTACCTAGTTGAATTTCAACTTCGGCTCTAAAAATTTTGAACATGTCCAAAGATTGTGATTTCTCATGAATAAGATACAGATGACCAAATATGGAATAGTCATCTATGAAGCTAATAAAATATGTGTGTACATTCTAAAATGCCTTAGAGAATAGTCCATAAATGTCCATATGTATTAGCTCTAAAATGTCACTATAACGGCTAGCCCTCGTGTTTCTTTTATTAGTGGTCTTCCCCTTAACACACTCTATGCAGATATCAAAGTCTGACATGTCAAAGGAATCGAGAATTCCATGTGACATTAACCTTTCTAGGCGTTCTTTGGATATATGTCCTAAACGCCTATGCCACAACATGGAAGAATTCTCGTTAGTCAATTTGCGTTTCGTACCTACACTATACATTATTACGTTGTCAACTGTAAAAGTAAATGTGTTCAATTTATAAAGCTTATCAACCAAGGAATCATTGCCAACCAACACTGAATTAAAGAAAATACTAAAAATTTCAATTTTAAATGAACAAGAATAACCTAATTTGTCCAAACAAGAAATTGAAATTAAATTTCGTCAAAAATACGATACAATAATTTTCTAAATCCAGAAAAAACATTGGTTTCTAAACAAAGCATAAAAACATCAATCGACTCGACTTTAACCTTCTTTCTATTTCCTGTATAGATGTATATTTCACCATCAAGTGGAAGTCGGCTCCTGAGACAACCTTGTATAGTGACACTTATGTGAGTAATACCACCGATATCTATCCGCCAAGTGTTAGTAGGTACAATAGTTAGATTGACTTTCGAATTAACAAAGTTGAGAAGTTTACCTTTCTTTATACGCCAATTGACATACTTGAGACAGACTTTCTTCATATGACATTTCTTCTTGCAAAAGAAATAAGTGGATTTTTTTTATCCTACTTCTTGTGCTCCTTATGACCATTACCTCCAAAATCTGCAGTTTGTTTTCCTTTTCCTTTGTTATTGATCCTCTTTTGTTTCTTGCTCGCACTTTGAGAACCAAATGCTAAGTGAACACTCTCAGATATCTCAATCTTTAGTCTCCCCTCATCTTGCACACATTAAGCAATAAACTCATTCAATGTCCACTTTTCCTTTTGAGTATTATACGATATCAGGAGTGAACAGTGTAGGCAGAGACATTAAGACGAAATGCACTAACATACTCTTAGACATATCGAGTTTTAGTGCTTTCAGACTTGTCGCTATATTGGACATCTCCATAATATACTCCCTTATGCTTCCTTTACCATTGTACCGCATGGTTACCAACTTCGTAAGAAGTGTGGTAGTTTCGACATTTTCATTTGAGATGAATCGATCTGCCAATTGGTCCAGTGAACTCCTAGCATCTTCTCCTTCTGTTATTGAGTCATTTATTGGTGTCGGTATGGAAAGCTTTATGATACTTAGGCACATGCGATTTGATTTCTCCCACAACTAAAATTCATCCCTCTTCTCTATAGTGCTAGCACTGGTCAGAGGTCCCGGACGATCATTCCTTAATGCATAATCTAAGTTCATGCAGCCTAAGACTACAGTCATGTATTCTTTTTATTCAGCAAAATTCGAACTAGTTAGTGTTGGGATATTATTAATGTTGTCAGTTACAGATTGTACTGAAATTAAAGAGAGAATTTTATTTTAAGTTCATGATTTAACTAAAGCCAAGAACATAAACGTAATATAAAATTATGCAAATAAAATCAAATTTTAAATGCATATAAATGAGCTCTTTACGAGATATTAAGTACAATATAATGTGTCTTTATTTGGATCGACACATTATTTGTTAGCGATATTCTCTAATATAACTCAAACTTTAATTGGTCATACAATATGTCTTCATTTGGGCCGACCCATTGTGCGCATAATATGATATTTTATATGAGTTATATTTTGGTCCATAACTCACAACAACCTTAATTGGCCATATAATATGCCTTCATTTGGGTCAACATATTTTGTGCATGATCTGAACATAGTTGTAAGCTACCTTATGCATATATCTGGCATAAAAGTAATCTTCCTTTGAGTCGATTACTTTTAGCATATATATACGTTTACTAACACATAATGCACTAAACCTACCTAAGGTGTCTTCCTTTGGGCCGATACATTAGTTCAACTTAGTAGTTCGTTGTGTGAATAGACTCAAGAAAATTCTAAAAACTTAATTCGAATAGAAATTACTTAATCAGTTTTAACAACTCAAAATTAGATTTATCAATCGATTGATACAATATAATAGTCGATTGATTTTATTCAATCGATTTAAAAGTCTACTATACGAGATTTTATATATATATATATATATATATATATATATATATTACATGACTATATATATATATATATAACCCTCCTTTAAAAAGCTAAAACTCCCTTTAAATTCTATAATTAACTAATAATATTTAATCCCTTAATTATTCCTACCTGAAAAAAAATGCATTCACTATTTCGCATTAAAACAGTGAATCCGTTTTTATTTTATATATATATACTTCTAGCACGATTTTAAATTGAAACATAATTACTTATTTATTTATTTTTTAATTTATGAAGCAAAAAACGTAAATCTATTAAAAACAATCTCAAACCAAACCAAAAAAAAAACTTAGTGAAAAATAAAAACAATCTCAATCGACAAAAAATAATCCTAATCGATTGATAATTGACGCAGTCGCAAGTCTAAAGCTGTTAATCAATTAAAATCTTTAATCATTTCTCTTCAAAATTTTCGACCCGACAATCGATTGCTTGACTAAAGCAATCGATTAAACTATCATAATTTTATCTAAAATTAGGTTAAACAGTGACTATTTTCGTCGTTATTCGTATTCTTCACAGAAATACTTGAAAAATAAGTTTATCCTAGTTTTCTCTTATATAATTTTCGTCGATCAAAAAATTTGTATTAATTAGGAAAAACTTGATCTAATATACAAACAACAAATCAACAAAAAACTTAAATTTTATTGTCAATGAAAATGACGAAATAGAGCATGTGGCTTTGATACCAATTGATGATTCTTGTAAAACCTAAGCCGCATGAATTCTAAGAACCCTATAAGAATTTACATATAGAAAATATAAGAACATATAAGTCTGGATCTTCGTTTCATCGATTAAACATGACATGAGAAAAATAAATACATAAACAAATATGATAAAGAACCTGATTGAAGAGTCATCATTGTCTTTAGCGTTATCCAAAATAATCTTTGTGGAAGCAGATGCAGCGGAAAGAAAAAGAATATCTTCCAAAGGACTTAGGGGTGATGACTCCGAAAAGTTTTAGGTCTATGGGGAACCAAAAGCTCTGTCAAAATTAAACCCTAAACCCTTGGGGAATAACCTTATATATAGTGGACATCTATTATCAACTCATAGATAATAATAGATGCGGGACTATAGCTTCTACAGATACAAGGTTTACATCCAATAACGGAACCCCAATAAGTCTTAGTTAGATCACTTTAATGGGTTCGGTTTGTAATCATATGCACAACTTGCAATTAAACCCATCAATTAGAAATAATAACCAAAAATAATAACATAACTAAAGTCATATATAATAACTTAAACCAAACACACTCTAAGGATATATTGGTATGTATGAGATTTTAGAGTTTAAATCCTATCATAGATGATGATAAATTAACGGGTTTAGAGGGATTAAACATTTAAACTTGGATATGCCCATATGTATAAAATGGGCTAGTTAGTCTATTTATGACCCATCATAGCAAAGCAACATTGTTTTAGTGGTGCCAAAAGGCGATTAATGATTATGCTTCCAACTCGTCCCAAGGTCAATACGAAGGAGGTGAATCATGGGTGACTACTACTCGTTGAAATACTAACTGGCACATGAGGGAGGCATTTACCTCGGCTATATCAAGATTTAAACCTTAGACCTCATGATGACAATACTTCATGCACTAGATACTAGACCTGTAGAAATTGATGTCAAAGAAAAGTAGCCATCTTTATTGATGAATTCAAAAAAAAATTGTAAAAAAATAAAAAGTACAAAGTCTTATATGGTTAATTATCAGAAAACCTAAACTCTAAATTAAAAAGGTAAAAGACTAAATTACCATCAATGCTATAAAAAAATAATTCTAATTATATAATATAACACTCCCCTCAAACTCACGATGCTACAGCCAGAAGCATTGAGAGTTTATTAGATAAAAATTGGAAGCGCGAAGCGAAATGAGCCTTGGTAAATATATCAGCTATCTGTAGTAAGGAAGGAACAAAAAATAATGTGATAGTGTCAATTGTAGATGATGACGAGTGAAATGACAATCTATCTCAATATGCTTCATTCTCTTATGAAAAAATATATTGCGTACAATGTGAATGACACTCTTATTATCACAATGAAGAGAAGTAAGTTTCTGAAGAAAAATTCTTATATCTGCAAGCAACCAACGTAGCCAAACAATCTCACAAGTAGTGGTAGCCATGACACGATACTCAACTTCTGTGGAGGATCTCAAAATAACATATTGCTTCTTACTTTTCCAAGAGATAAGAGAATCTCCAAGAAAAATACAGAAGCCAGTGGTCGACTTACGATTCGCAAGGTCACCTGCCCAGTCAGCATCAGAGTATGCACAGAGCTCTAATGAGGAAGTAGAAGGGAATAAGAGACTCTGAAACTGAGTTCCCCAAAGATACTGAAGAATGCGAAGAACAACAGCCCAATGAACTGTGGTCGGTATAGTGACAAACTGACTAACCACATGTACAACATACGCAATATCAGGACGAGTCACAGTGAGATAAACCAAGCTTCCCACAACTGTATGGTAAAGGTTAGGATCTGGCAAAGGAGAACCATCTGATGGAGAATACATAGCATTAGTCTCAAGGAGAGTATCAACTACTCTGTTGTCAGTGAGACGTGCATGCTCAAATAGATCAGCTATGTATTTTGACTGAGACAAGAGATAACCTTTAGGTGAAGAGGCGATCTCAATCCCCAGAAAATAGCGTAGTAAACCCGAGTATTTCATAGCAAAACAACGAGCTAATTCAAATATTAAAGACTCAATTCCATCAAAATCATCACCAGTAATTATCATGTCATTCACATATAAAGATAAAAGTATATAGCCTGCACGCGTGCACTTGACAAATAAAGTTGAATCATGATTACTGGGATGAAAGCCAAGTGAGGTAACCACCGTGAAGAACTTAGCAAACCAAGCACGTGGTATTTGTTTGAGTCTATAGAGAGCTTTGCGAAGCCTGCAAACTTCACCAGATTGGTGAGCAACTCCAGGAGGAGGCATCATATACACTTCTTCTTGAAGATCACCATTCAAGAAAGCAGTTTTGACATCCATCTAAGATATCTTCCATTGACGAACAGAGGCAACAATAATTAACATACGAACAATGGTCATTTTAGCAACAGGGGTAAAAGTTTCCTCATAATCCATCTCATACTCCTGAGAGTAATCTTTAGCAACAAGACAAGCTTTGTACCATTCGACAGAACCATCAGATTTAATTTTGATCTTATAGACCCAACGAGAACCAATGACACGTTTTCCTTATGGCAGAGGTACCAAATCCCAAGTATAAGTATAATATAGAGTAGTTAATTCCTCATCCATAGTATTCTACCAATAGCTTCTCTATAGGACAAAGACTCAGAAAGATGATGAATAGAGACAACAAAAGAGGTAAAGGAAGTTGAATAACAAGAATAAGCAAAATCAGGTAGTTTAGTAGACTTACGAGGACGTGTAGACCAACGAATAGGATTGTCCACAATCTCTGGAAGTGAAGGAATAGTCGTAGGAGGGGGAGGTGGAGGTGCAGGAGATGTCTCGAGAATATCAGATTCAGTGAAGCTGTCATGTGGAAGAGTACCCATGGGGGAGGCTTCATCGGTGTCAGTACTAAAGGAATCAACGCGAATAAGTTTTGCATGAGTCATGTCATGTGATAGAAGAGATATGGAGAAGAAATGAATATGCTCAAAAAACACAATATGACGAGAGACATACAATTTTTTTTACTAATTGGATCAAAATAACGATATCCTTTTTTACCAACACCATAACCAAGGAAGATACACAAAGCAGACTTAGAGGACAACTTATCATGCTCAACGTGTGGTCGGAGAACAAAACAGAAACAACCAAAGATACGTAAAGAGGAATAATCAGGAGCATGACCATATAGTTTTTGAAAATGAGACAAACCTGAATTATTGTGAGAAGTTGGAATCCTATTAATTACATAAGTAGCAGTAAGAACTGTTTTTCCCCAAAAAATACTAGGAACATTTGCAGATAATAAGAATGAATGGGCAGTCTCAATAAGATGTCTATGTTTTCTCTCTGCAACCCCATTCTGTTCAGGTGTTTCTCGACACGAGGTTTGATGTATAGTACCTTCTGATGCAAGTAAATGAGAAAAACTATTAGAAGTGTATTTGCCCCCTAAATCACAATGAAAACACTTGATAACTGCTGAATGTTGAGTTTTGACAAGAGCTTTAAAGTTATTGAAAATGGTAAGATAATCAGATCTGTGTTTCATAAGATAAATGCAAGTATAGCGAGTGCAATCATTAATAAAAGAAACATAATATCTTGATCCCCTTTTGTAGTAACAGGAGAAGACCCCCATATATCAGAATGAACAAAATCAAAAGAATTAAGAGAAAAAGATAGACTTTTATTAAAAGGTAATGAAAAAAAAAATTTCAGTTTACAACCACTGCAATCTGAAATATCATGACTTTTTAAAGTTCCTAATACCCCAGACAAAGCTAAAAATTGTAAACGAGAGGTTGAAACATGACCTACACGAATATGCTATAAATAGAAATCAGAAGAAGAATGACTCAATCAGAAAGATGACAAATCGACACTAGAAGCTGCAACATCTGGTACTTGAAGCTTATCCAAGACATAGAGTCCCCCTTGCCTACGACCTATCCCAATCACCTTCTGGGATTGCGGGTCTTGCACATAACAATTTGATGAAAAAAAAGAGATTAAATATCTAGACTCAGACAATTGACTAACTGAAAAAAGATTAAGTATAAGACTAGGAATATAATAGACATCAGGAAGAGACAAGCAAGTTGTAACAACAGAACCAACACCTAATAATAACATTGGAGTACCATCAGCCGTCATAACTGCTAAAGATGAATTAGAAGACAAGAAGATAAAAGATGATAAGTTAGGTGGCATATGATGAGAGGCTCCAGAATCTAAGATCTATAAAGAGGAAGATATACCTGATGTACCGGAGGATGACAAACCTATATGAGAAGAAGCAAATATGGCAGAGGGTTGTGAAGCAAGGAATTGTTGAAACTCTCCAGAATCTAAGATCTATAAAGAGGAAGATATACCTGATATACCGGAGGATGACAAACCTATATGAGAAGAAGCAGACATGGCAGAGGGCTGTGAAGCAAGGAATTGTTAAAACTGCTCAAGCATATAAGGAACTAAAGAGGAGGCAACCACTGCATTACTAGTCTGAGATAGTCCATTTGACAACTGTTGTGGTTTATTACCAAATTTCCATGAAGAATTTTGATGTAGTAATGGTGGCTGTTGAGGTCGTTGCTGCTAATATTGTTGTTGTGGTGGTAGTTTTTGCTACTGTGGTAGTTTACCTTTGTTCAACAATAATAGACATTGAGACTTTCAATGTCATTTTTCTTTGCAATAAGCACATTCATCACTAGAAACCTTTGAAGTCGACCTACTTTGATTATGCGGCATAGACCACTGTGGTGTTGCAAAAATAGATGGCGTAGATGGTGCAACAATCCTCTTATCAACCTAAGACTTAAGACGAATCTCCTCAACTAGCAATTCATGTACTACTGAATCAACGGAAGGGAGAGGACTACGATGCAAAATTGTTCCAAGCCATCCTTCAAAGTCATCACGAAGAGCCATCAAGAATTGGACCAGACGTTGCTCTTCTCTATGAGTAATACAAGCTGGGAATGCTCGCAATTCTGAGGATTTTGTGAGTGCTAACTGGTCTCATAGTTCCAACATGATAGAATAAAAATCTTGAATCCCCATATCTTACTGCCGAAGTGCACGTATATCTGCTTCTAATTTATATTGTTTGGCAAAGTTAGACTGCGTGTATAATTTTACCAAATGATCCCAAACCTCTTTGGTTGTCTCATACTTGGCCAACTGAGCACCGATGGAGTGTGAAACAGAATTATTGATCCATGTAATAATCTTCGCATTATTGGTCTCCCAAACATCCAACGACTTTACATAATCATCCGCATTAATGCCCGTAGGTTGAACTCGTACACCTGAAATATATCCCCACATAGATTTTCCTCGCAAAATTTTTTTCATAACATATCCCCAATATGAATAATTTTTTCCATCCAATCGGACACTGATCGATTGAAGCAAATCTTCTGTGCGATCACTCATGATGATAGAACAAATTGTGTTCACGAATACCGAACATCAAATAAAATCAAGTATTACGAAAACAAAAGAAACTCAATCAAAACTGCACGGTTGCGAAAACAAAAGAAACTCCACAGTTCGATACGCGAAAATTGTGGATCAAATTAACAGTTCTTCAATCTAATTATCAAAAACATAGAGATGAAAATAGAGATGAAAACTCTGATATCATGTAGAAATTGATTACAAAGAAAAATAGTCATCTTTATTGATGAATTAAAAAAATGATTTAAGAAAATAAAGAGTACAAAGTCTTATATTTATAATTAATTATCAAAAAAATCTAAATCCTAAATTTAAAAAATTAAAAATTAAATTATCCTCAAAATATAAATAAATAATTCGAATTATAAAATCATCCCGAGAAAATAAGGTATCCTGAGAAAACAAAGGTATTGTTTTAGGCTTCCACACACCCTCGGTCCTTATCACACTCCATCTTTTCTTCCGTGCATCTTAAGCAAAATCCTTTCCAAGTTTCCTACTGGAGCTTTGTCTGTCACCTTCCCTTTCCCCCCATAATTAGCTCGAAGGACAGGCTAAATTCATGAAGCAAAGTCAAAAAAGGGTTTTGGTAATTGAGAGGATCGCGTAACTGGCAACAGCTGGAGGCAAAAGTAGACTCTGCTTCAGTAAACATGCCAGAGAAGAAGAGCGGTTAAAATAGACTACTGTGAAAAAGAAGGAACACAAACCAGAGTTCAATAAAAGAACTAAACAGAAAAAATAAGACCCGTTTTCTTAACACTTTGATACATTTATCTGATCAATCTCCTCTCTCTCTTCTTTTGATTTTAGAAGCGACTTCGGTTTGAGTTTCTGGAGTTAACAATTTTATTCATCTCTGTCATAATGAGCATGAAGAAGTTAGCAAACTTGACATCTGCTGGGGAAATGTATAGCTTTTCCAAAAGTTGGTTTTGTCTTGCTGAAATGAGATATATCATTTTCAAGAACACAACAAAAGCAGAGATAGTTCAGGTCCCATGCACGAGTTTAATTCAATTCTATTTAAACTTCAAAAACGAGTTGCTAATTGGACTTAGCTTTCGAAAAGAGTAGTACCTGAACCCCATTTATTAGTTGTCATGTGTATACCAATTACTAACTTATATAAAAAAAAAATCATATGAATTATTATTTGGCATAAACATGGCGACGTGGGTTCGGGCACTACCGCTACACGTATGATAACAAAGCAATTTTAATTTGGGGACTCCTTTTACTACATAGCCAACTTAACTAGTAAAAGAGCAGACTAAATCAGAAAACCAAATCAGTAACTCCACAAGCAAATAAACAATGAGAACTCATTACGTATTTACACTTGCAATTTGAATCTTCACTGTTTTTTACTTGTGAACGGATCATTCTTTTTTCTTTCATTTTGATCGCAAAAGTATTGCAGGCAATGTTCCTCCCCAGGGTGAAGCCCTTCCCATACATTGCTTGCCCCCCTCTGTTTCATGTCCTTTCTCCCTTCCTTTTACTTTTGCTGCTATTGTATATCAAATTTAGCGTGGCACTCATGGACGTGCCCGTCACTGCTCTGTTCTGCGCGTAATCCCTAACTAGCAAGCTCCTGTATCCCCTATATTATATATAGTCTGGAAATAGAACCTCTTACTAGTTGCTCTGCTTCCACTGCTCCTCACGATAATGAGCTACTCTGCAATGGCTTTCTCCCCTGCTCCTCGTCCTTCTTCTATGCTTCTCTTCCTCTCCCTCCTCCACCTCCTCGCTCTGCAGTCCTCCGCCATCGTCCCCCGCATGCTCTTCCTCGTCCCCCAGCAGCCCCTCGTTCTCAACTACCACAAAGGCGCCCTCCTCAAGGGCAACTACTCCCTCAACCTCCTCTTCTACGGCCGCTTCTCCCCTGCCCAACGCTCCATCGTCGCTGACTTCGTCCGATCCCTCTCTGCCACCTCCGTCCGATCCCCCTCTGTCGCCTCCTGGTGGTCCACCACCTTCCTCTACTCCCCCGTCGGCACCACCCGTCTCTCCCTCGGCCGCGTCTTTCTCGACGACGCCTACTCCCTCGGTAAGTCCCTCGCCCACTCCGACCTCGTGACCCTCGCCGCCCGCGCCGCCCCCCATCGCTCCTCCATCACCGCCGTCCTCACAGCACCGGAAGTCCTCGTCGACGGCTTCTGCGTCAGTCGCTGCGGCTTCCACGACTCCGCCCGCGCCGGCCGGCGCGGCCGAGCCCGGTACGCGTACCTGTGGGTGGGCAACCCGGCGACGCAGTGCCCCGGCGAGTGCGCGTGGCCCTTCGCGAAGCCGATCTACGGGCCGCAGACGGCGCCCCTGGTGCCGCCCAACGGCGACGTCGGCGTCGACGGGCTCATCATCAGCCTGGCCACGCTGCTGGCCGACACGGTGACCAATCCGTACGGCGACGGCTACTTCCAGGGCCCGCCGACGATGCCCAATGAGGCGGTCACGAGCTGCACCGGCATATTCGGCGCCGGCGCCTTCCCGGGCTATCCGGGGAACCTGCTCGTGGACCCCACGACCGGGGCCTACTACAACTCGCTCGGATTGGCGGGGAGGAAGTACCTGCTTCCTGCCATGTGGGACCCGAAGACGAAGCAGTGTAAGCCCCTCGTGTAGGCTGTCGAAGAAGCGATCATGGAGCAATAAAATAGAGTCACGCCGCTGTTATTTCTTATGTACCATGATCGTATACATCTGCATTTATATATAGTTGGATTTTTGCTGTTTCTGAAGACGTCGGAGTCAGATATGTTCATCCTTGTTTATTCTTCTTCTTCTTCTCTGTTCCTTGTACTGTTTAATTAATAGTAAGTTGGCTTCCCTTATGTTCCTTGTTGACTTAATCCACATCTATTATACTTATATGGTGGAAAAAAATCTACAAACCATTCAAGAACACGTAGATTATAGCTTGACTTGATGAAGTATGATAATACGAAACACTAGCATGGCAGGACGTCACTGTGAATTCAATCATTATCATATAGTAATTATGAAGTGGAAGACCTAGAGTTCAATCCACTAGCATGTTGGAATGATGAAAAGGCATTTTGCTGCAGTTTATAATCTTCTGGCGAATTCTGTGGGTTCCAACCTAACTGATAAATATAAAAATTCGATAAAGAACCATTCCAAATATTATTTTCTTCTGATCAGCAATCCAGCAGTCCTACTTTTCAGCCAAGAGATTATAGATAACCTGTGTTTTCTTATCGAATAGATCATTGTTCACTGTACACTTACTGGTCTCGTCCAGGAGCTGAATCGGATGGAGGTCGGTCGCGTTGTCGCTGATGTTGACGGAAAGTCGCTGCGAAGCCTGGTCGATCTGCCACCCGCCGGAAAGCTTACACGAGCGGATGACGAGGGGTGATGACGAAGCAAGGGTCCTGTGCACACTCAGACGAGCCCACGAGTCGTTAGAGACCAGAAACCAGGGAAAAAATCCCCGGGTCAGATCCTCCAACGCTCAAGTCAGGTACTTTTTCCCCAGAAGCACAAAGAAAGGACGAAAAGTGAAAGACAAGTATGAAAAGACGAGTGAGCGTACCTGCGTAAGGGACAAAGCTTCCCTTTTTATATTGCAATGGGTGCTTCTGGAGTCTGACGAGTGTCAGGAAATGTCGGGTGTCAGGCGTTGTCTGGCGGTGGATGACACGTGGCGTCCTCCTATAGGTCCAGGAAGGAATCAGCGGGCGATGAGCATCCAACCGTTAACATATTCTCTGACAGACAGTGATTATTCCCTAACAGGCTGTTACGATTCCCTGACTTGCTTGTCGTACGTGTAGTGTATGCCTATCCCGATCTGTTAATCCTAATCCTGGACTGGATCCCTGTATCTTCCGACCTCGATCTGTGGGTGTAGACCTACCTTTCCTGATCTGCGTTTGTCGCTTCCCAAGTCCAGACCTGTGTCCGTCCTTGTCCTGCATGTCCTGTTCTTTGAACTTCTGACATGCCTTACCTTGTAAGTTATGACCTGTAAGCCTTAGTCTGGTTCCGCTTATTCTGAATCCCGACCTGTACGCCTCAGTTTGCTTCCGCCTATCCTGAGTCCTGACCTGTGCGCCTCAGTTTGCTTCCGCTTATCCTGAGTCCTGACCTGTACGCCTTACTTTGCTTCCGCTAATCCTGAGTCCTGGCCTGCACTCGTCAGTCTGATTCCGTATGTCCCGATCTGTCCGCTTCAACCTGGGTGCCTATGCCACGAGTCTATAAGTCCTGACCTGTATCCTTGGTTGACACATCCCGACCTGTACGCTTTGGTCCATGCATCCTTCGCCGCAAGGCTATAAATCCTAACATGTATCCTTGGCTGGCACATCCCGACCTGTACGCTTTGGTCCCTGTGTTCTGTGCCGCAAGTCTATAAGTCCTGACTTGTATCTTTGGTTGACACATCCCGACCGGTACACTTTGGTCCCTGTGTTTTGTGTCTCAAGGCTATAACTCTTGACCTGTATCCTTGGTTAGCACATCCCGACCGGTACGTTTTGGTCCTTGTGTTTTGTGTCGCAAAGCTATAAGTCTTGACATGTATCTTTGGTTGGCACATCCCGACCTGTACGCTTTGGTCCCTGTGTTCTGTGTCGCGAGGCTATAAGTCCTAACCTATATCCTTGGTTGACACATCCCGACCTGTACGTTTTGGTCCATGCATCCTTTGCTGCAAGGTTATAAGTACTAACTTGTATCCTTGGTTGACACATCCCGACCTGTACACTTTGGCCCATGCATCCTTTGCCGCAAGGCTATAAGTCCTGACCTGTATCCTTGGTTGGCACATTTCGACCTGTACGTTTTGGTCCCTGTGTTCTGTGTCGCAAAGTTATAAGTCCTGACCTGTATCCTTGGTTGGCGCATCCCGACCTGTACGCTTTGGTCTCTGTGTTCTGTGTCGCAAGACTATAAGCCCTGATCTGTATCCTTACCTCCGAGTTCCTACTTGACGCGTAGGCTTAACCTCGGATTAGCACTTGTGCTTGACCAGGACCATTTTATAATCCGACCCTTTGATATCCACGTAGGCCGGCTTTTTTACCTCCATGTAGGTCAAACTCTTGACCATCACGTAAGCCTGACTTTTGATCGTCATGTAGGCTTACCTTCTAATCGTCACACGGACTTAACTTTTGACCGTTACATGGACTTAACTTCCGACCACGTCTGACCTGACCCGTAATTATGCATCGTATCACTTACCATCAGCGTAATGTGACTATGTGAGTGAGTCGTTCTTATCACTTTCTAACAACGGGGAGAAGTTTATTGATGCCTTTCTCTTATTTTTGTCTTTATCTCAATTAATAGAGAGCTGTGATGGCCGAAAGCTAAAACTGTGGTGCTTGCATGATTGTTGAAGCTGGTCCCATGCACTCAGTCTCAATATAATGCCGAAGGATTAAATTGAATCAGATTTGAACGTATCATTCAAATAGTCTTAAGTGGTTTCCAGTTGGAGCAGCATATATTGCACATATATATATATATTATTGATATAAAATATATAAGTTGTCATTCAGAATATTCATGCCAGCTGCTCCATTAAAGGAATCACATAATGTCTGTTCTTTGTCTTGTGCTCAAATCATAGCTATCTAGTTCTATCATTGAGCCAACAACAAGCTAAGTGGCTAAAGCAATCATATATCTGATTCTTGTAAATTGTTTTAGCTATCTTTTTCTTCTCTTCACTTTTTAAGTTCTTTGCGTTTTCTTTAATTTGCCTATTGATGATGCGCATGCATCATGCATGCAGTGAACTTGATGCCCAATATTTAAAATATAAGATGCATGAAATTTCTGATCCTACATTTGAGCTTCAGAGTTCAGAGAAGAGCATTTGAAGTTTCAAATGGGCCATACCCTTATTTTTGGAAGCCAATCTTGTTAGAAACAAAGGGACCAATTGTAGTTGCTTGAGATTATTTTGTACATTCAATTATTATATGATTTTGTATGGACCATCGTTAGGTTAGGTTTCCCCTATGACGAGTTATAAAGAAATCAGCCAAGAACAATGGTTTCCTTGTCCACTTGTCTAACGAAGCTAATTCATTGTGAAAGATGATGCTACTTTAGTGGTTGCATGTCTTAATCTCACTTGATGCAACATTTTTTCCGACACATTGTGAAATTAAATTCCATTTTTTTCAGCATTTTATCAACATAAACTAAGTATACATATTTTTATATGCATGTCTTAATAATGTGTACTTCAATTAATTTAATTTAATTATTATTTTTGTTATAAATGATATGCAATTATTGTGGATATCATCATGACCATTAGGGCATCTCCAATAATTAAATCTCTTCGTAAGTTTTTTTTTAATTTCCAATATGTCACATCAAAAATAGAAAAATCTACTATTCTCTCCACAATAAAAAAACCTCCATACAACTTTTTTTTTGTGGGTCCTACATTACAAATCATACATCTTTATTTTTATTTTTTTCATTTAATATCTCTATATAATTTTTACTTAATATTTTATTTAATTCTCATCTTTAAATTAACTCCGCCCATGATGACCGGTCATGGCCGGTCCCAAGCCCGGATAAAGGAGGAGGGTTGCGTTAGGTTGCCAGCCAGCGTCAAACTATGGCAAATATTCAATGAATGAATCCATTAAACTATTGTGCTAATGCTAGGTTGTTCCCCGGAAAGAACGCGTTGCAGGGTCCGACTGTAACGTCTCGGCAAGGACCGCTACATCTCCAGAACTCGGGTGTAGTGATAAATATGCAAGAGTTCGCGTTACAGGGTCCGACTGTAACATCTCAGCAAGGACCGCTACATCTCCATGAGAACTTGGGTGTAGTGTTAAATAGGCAAAAGTTCTCACACCATAGGTTAGATAAGAACAAATATGATAGGAAAACTAATAATCTAAGATTTGGAACATGGAATATAGGAACTCTCACTGGTAAATCAATAGAGGTAGTAGATATGATGATTAGGAGAAAAATTAGTATTTTGTGTGTACAAGAGACAAAATGGATAGGCGAGAAGGCAAAGATGATAGAGAACTCCGGTTTTAAGTTATGGTACACTGGAAAGAGTAAAGCAAGAAATGGAGTGGGTATCATTGTAGATAGTTTGTTAAAGGATGAAGTTGTAGGAGTAGTTAGAAAATGGGATAGAATTATAGCCCTTAAGATAATAGTGGGGAAAGAAACTATGAACATAATTAGTGTATATGCACCACAAGTAGGATTAGAATTAAGGTTTTGGGAGGACTTAGATGAAATATTACAAAATATTCCACCAAATGAAATGATTTTAATAGGAGGTGATCTAAATGGGCATGTCGGAGTGAAAAATGAGGAATATGAGAGAGTACATGGAAGTTATGAGTTTGGAACGAGGAATGAGGAAGGGAAAACTATATTAGATTTTGCGATAGCATATGACCTTATATTAGCTAATACGTTTTTTAAGAAAAGAGAAGAACACTTAGTCACATTCAAAAGTGGGAATAATAAATCGCAAATTGACTTTCTTATGGTTAGGAAGAAGGATATAAAGATTTGTAAAGATTGCAAAGTCATCCCTGGAGAAAGCTTAACTACCCAACATAGGGTAGTAGTATTGGATATACGCCTCAAACATAGTATCAATAGAAAGAAAATCTATACAATTCCTAGAATTAAGTGGTGGAAGTTAAAGGATGGGAAACAAAATATATTTAAAGAGAAGATAGTGTTAGGACCTTCGGATGACTAGAGAGGGGGGTGTGAATAGCCTCCTCTAAAAACTCAATTAATCTCCTCACAAAAGTTTGTTAGCACAGCGGAAATAAGCAAAAGGAAAACTGATGCAAGGAAACGAAACAACCCACCACTAACAGAACAAGGATGTACGAGGTTCGGGGATAACTTGCCCCTACTCCTTGGCGTATCCGTAAGGTGGACGATCCCTTGATCTTTCGGTAGATCACACCCCGGACAGATTCCGGCTAAGTATTTCTCCTTCTCGGTGGAGTAACCTCTCCACAAAGTCTCAGAAAAGATTTGAAATGAAGCACAAGACTTACAGAGTTTAGTGGCTAAAAGGAATGAACAATAAACTTACAGCCACGATGAAAGCAAAACGCAAAGACAGAAGAAGTTCCTCAGCCAAGAGCTCAAAAACACAGCACTCTTGCTTGATCGACAGAGAGTTTTTGAAAAATCCTATCCAAACCTCTCTTCTTCCTTCTTCTTATTCCTCTGCTTTCTCACTGTCTTCAGCCAGAGCCGAATCACTGTCACCTGTATCGAATCACTGCGACCAACTCAGGCGTCGCCAATCACTCTTCCTCCTCATCTGGTTCTCTGAACTCACACCAATACCATCCATGGTCTTCACTGGTGTCTCTGAGCTCGAACCAATAAGCAAGAGTCAAGTTGTTGCCAACTGATCGCAGCCAGTGAACGTTGACGCTCCAATTGCACCATTTACAGTGAAACACAGCAGAAAGAGCACTTGGTCTTATTCTTCTAATGAAGCTTAATTTGAATTTAAGCATTGGCACGACACCTGCAACCTGTAACTCAAAAAGCTTACAGCAGATGGTTAGATCATATGAATCAGAAATCGCAGGGAAACAGCAGAAGACAAACGACATCGTTGTGGATCGGTCAACAGACCGATCCATGGCCCTCTGGACCGATCAGGACACATCCTGATCGGTCTGGGATGATGTTGATCGGTCTGTGGACCGATCAGCCTATAGGTGGATCGGTCCACAGACCGATCCGCCTATTGTTCTGAATCGCATTGCTTCTTACTGATCGGTCACCAGACCAATCAGATAACCCAAAGAGAGCTACTGTGTGGTTACTGATCGGTCACGAGATCGATCAGATAACTAAGATATTACTGGATCGGTCGACAGACCGATCCAGACAGCCAAAGTATCACTGGATCGGTCAACAGACCGATCCAATGCCTCTGTTGGTTTTAGAGCTTCCCAGCCCTAAACCCTAACGTCTTCCTGGTCTAGAGAACGAGCTACCGAGCCCTCTCTGACCTAGTCTGGAGAACGAGCTACCGAGCCCTCTCTGACCTAGTCTGGAGAACGAGCTGCCGAGCCCTCTCCGACTTCGTCCGGTCCAGAGAACGAGCTACCGAGCCCTCTCTGACCTAGTCCGGAGAACGAGCTACCGAGCCCTCTCCGACTTCCACGTCCGGGTCAGAGAACGAGCTACCGAGCCCTCTCTGACCTAGTCCGGAGAACGAGCTGCCGAGCCCTCTCCGACTTCGTCCGGTCCAGAGAACGAGCTGCCGAGCCCTCTCCGACTTCGTCCGGTCCAGAGAACGAGCTACCGAGCCCTCTCTGACCTAGTCCGGAGAACGAGCTACCGAGCCCTCTCCGACTTCGCGTGCCAAGTATCCGTACTTGGACTTTTCCTCTCCACATGATCAACCTTGATCATTAATCAGTCTGAGTTTAATTAATATCTGATACAAACTTAAATCAGTGTCAACATCAAAACAATAGCCAGGTCAGACTGTATTAACAATCTCCCCCTTTTTGTTGTTTGACAACACGATTTAAGTTTAGATCAGAAATGTTCATATTTCCCTAATTTTAGGGGAATCAAGATCCTCCCCCTAAGATAGATACAACATCATGTAAGGATAGGGGAATCAAGATCCTCCCCCTAAAGCCAAACTTTCATTTATCTCTAAACTTAGTTATCTTCTCCCCCTATGTCAAACACCGAAAAGGTGCGAATTAGGTAAGAAAACATTAAAGGACTCCCCCTTAACCCATACTGTCTTTTTCTTAATCCACCTAGAATGCCCTCTAAGTGTATTATAAGATAGTGATAAAGAAATAAGAGACATACAAGACATGGCATATGAACATCATATTAATAGCCAATAGGAAGTGAAACATAAAGAAAAACAAGAAAATGAGCAGCATAAATATATGAAATCAGCAAGTATCCAGGTCAGACATAAGTATCCAACAAATAACATCCAAAACATAGATAATCAAAATGACAGCATAAAACAATGTGTATCAATCAACCTCCTCATCATGAGGAGCATCAGCATCATCAGCTGGAGGAGTGGGTCCCTGAGGTGGCATGCCGCTGCTCGAGGATGGATAGCCCGGGAAATACAGCTGAGGTGGGTATCTGACCATCCATCCCATAATCGCCTGATGTGTCACCAACTGCTGACTGCGTAGATCATCGTAGCGCTGGTCAATCCGAACGCGCAGCCCGTGGAGCTCAGCAACCAGCAGCTCATCGTGCTGATCAATGCGGCTCTCCAGCTCGGCGATCTGCCAGCGCAGATCAGGATCTGCCAGCGCAGATCAGGATCTGCCTCTCCATCGTCAACAGCAGCAGCAGGAGGAGCAGCAACAGGAACAACCGTAACCTGTCATGGAGGTGCCCGTGGTAACTCACCTAGTGCTCTCCCATCCTTCCACCGAACCTCCCCATTCTGTCCTATGATGCCAGACTTAGAAAATGCTCGTTTCCCAAGTCTGCAGTCCTGTCCGACCATCTTGACTATGTAGGACCGTGATCGTTCGATAGAGGGGGGGTGAATATCGATTCGAAAACTTGAGTTTAAAAGTACGCAGCGGAAAAGTAAATGAACACAGTTGATTTTACTTAGTTCGGAGCCTATGACGACTCATACTCGAAGGCCCGTGGTCCTTGACCACTTTCGTTGGGCAATCACTAGCAATTCGAATATGATTACAAAATGAGTACAAGAAATGCTAATGAAACAAAGTAATACCGACAAGGAAATTAACCAAAAAAGAAGGAGCACTTTGTCGGAGCTTTGTGAGCGTCGTGGGAGCGTAGAGCAGCAGGACAAGCAGTCGAAGAGTTCTCAGTTGTTGTTCTGAAGCTCCACCCCTGGGGCTTCTTTTATATGCTGCTCCGGGCGCCTGGATCCCTTCCGGGCGCCCTGGTGCGACGTGGCAAGTCCAGTCAGGATGCTCCACGTGGCGAGGCGACGCAGAGGATAAAACTTGCCTCCGGGTGCCCGGACCACCTTTTTCCAGAGATTCCTTCTCCTGCAAAACAAGGTTAGTCCGAGGCAAAATATACCCTGCAACACAGATTGTTAGCACAATGAATTAACAGAAAAAGTATGACTTAGATTCCGTATTTCCGAGACCAGAATCTAGTCACGATCTCGACTTAGATATCCGAAATGGATCTAAGCCGGATCGACGCCTAATGTTCCCTTCCTGGGAACGCGTCCTCGCAGTCACTCCCCTCCAGTGAGTTACCTCACTTACCTGCCAGACGTCCGGTCAGCCCGTCGACCCGTCTGGACTTCGTGCCAGCTATCCGGTCAGCCCGTCGACCTAGCTGGACTTCGTGCCTAAGCGTCCGGTCAGCCCGTCGACCCGCTTGGACTTCGTGCCAGCTATCCGGTCAGCCCGTTGACGTAGCTGGGCTTCGTGCCTAAGCGTCCGGTCAGCCCGTCGATCCGCTTGGACTTCGTGTCAGCTATCCGGTCAGCTCGTCGACCTAGCTGGGCTTCGTGCCAGACATCCGGTCAGCCCGTCGACCTGTCTGGACTTCTCCTGTACACTCGATCAAAGTGTCAGACAACAACAAACTAACTTAACCTGATTTGTCATTCATCAAAACCTGGGTTAAATCGTTAGTGCTAACCGCACCAACAATCTCCCCCTTTTTGATGGAATGACAACCTGGTTAAGTTAGTGAAAACATATGCAAGAAACAACATGCATTTATGTGATTTTAAAGTTAGTTTGTATTTTCAAATTGGTTTAACTAACTTAACCACCTAACCGTGGTTTTAAAGTTAGTTTTTATTTTCAAATTGGTTTAGCTAACTTAACCACCTAACCCTTCCCCTTTGGCATTCATCAAAAGTAATCATGGATAAAGTAAGCACAGACTTCAGACAAAGAAAAAATGTCAAGATAATCTGGGGGAGTTTAAACTTTTTTTGAAAACTTGTTTGAAGCATTAGCTTTTAGCTTTTAGAAAAATAACTTTCAAACATAAGTGTATAAGTTCTAAATTTCAAGATCAAGTTTTAAATTTTCAAGAAACGTTTCAACTTTGAAACGCTTTTCAAACATAAGTTTTCAAAATCAAAAATTCCAAAACTAAGTTTGAAAAATCCAGTTTTCAAAAACTGATTGAAATTAATTTTTCAACACTAAGTTTGTAAAAGATTCAAATTTCAAAATTAAGAAAAATGATTTTGAACTTTACTTTTAGTTTTCAAAAATAATTTTGTAGAATTCTTTTTCTAAAATCAAATTTTCAAAGTTCAAAAGTACTAGTTTCAAAACCATGGTTTAAAATACTAGAAAAGGTCAGTTTTCAAGGATTAAGTAAAAAGGATAAAAAGTTTGTGATTTAAAACAAACAATTGTGAGTTGATTTAAGAAATTTTTCACAATTTTAAACAGGTTGATTTTGAAATTTGATTTTTAAACTTTGATTTTCAAAATTAAGTTTAAAATTCGATTTGAAAAACTGAATTAGTTTTATTTCTCCCCCTGAACCTGACATAAAATTTTGAAAATATTTGCTAAATATATTCAAAGTAGAAAAAAATTGAGGTAGAATTTTCTAGAGAGATTTTAAAGAGAAGATTAAAAAATAACACTTAAGGAGATAATTAAAAACCTCCCCCTGAATTTGATACTCCTTTAATTTATTAATCCTCCTTATTTATTACTCCCCCTTAATATAAAATTTTACAACCGTAACATATTTTCGTACCTAAGTGTTTTAGGCGATTGTATAATTATCTTTATAAAATTGTTCATTTAAATTTGACTAAACGTAATTAACGTTAGATTCAGTTGAAATGAGTTAACCTTTAGTGTAATGTTAAGTAAGATAAGTTGTTATTAATTCAATAATTAATCAATATTAATAATTTATTGATTAAATTTTTCTTGATTCAATAATTTAATATAATCTAAACTTTGTACTAATTGATGAAGGTGTTAGTTATAATTTAACTTTTCATTTACTTCCTTTTAAGTTGGATTAACTTAGTTTAAAGTTGGTAGTAATTTGAAGTTAAACTCGTTATTAAACAAGGTTAAGATTCGATAGAGGGGGGGGTGAATAGAGGGAGCATTAGCTTTTAGCTTTTAGAAAATAAGTTTTAATTTAAGTTTTAATTTTCAGCTAGGTTAAATTAAGTTGAAAAGTAATGTTTAAATTAAGTTTTAATGAGTTTTAATTTAAGATCTAATTTTCAGTTAAGTTAAATTAAAAAATAATTTTAAGGTTAAAATGATGTTTAAGATTAAAAATGAGTTTAAAGTCAATAATAATTTTTAAAGTGAAAATAGTCTATAGAAATAATTTATTATTATTACTATTTTAAGTTAAAAGAATTTTATTATAGTGAAAAAATAAGAAGAATTTTTCAAAATGATACATAATTTTTAAAATAGTTTTTAAATGATTTTTAAAATAGTTTTTAAATGATTTTTAATAATTTTTGAAATAATTTTTAAGTTAAAATAATTTTAAAAATATAATTTTTATATTAAAATAATTTTAAGTTAAAATAATTTTTATGTTAAAATAATTTTTAAAATAACAATAATTTTTAAAAGGTTTTAAAAGAATTTTTAAAGTTTTTAAAATGATTTTTAAAAGAGTTTTTAAAAATAATTTTTAAAATGTTTTAAAATAATTTTTTAAAGTTTTTAAAATGATTTTTAAAAGAGTTTTTAAAAGAATTTTTAAAAGAATTTTTTTTTTAAAGTTTTTTAAATGATTTTTATAAGAGTTTTTTAAAAGAATTTTTTAAATTTTTTTAAAATGATTTTTAAAAGAGTTTTTAAAAGAATTTTTAAAAGAATTTTTTAAAGTTTTTTTTTTAAATCATTTTTAAAAGAGTTTTTAAAATAATTTTTAAAAGAATTTTTTAAAGTTTTTATAATGATTTTTAAAAGAGTTTTTAAAGTAATTTTTAAAATGTTTTAAAATAATTTTTTTAAAAGAATTTTTTAAAGTTTTTAAAATGATTTTTAAAAGAGTTTTTAAAATAATTTTTAAAAGAATTTTTTAAAGTTTTTAAAATGATTTTTAAAAGAGTTTTTTAAAATAATTTTAAAAATGTTTTAAAAGAATTTTTAAAAGAATTTTTTATAGTTTTTAAAATGATATTTAAAAGAGTTTTTAAAATGTTTTAAAATAATTTTTAAAAGAATTTTTTAAAGTTTTTAAAATGATTTTTAAAAGAGTTTTTAAAATAATTTTTAAAATGTTTTAAAAGAATTTTTTAAAGTTTTTAAAATGATTTTTAAAAGAGTTTTTGAAATAAATTTTAAAAGAATTTTTTAAAGTTTTTAAAATGATTTTTAAAAGAGTTTTTAAAATAATTTTTAAAATGTTTTAAAAGAATTTTTTAAAAGAATTTTTTAAAGTTTTTAAAATGATTTTTAAAATAGTTTTTAAAATAATTTTTAAAAAATTTGAAAATAATTTTTAAGTTTAGAATAAAATTTTTTAAGTTAAATATAAAATTTTTAAAGTTAAATTTAAAAATATTTTTAAAGTTAATTTTTGTTTTAAAATAATTTTTTAAAGTTAATTTAAATTTTAAAATAATTTTTAAAGTTAATTTAATATTAATTTTTTTTAATTAATTTAGTTTTAATTCGAAATTCAATTTTTAATTAATTTTAATTTTAATTTTAATTTGAAATTCAAAATAAAATTTGAAATTTTAATTTAATTTGAAAATTAATTTGATCCTTATTCATCTCACCCGATCTAGATTATCAATCAGGGAATACTATAATTTTGTGAGATAAATTAGATTTAATTACAGAGTTTGGTTTAACTTGTGTTAGATTCAGGTTTAGCTTTGGTCTCAACAAATAGACATTCTTCGGATAAACTTCTAAGCTTGGTGAGTCACTTGGACGTCATTAGAAGTAGCCAACCTTTCGAGGTTTTCCGAATAGTCCTATCCACGGAGCTTAGTACTAAACCTTGGTCTAACTAGTTAGGATTCATTTAAAGGTAGCTTCGGTCGGTTCTACTTGGCCAAATGCACCAGATTGAAGTCATATCTTTCTAGACATGCGATGCCCAAGCTTCCCCAACGTACTATCATCAAAAAACTTCACCAGTACCATGATTCAAGTTAAACTTGAACCCTCTTTAACTAGTCCTAATTACCCTGTCGGGTAGGTTGGTTGGGGTTACCCTTTTCGGGTAGGTTGGTTAGGGTTACCCTGTCGGGTAGGTTAGTTTTGGAGGTGCCAGCTATTCTGGAACCTCCCCTGAATTATTGGCCATTAATTTAGTTTTTAGTTCTGGGTTTATTATAGTTAAGTTTTGGTTAAAATTTAATGTTTAATTTGCAATTTAGATTCAAGTTTTTAATTTTGAATTAATTAAATTAGTCAAATTATCTTTCTTTAAAAGAATGTATTTAATATTAAATTTTCTTTCAATTTCACTTTTATTAGGTTAATTGAATTATCTTTCTTTAATAGCTTATTTTTAAAGTTTAAGTTTTTATTCATTTTTAAATTTGAATTAATTAAATTGTTTGAATTATATTTCCTTAAAGGTTTATATTTTAACCTTTTATTAATTATTAATTTTGAATTTTTCAGATTATCTTTATTTAATATGTTATTTTTAATATTTAATTTTAATTTTGTTAAATTTAGTTTTGATTTTATCAAAGTGTTTGATTTTATTCTTATATTTTCTTTATTTTTTAAGTTGATATAATTAGTGGAATTTATTAGATTATTCTTATCATTAAAATTTAATTTTTTATTAATTAAATTATCTTGGGTTTGGATAGGATTTTCTAGATTAATATTGTCTAGATTATTAAATAATTTATTAATTTTATCTAGATCAATATTGACCTTGTCATCTCTATCATTTGAGTTTTCAGATTTGTTTAGGTTCAAGTTTGAATTTTTTAAATTAATTGGATTTGTTTTATCAGATAATATCCTAGGGGTAATTTTGTAATTATTGTCAACTACACTATTTTCACATATATTTTCTGAAATAATCAGATCGATGCTCATATTTTCTAAACTACTATTAGTAGGGGTATTTTGGTAAATATCACTAACCTTGAGCGCAACCCCTAATTCAGTAGGCTTTTCGATTGGATCTAACCCGAGTTCAGATTCGATTTTTACTTGATCCTCGAGCTCCATCGGCTCCTCGTGAAGTTTGATCAATTGGGTCCAAAGCTTATGTGCATCTTTGTACTTTTTTACTCTGCATAAAACATTGTTAGGTAAAACATTACAAATGATTTTACTTACATTTGTGTTTAGTTCTGAGTTCTGAGAAGGTTTTCTCAATATCAGCCAATAATCAAAGTTTACGCTTCCTAAGAAGCATTCCATTAATCGCTTCCAATAGTTGAAATCTTGATCGTATGGTGGTGGTTCGTGGGGGTTCCGTCCTTCTTGAAGAGTCATTATTCTTGCACACAGAGAAACAGAAAAAAAATCCCAAGACTTGGTCTTGGATTAGCAGTGCTGAAAAAAAATAATATTTCACTATTTTCGAAAAAAAATAATAAAATATTATTAAAATATTAATAAAATATTTGAAAAAATATTATTTCAAAATTTTGAAAATGTAATATTTTTTAAATACTAAATAATGGTGAAAAGATGGTGATGTATTTTTCAAAAACCATTTTGGAGGGAAAAAACGAAAGGCGTAAGGTTTTATTTAAAAGACAAACAATATCTAATTTTTTAAAAAAAAAAACGACCCCCCTTTGCTTGATTGGTGGTTGCACCAAATCAGAGCGATACCTGCTCTGATACCACTTGTAGGACCGTGATCGTTCGATAGAGGGGGGGGGGTGAATATCGATTCGAAAACTTGAGTTTAAAAGTACGCAGCGGAAAAGTAATTGAACACAGTTGATTTTACTTCGTTCGGAGCCTGTGACAACTCCTACTCGAAGGCCCGTGGTCCTTGACCACTTTCGTTGGGCAATCACTAGCAATTCGAATATGATTACAAAATGAGTACAAGAAATGCTAATGAAACAAAGTAATACCGACAAGGAAATTAACCAAAGAAGAAGGAGCACTTTGTCGGAGCTTTGTGAGCATCGTGGGAGCGTAGAGCAGCAGGACAAGCAGTCGAAGAGTTCTCAGTTGTTGTTCTGAAGCTCCACCCCTGGGGCTTCTTTTATATGCTGCTCCGGGCGTCTGGATCCCTTCCGGGCGCCCTGGTGCGACGTGGCAAGTCCAGTCAGGATGCTCCACGTGGCGAGGCGACGCAAAGGATAAAACTTGCCTCCGGGCGCCCGGATCCCTTCCGAGCGCCCGGACCTCCGGGCGCCCGGATCCCTTCCGAGCGCCCGGACCTCCGGGCGCCCGGACCACCTTTTTCCAGAGATTCCTTCTCCTGCAAAACAAGGTTAGTCCGAGGCAAAATATACCCTGCAACACAAATTGTTAGCACAATGAATTAACAGAAAAAGTATGACTTAGATTCCGTCTTTCCGAGACCAGAATCTAGTCACGATCTCGACTTAGATATCCGAAATGGATCTAAGCTGGATCGACGCCTAATGTTCCCTTCCTGGGAACGCGTCCTCGCAGTCACTCCCCTCCAGTGAGTTACCTCACTTACCTGCCAGACGTCCGGTCAGCCCGTCGACCCGTCTGGACTTCGTGCCAGCTATCCGGTCAGCCCGTCGACCTAGCTGGACTTCGTGCCTAAGCGTCCGGTCAACCCGTCGACCCACTTGGACTTCGTGCCAGCTATCCGGTCAGCCCGTCAACCTAGCTGGGCTTCGTGCCTAAGCGCTCGGTCAGCCCGTCAACCCGCTTGGACTTCGTGCCAGCTATCCGGTCAGCTCGTCGACCTAGCTGGGCTTCGTGCCAGACATCCGGTCAGCCCGTCGACCTGTCTGGACTTCTCCTGCACACTCGATCAAAGTGTCAGACAAAAACAAACTAACTTAACCTGATTTGTCATTCATCAAAACCTGGGTTAAATCGTTAGTGCTAACCGCACCAACAGACTATTCTACCCTTGGAGACATCAATCTGAAGGATCTCGAGCCAATCTGTAATTATATGCCCATAAGGCATATAAACAGTGAAGCTGTTTGGCTCACTATAGGAGATGATCGAAGAATAGATGCTAGACATGATGTCAAAGTCGAGACACCGACGTAATCCATAAAGCATCAGTCAATGATATGGTCGGATCTCAGACAAGGGTTTAGATGTGAGTGGCAGAAGGCAGTTTGTGACAATCTTAAAAAGAATGTAATCTGGGGCAGATAATCTCAAGGCTGCAAAAGTAGGAAAATCAACATCTAATTCATCTAGCCCACCCGGTCTAGGATGTCCGAAGAAATACTCATAAATGGAGTCAGATGAGACATCAAAGGGAGAAGGTAAGGGGTCTGGTAAATCAGGATATATAGAAAAGACATTTCCTGAACACCTCCGGCAAGCTAGATAATCAAAGAAAGCTGAGAAACTGAAATCAAGAGTCTGCTTAGCAACTTTTGTTTTATAACTTACATCATTAGTTTGATGAAGATTGTTATAAAACTCAGATACTAAGTCATAATTGATATCTCGTTCTAAATAGACAAGTGAATCAAGTTTGTAATAGGCAATGATTTCTGACACAGATGGACAAAATTCGTCCATGAATTTTTGATCCACAGACCTACAGGGAAGAAGTTTGAAGGTTCTTTGTTTAAAGGCTTCTTCAAAGTGATGGTTTGGAAATCGTCCAGAAACGGATGGTTGAGGTCGAGAGGGAGCCTTAGATTTGGACTTCTCAGACGACTTAGAGGTTCCTTCACCCACTTGTTTCTTCCTAAGGTTTAACAATGTGACACAATGGGGCAAATATGTGAGCACCGGAGCCACCAACAACCGATAACCAGAACAAAATGCACAGATACGGTGAGAAATTAAACTGAAATGCCAAGGTGAGTAGTTCTAGGGAAGTATGGAGTTACCTTGGTGCCATTGGAGTATCTTTTGGCTAGGGCTTTGGCTAGGGCTTCGGCGTGTAAAGAGAAGAGAAGAGTTGAGGTGTAGGAAAGTGTCGGCTAGGGCTTCAGCGTGAAAGGAGAAGAGAAAGGATCGGGAAGATTTAAGAGAGATCGGCTAGGTCCAGGTGTTGAAGTGATCGGATGGCTGTCCGATCAGGAGATATCAGAAACTTCCTGATCGGTCACCAGTCCGATCAGGAAACCTCCTGATCGGTCTCTGGACCGATCAGGGAACCTCCTGATCGGTCTGTAGACCGATCAGAAAATGATCAGTAGCCCTCTCTGCGTACCAGACTGACCTGATCGATCCCCGGACCGATCAGGGAACTCCTGATTGGTCTGTAGACCGATCAGTAGGCTTCCTGGCGTACAAAATGAACATGATCGGTCCCTGGACCGATCAGATTACAAACAGAAGGGTCTAGAGAGATTTTTGGATCGGTCGACAGACCGATCCACCTTCTCCTGATTAGGTTGTAGACCGATCAATGTCTGATACTGAAGTTTCTCTAGTAATTTCAGTAACTGAAATTCGTAGAGGTGTTCGATAATTCGTAGAAGTTTCTCCAATAAAACTTCCAAATTCAGTACCTAGAACCTGAAGAATCTACAAGCATAACTATTTCCTAAAGATTATGGTCTGAAATTGTTTATAGCCCGAAAGTTTCAGACATTTAGAAAAACAGACAACTCAAGGCTTGAAAACTGAAATTTTTGACCTGTTATGTTCCGTTTCAAGTTTGTCAAAATATAACCAAATTGCTATCATTATTTCAAGAACTTGTCCTAGTTTCAATCAAAATCATGAAAAGTATCGATCAAAAGTATCAAACAGTCCATCAACCAAAGTTACATAATTTCTAAGTAAAGATCCAACCAAGTTTCCTTGGTTGGAATATATGAGTAAGATGTAGGAACCAAATACACATAAATTATGTAATGGTCTTCCTCATACTCAATTTATGTCTCTTCAACCTAATTATTCAAGGGATGCATGATACATTTTGAATAATTCGGCTGATCCTAGCATCTCACCCCATTTCTAGCAAACAAAAATAATTTGTTAAACCTTATAGTTTGTGTGAGATGTTCCCAAGTTGCCCAAATTAATTTTCCTTTTTTTCTTATCGTTTTAATTGTCCTTATTGATCATGACGTGGTCCTAATGACCTATTGAGCCAAACACATTCCCAATTCTCTCCTCAAATGACTAAATTCATTTTCCGGAAGAGGTTTGGTGAAAATATCGGCTAGGTTTGACTTTGACTCAACATATGTGAATGCAATGTCTCCCCAAGCTACGTGATCTCTAATGAAGTGATGACGCACTTCAATATGTTTGGTCCTTGAATGATGGACTGGATTTTTTGTTAGGTTTATTGTGCTGATGTTACCACACAACACTTGCACTCCCTTATATGAAAGTCATAATCTTCTAGGGTGTGGATCATCCACAACAATTGTGATACACTCTCTCCCATGGCAATGTATTCAACCTCGATTGTAGAGAGAGCAACACAATGTTGCTTCCGACTTGACCAACTAACCAATAATGAACCTAAAAATTGGCAACCCCCACTAGTGCTTTTTCGATCCAATTTGCACCCAGCATAATCGGAGTCGGTATAACCTATCAGATTAAAAGACTCAGTACGAGGGTACCAGAGACCTACTCTAATTGTGCCCTTAAGGTATCTCAGAATTATCTTAACTACAATTAAATGAGATTCCTTGGCACATACTTGATATCTAGCGCACATGCCCACAGCAAAAAGTATGTCTGGTCGACTAGCTATGAGATATAGAAGACTACCGATCATGCTTCTATATTGCGTTAGATCAACTGGTTTTCCATTCTCATCATTGTCAAGGCGAGTGTTCGTCGCCATTGGAGTGAATACTTCCTTAGAGTCACTCATTTTGAATTTCTTGATCATCTCTTGAGTGTATTTTGTCTGATGGACATAAATGTCATCTCGAGTTTGTTTGATTTCAAGTCCAAGGAAGAATGTCAATTCTCCCACCAGACTCATCTCAAATTCACTTTCCATGTGAGTGATAAATTCATTCAAATAACCCTTGTTATTTGAGCCACAAATTATGTCATCGACATACACCTAGGCTACAAATATGTCTTCACCATCTCTACGCAGAAATAGTGTTGTATCTATTTGACCTCTTACAAAGCCCTTTTCTAGTAAGTAAGTTGACAACCTTTCATGCCAAGCTCGAGGTGCTTGTTTAAGCCCATAAAGAGCTTTCTTGAGCTTGTACACGTGGTTTGGAGCTTCGGTATTCACAAACCCCGGTGGTTGTTCAACATAGACCTCTTCTTTAATGAAATCATTTAAGAAGGCCGATTTAACGTCCATTTGATAGAGCTTGAAGCCTCTATGTGCAGCAAAAGCTAGCATTAAACGAATGGACTCTAATCGAGCCACGGGAGCATAAGTCTCATCATAATCAAGGCCTTCGACTTGACTATAGCCCTTGGCTACAAGTCTTGCCTTGTTTCTTACGACTTCTCCCTTTTGGTTTAACTTATTTTTGAAGACCCATTTGGTTCCAATAATGGTGGTCTTCTTAGGTCTAGGAACTAAGTCCCACACTTGGCTCCTTTCAAATTGACCTAACTCATCTTGCATAGCTATGATCCAATCAGGATCGTGCAATACCTCATCAACTAATTTTGGTTCGATTTCTGAGATCAAGGCGACCTCATTAGACTCATTTCTAAAGAATGATCTAGTCCTAACCCCTTGTTGAATGTCTCCCACAATCTGGTCTTGGGGATGACTAGAGGCTATCCTAGATTGCCTTGGTGTTGGCGGTGCCTCATGAGTGGTCTCACTAGACACAGGCAAGGGCTCAGTATCAGGCAAAGGATCAGACTGAGCCCTCTCTTGCCTTTGCTCATCATCATCGGAGTCAATTTCGACTCTTTCTATGTTTTGATCATTTAAACTTAGATTTCTAAGTTCAAATTGAATTTCTCCTACATCCCTTGATTGATCATTTGATTTAGGAATTTCTTCAAATGCTACATCCGAGGACTCTTTAATCAATTTAGTCCTATTGTTGTAGACTCGATAGACTTTGCTGATGAGAGAGTACCCGACTAGTATCCCTTCGTCAGCCTTAGCCGTGAACTTTCCAAGATGATCCTTGGTGTTCAAGATAAACACCTTACAACCAAACACCCTAAGATGTTTAATTGTAGGGGGTCTCCCAAACCAAAGTTCATGGGGAGTCTTTCCTAAAAACCTATGTATCAAGACTCGGTTTTGCACATAGCAAGCGGTATTTACAGCTTCAGCCCATAAGTAGCTCGGTAGTGAGTACTCATTGAGCATGCTTCGTGCAGCCTCTTGCAAGACTCGGTTCTTTCTCTCCACAACCCCATTTTGTTGTGGGGTCCTTGGAGTAGAGAACTCATGCCTATATCCTTTTTCTTGACAAAATTCTAAAAATCTATGGTTTTGAAATTCTCCACCATGATCACTTCTAATTGTTTTAATTGTTGTTGATTTTTCATTTTCAGTTCTTCTACAAAAAGAAACAAAAACATCTATGGTTTGATCCTTATTTTTCAAAAAGAAAGTCCATGTATATCTAGTAAAATCATCAATGATCACTAGGAAGTATCTACTTCCATTCAATGAAATAACATTACTGCAATAAATCTAAAGCAGTAGATGTACTTACAGCGCTTTTACCTTTATGAGACGCTTTTGTTTGCTTACCCTTTTGACATGCATCACATAATTTTGTCTTTTGGTACTTGATGCTTGGTAAGTCTCGCACTAATCCTTTGTTGGCCAGCTTTCGAATATTCTTCATATTTACGTGGGCCAACCTCCTATGCCATAGCCATGATTCTTCTTCTTTTGACATGAAACACTTAGCAGAGGCATTAGTAGCACTTTTAAAAAATACTTGATAAATGTTATCTACCCTTGTGCTTACTAGTACCGTGTCAAGTGTGTCAATGTGTTTGACCAGACATTGACTTGAATGAAACTCAATTGTGTAACCCGTATCACACAATTGGCTGACACTTAGGAGATTAAAGGTCATCCCCTTGACTAGAAGGACATTTTTTATTTGGAAACATTCGGATATATGAATATCTCCAACTCCTATAACCTTAAGGCTACCATTATTATCAAAGGACACATTACCTCTATTTTTGTTTTGAAGGGTAGTAAAGAGTGACTTGTCCCCGGTTATGTGCTTGGAGCATCCACTATCAACAAACCAAGTTGATAGATGCTCCCCCTTGACAAATGCCTACAAGACACGAAAGATAGATGTTTTAGGTACCCAAATCTTGGGACCTAATGCATCTACAATAAAAGACCTAGGAACTCATGTCTTGGTCACACCCTTCCTAGTCTCATGAACCCTAGAAGCATGTGATATATGAAATTGGGTTCTAGACACTAGGGAAATAAAACTAGATTCCTTAGGTTGATATCCTAACCCAGCCTTGTTGTAGACCGCCCTTTGGGCATTTAGAATCATATCTAAGGTCTTAGAACTAGTTGAGAATTTCTCAAGCATTTTCTTGAGTTTCTCAATTTCACTCTTTAAGGCTTTGTTTTCATCCTCAAGAAGCTCTTGATGTAGGTCATCAACCTCATCTTCCCTAAGAGTCTTCTAGTGTTCTACTTCATCTTTTAATGATTTGATTTCAGTTTTTGATTTCTTAAGCAAAGTAGATAAATGTGCAATAGTTTTATAGCATTTTTCTAAGTGAGGAGAAGTTACCTCTTCATCATCCGAAGATGATGAAGCCGCGGCTGATATATCACTTCCGGAATCTGATTCCTCCCTTGCCATGAGCGCTAATTGACGAGTGCTTTTCTCCTTCTTCTCTTCCTCCGATGAGCTTGAGGAGGATTCATCCCAAGTAGCTTTGAGAGCTTTCTTCTTCTTAGCCCTTTCCTCCTTCTTCTTGAGTTTTGGACACTCGCTCCGATAGTGTCCTTTCTTGCTACACTCATAACACGTAACATTAGTCTTGTCAACATTTTGATCAATAGACTTACCTTTCCCTTTGTATCTCCGGCTCCTTCTCATGATTCTCCTTACGAAGTTGGCCATCTCGCTTGATGATGATCCACCTTCATCATCAGACTCGGAGGAGGATGAGGATGTAGGAATCTCTTTCTCCTTCTTCTTTTCTTTCTTCCTTCTTCCATCCTTGCTCTTTTCTCCTGCAACTAAGGCAATACCTTTCTCTTTTTGACCCTTGTTAGCAAGTTCATGAAGTTCCATTTCACAAAAGAATTCATCTAATTTAACAATTGAAAGGTCCTTGGAGACCTTGTAGGCATCTACCATAGATGACCACAAGGCATTCCTCGGAAAGGCTTTGAGAGCGTACCTTACAAGATCGCGATTCTCTACACGTTCATCTACGGAATGAAAATCATTGATGATCTCTTTGAACCTTCCGTGTAGTTCACTTACCGTTTCGTTCTCCTTCATGGTGAGATTTTGTAGTTGGTTTAGGAACAAGTCTCTCTTGGCGATCCGAGAGTCTCGGGTTCCTTCTTGGAGCTCGATGAGCTTGTTCAACAAATCTTTTGCGCTCACAAATGGACCTACCTTGACAAGTTGATCTTTGGCTATCCCACATTGTAGAGTGACCACCGCCTTAGCATCGGCTTGTCCTTTGCGAGTTTGCTCGGCGGACCACCTTGACGACTCTAGTTCTTTACCTTCTTCGTCCTTCGGAGGTGTGAACCCTTCCTTGACCGAGAACCACATGGAGATGTCGGTCTTGAGATAATACTCCATACGGCTCTTCCAATATTGGAAGTCCGCTCCGTCGAAGTAGGGTGGACGATTGGTGCTAAAACCTTCCTTCATAGCCATCTTCTTGCTCTTTAGGGTGTTAATCCGGATGAAGAGCGCCTTGCTCTGATACCACTTGTTAGGACCTTCGGATGGCTAGAGAGGGGGGTGTGAATAGCCTCCTCTAAAAACTCAATTAATCTCCTCACAAAAGTTTGTTAGCACAGCGAAAATAAGCAAAAGGAAAACTGATGCAAGGAAAAGAAACAACCCACCACTAACACAACAAGGATGTACGAGGTTCGGGGATAACTTGCCCCTACTCCTCGGCGTATCCATAAGGTGGACGATCCCTTGATCTTTCGGTAGATCACACCCCGGGCAGATTCCGGCTAAGTATTTCTCCTTCTCGGTGGAGTAATCTCTCCACAAAGTCTCAGAAAAGATTTGAAATGAAGTACAAGACTTACAGAGTTTAGTGGCTAAAAGGAATGAACAATAAACTTACAGCCACGATGAAAGCAAAACGCAAAGACAGAAGAAGTTCCTCAGCCAAGAGCTCAAAAACACAGCACTCTTGCTTGATCGACAGAGAGTTTTTGAAAAATCCTATCCAAACCTCTCTTCTTCCTTCTTCTTATTCCTCTGCTTTCTCACTGTCTTCAGCCAGAGCCGAATCACTGTCACCTGTATCGAATCACTGCGACCAACTCAGGCGTCGCCAATCACTCTTCCTCCTCATCTGGTTCTCTGAACTCACACCAATACCATCCATGGTCTTCACTGGTGTCTCTGAGCTCGAACCAATAAGCAAGAGTCAAGTTGTTGCCAACTGATCGCAGCCAGTGAACGTTGACGCTCCAATTGCACCATTTGTAGCGAAACACAGCAGAAAGAGCACTTGGTCTTATTCTTCTGATGGAGTTTAATTTGAATTTAAGCATTGGCATGACACCTGCAACCTGTAACTCAAAAAGCTTACAGCAGATGGTTAGATCAGATGAATCAGAAATCACAGAGAAACAGCAGAAGACAAACGACATCGTTGTGGATCGGTCAACAGACCGATCCATGGCCCTCTGGACCGATCAGGACACATCCTGATCGGTATGGGATGATGCTGATCGGTCTGTGGACCGATCAGCCTATAGGTGGATCGGTCCACAGACCGATCCGCCTATTGTTCTGAATCGCATTGCTTCTTACTGATCGGTCACCAGACCGATCAGATAGCCCACAGAGAGCTACTGTATGGTTACTGATCGGTCACGAGACCGATCAGATAACTAAGGTATTACTGGACCGATCCAGACAGCCAAAGTATCACTGGATCGGTCAACAGACCGATCCAATGCCTTTGTTGGTTTTAGAGCTTCCCAGCCCTAAACCCTAACGTCTTCCTGGTCCAGAGAACGAGCTACCGAGCCCTCTCTGACCTAGTCTGGAAAACGAGCTACCGAGCCCTCTCTGACCTAGTATGGAGAACGAGCTGCCGAGCCCTCTCCGACTTCGTCCGGTCCAGAGAACGAGCTACCGAGCCCTCTCTGACCTAGTACGGAGAATGAGCTATCGAGCCCTCTCCGACTTCCACGTCCGGGTCAGAGAACGAGCTACCGAGCCCTCTCTGACCTAGTCTGGAGAACGAGCTGCCGAGCCCTCTCCGACTTCGTCCGGTCCAGAGAACGAGCTACCGAGCCCTCTCTGACCTAGTCCGGATAACGAGCTACCGAGCCCTCTCTGACCTAGTCTGGAGAACGAACTGCCGAGCCCTCTCCGACTTCGTCCGGTCCAGAGAACGAGCTACCGAGCCCTCTCTGACCTAGTCCGGAGAACGAGCTACCGAGCCCTCTCCGACTTCGCGTGCCAAGTATCTGTACTTGGACTTTTCCTCTCCACATGATCAACCTTGATCATTAATCAGTCTGAGTTTAATTAATATCTGATACAAACTTAAATCAGTGTCAACATCAAAACAATAGCCAGGTCAGACTGTATTAACAGATAGAAGTACAAGCATTAGGTGAAATATACGATGACTCTCATACAACATGTGATAAGATAGTATCAAAGTTGAAAATAGTAGCTAAAAGTGTACTCAGTGAGTCAAAGGGACATGCACCACTAAGGAAAGAATCTTGGTGGTGGAATGAGAAAGTACAAGAGAAAGTGAAGGAAAAACGAATAGCTTATAAGGAATTATATATTTGTAAGAACGAGGAAAACTTAAAAAAATATACAATAGCCAAGAAAGAAGCTAAGAAAGTAGTGAGTGAAGCAAAAAATGAAACTTTGAACGCTTATATCAAAAATTGGATACAAAAGAAGGGGAAAGAGACATTTATAGAATAGCTAAAGTGAGAGAAAGGAAAACAAGAGATCTTAGCCAAATAAAATGTATTAAATATGAATGTAATAGGGTATTAGTAAATGATGGAGAAATAAAAGAGCGGTGGAAGAGGTATTTTCATCAACTTTTTAATGAAAGTTTAGGTGACCAACTTAACTTCGGTAATTTAATTAGGTCAAATGAGCATAGAAATTTTAATTTTTATCGTAGAATTCAAACTTCAGAAGTAAAATAAACTTTAAATGAGATGCACAATGGAAAAGCCATTGGACCAGATGATATTCCGATAGAGGTATGGAAGTGCTTAGGGAAACAAGGTATTGAATGGCTTACAAAATTATTTAACATGATATTGAAAACGAAAAGAATACCTGATCAATGGAGGATAAGTACTCTAGTTCCCTTATATAAGAACAAGGGAGACATACAAAATTGTGCAAACTATAGGGGTATTAAACTAATGAGTCATACTATGAAACTTTGGGAAAAAGTAATAGAAAAAAGATTAAGGAAGGAGACCACAGTGACAAAAAATCAATTTGGGTTCATGCTTGGAAGGTCGACAATAGAAGCTATACATCTCCTTAGACAATTAATTGAAAAATATCGGGAGCAAAAACAAGATCTACACATGGTATTCATTGACTTAGAAAAAGATTATGATAGAGTCCCAAGAGAAATTATTTGGAGAATTTTAGAAAAGAGAGTTGTTAGTGTAACATATATTGAACTAATTAAGGATATGTATGAGGATGTAACGACCAGAGTAAAGACTTCAGGCGGAGTAACTGAAGCATTTCCAATAAAGATAGGGTTACATCAAGGATCAGCCCTAAGTCCCTATCTTTTTACACTAATTATGGACGAACTCACTGCGCAAATTCAAGACACAGTACCGTGGTGCATGTTGTTTGCAGATGATATTATTTTGGTAGATGAGACACGTGAAGGAGTAAATGCTAAGCTTGAATCTTGGAGAGAAACACTAGAAGGGAAAGGTTTTAAGCTTAGTAGATTAAAGACAGAATATATGGAATTTAAGTTTAGCAATATTAGAAGTAATGAAACAATTGTTAAGATAGGAGAGGACGAGTTGCCCGGAATCGAGAGATTTAAATATTTAGGATCATTTTTACAAAATGATGGAAGGATTGAGAGAGATGTCTTACATAGAATACAAGCAGGATGGATGAAATGGAGGGGAGCGTCGGGTGTTTTATGTGACCGTAAAGTACCTCTTAAACTTAAAGGTAAGTTCTATAAAATCGCAGTTAGACCTGCTATGTTATATGGAGCTGAATGTTGGGCTATGACTCGAGCACATGAGCATAAAATGAGAGTTGCAGAGATGAGGATGCTAAGGTGGATGTGTGGACATACGAAGATGGACAAAATAAGGAATGAGAGCATTAGAGAGAAAGTCGGAGTTGCATCTGTTGAGGACAAACTCCGAGAGACACGTTTAAGATGATACAGACATGTACTTAGACGACCAATAAATGCTCCAGTTAGGCGATGTGAAACCATGATAAACATGCATATCAAACGAGGAAGAGGACGACCAAAAAAGACTTGGTTAGCAACAATAAAACAAGATAAAATTTATTTAAATATAGATGATAATATAATAGGAGATAGGGCTCAATGGCGTAAAAGGATTCATACAGCCGACCCCACCTAGTGGGAAAAGGCTTGGTTGTTGTTGTTGTTGTCTCATCTTTAAATTAATTTATTTGGTTTACCCCGCCATGCGTCTATGACCTGTGTACCTGCATGAACCTCCCTCCATATCCGTGGGGCCGGCACTAGGGGGGCCGCTAAGGTAGCGGATCTACCTTTTTTTAAATTAATTTATTTATAATTTTTAATTAATAAATTAATAAACTTATGATTTTTAATTTAATTATAGTCATTTGTATTTTTTTTAACTTACCAAATATATTTATTTTCAAAAGAAAAGTGTATAATTTAACTATTAAATAAAATATTTAATGGTTTTAAAAAAATCAAACATGCAATATTAATTTTTCAATGATTAATGGCTCCATCTTCAAGAGAAAAAAAACAGGTTTGAAATATCAAACCTGCTCTTAAAATAAAAACCTCAAAGCTTATGTATCCACTCATTAGAGCTTTTTTGTTGAACTTTTTCAACTTTACAAACCTGTTAAAAAAGCTGCATTGAAGATGCTCTTAGCTCTTGGATTACCACATTCAAGAGTGGCCATTGACTTTTGGATTACCATATTAAATAGGGGTGTATTTTCATTAATTACTTCTAAACATCTTTGTAATCTCATGGCATACAATCAAAGAGAGAAATAAAATTCTTCTTCTCTTCTTCTCTTTAAATTCTTTCTATTGTCTAGATATTTTATAATAGATTATGAGTTTTGCTCGAATTTTATACAAGCTTAGCATCAAGATCATCTTAGACAATCACAACTTGTAAGTATCATTGTCTTGCCTATTGATGCTTTGCTTTTATATAAACAAGTTAATCCTCCTCCTATATATATATATATATATATATATATATATATATATATATATATATATATATATATATATATATATATATATATACTAATTAAGAATTTATTCCCTAATTTATCTCACTAATGGCATTCTTGAAATTTACATGATATGGTAGAAATGTGCTAATCATATTTGTGTTGTTGCTCCTTGTGATTCTTTTTGAACATCTCTTGTGTCAATTTTTTTTAACTTCAATACTTGTTGTTTAAAAAATTTTCTTAACATATTGTCACTAATAATATATTTTAGTAACATTTGTATATATTATTTTCTAGTTTATTTTTGTGCTTATGTGATAGTAATTTATGTCAAATCTTACCAAACTTGAGTTTGTGGTTCTCAACATTTCGGGGAAAAAATTACTTGTCATGAATACTTGATGCTGGAATTCATATGGATGCAAATGAACTCAGAGAAGCAATTAAATAAAATAATAAAGAGACTTTACAAAATTGAGCCAAGGTAATGATTTTTCTCCGTCACCACCTCCACGAAAATTTAAAAATCGAGTATTTGTTAGTGAAAAATCCACTTGAATTACGGAAAAGTCTGAAGGAAAGATTTAACCACTAAAAAATGGTAATACTCCCTAAAGCTTGTTATGATGAGATTCATTTGAGATTCCAATATTTAAATTAGCTAGTCAATACAATTCAGTCATTTTTAAAATTAGTTCTTAATTAAAAGTATGTGGAGAGAATGTTACTGATTGTAATATGTTAGAGAAAATGCTCTTCACTTTTCATGTCTCGAATATACTCCTACAACAACAATATCAAGAAAAAGATTTTAAAAAGTACTCAAAATTGATTTCTTGTTTACTTGTGGCTGAACAAAATAACGAGCTATTAATAAAAAATCTTGAATTTTGTCCAACGTGCTCTAGTACCCATTCCTTGAAGTGAATATGACAACTCACAACAATTCTAGATGTGGGCGAGGATGATTGTGGTCAAGGATGTGGTCGTTATCGTAGTTGAAATGTTTACCATAATGATCATGGTGGACATCTGAACCATTAGAAGTCAAAAAATAATGAGACAAAACAAGGAAAAAGTGGATCTAGTCAGAATGCTATGAATAAATGCTATAGATGTGAAGTGATTAGATATTGGTTGTGTACTTATCGTATGCCAAAGCATATTATCGAGCTTTATAAAGCTTTATTGAAGGAAACGAAGAATAATGTGGAGGCAAATACTCTATCTAAAAATGATGACCCTTTTAATGTTTTTGAGGGCTGAATTTGGTGATTTTAATTAATATAATTGTTTGAATTCATTAAATAAATTCAAGTTCATTATTTATTTATTTGAAGACTTATGGATATTATTGCATCTAAACTTGGATCAAAGCTTGAAGATGAGGATCTCTGTCTTGTAGACAGTGCGACTATACATAAAATTCTCTAAAAAAAAGATATTTCTCTCATCTTATTATGAAAAAGCAAAATGTGACTATTATATCTGGTAGTATAACCCTAATCGAAGGCTTCAGGAAAGCAAACATTTTACTATCAGAAGGGACTAATTTCTTGATCAGTAATGCATTATTTTCACCCAAATTTCATTGAAATATATTAAGTTTCGAAGATAGTATTCTTAATTACTATCATATTAAAACAACCAATATGGGAAATAATGAATATTTATGTGATCCGGTAATAAGTAGGGGTGATGACACGTGGAAAGTCAACGGTCAACGCCGTGAGTATCCGACCGAGTGGACGTATGTGTGTCTGATTCTGCATTACAGCTCGGCCTGATGCCGAGCTTCCGACACTAAGAAGACTCAAGCATGACTAGCAAGGAGGAACGAGCGTTGAGCGGCCAAGCGACCTCCCCTCTCGGTTGAACGAGGAGCGCAGCTTCGGCCCTGCAAATACGGTTTCTTCGCTCGGCGAGATAGAACCGGGACAATAGGATGATTGGCCGAGCGGACATCCCGCTCGATCCGACCCTAATGTCGCAATAGGATGATTGACCAAGCAGACATCCCGCTCGGTCCGGCCCTAGTGTCGCCTAAAAGGCACTAGCCGGACGGTCCCTCCGCTCAGCCCGGAAGAGGACAAAGGAAGCAGTTGAGGATATCTTCTTGGGGACCAGTGTCACCGACAAGTGGCATGGTTAAACAGAGAATCGTACGGAGGAAGCTTCTATTGTCTTGTCAGGATATGCTCATGATATTGAGGTATGACGTCAGACACACTTTTCTGACACATCCATTCCAGGTATGTTTTGAGGAGCGTGCACGCCTCGGGGATCGTGCATGCGCCTCTGGGGAGCCCTATATAAAGACCTCCAGATTTCGACGAAGGTATGTTCACTTCTTTATTGTAGCTATAGTTCTCGCTTCCCCTTTGCTCTACATCTTTCTACCGGAGATCTTACTTGAGCGTCGGAGGGTCATCGCTGGGGAACCCCTCCCCGGCTCGGCGTTGTGATTGCAGGTCCATGTCGGTAGGAGATCTACGCTTGCAGAGTCTTCGACCAGTCAACGGGAGTGTCATATCTCCATTGCCCATCGACTCAGCTTTCGGATAGGAACATTATGCATTACTAATGTTAAAATAGAACATAAACAAGTTTTAGAAAGACCGTCTATATTCTCTTTTGGTATTTATTATACATATATTAAACCGATTGAAATAAATATCATAGTAAACCAGAAGTTTACTAGCCAAAATAAATACCTTTTATGGTATGATAGGCTGGATCATCTTGGATAGGTAATGATACGAAGAATCATTGAATACTCTTCTGGACATCTATTGAAGAACATAAAGATTCGTCAATATAATGAATTCACATGTACTGTATGTTATTAAGGCAAATTGATAATAAAACCATTACCAAGTAAAATTGGAATTTAATCACTTGAATTTTTAAATCAGATACATGACGATATATGTGGACCAATTCACCCACCATGTGAACCATTTAGATATTCATAGTTTTAATAGATGCATCTACAAGATACTCATATGTGTGCCTATTATCAACTAGAAATCTTACATTTTTGAGATTATTTGCTCAGATAATTTGATTACGAGCACAATTTCCTAATTATCCCTTCAAAACAATCCGATAATGCTAGAGAATTTACTTCTCAAGCATTTAATAACTGTTGCATGTCTATTAGTATAAAGGTTGAACATCTTGTAAGTTTATTATGTTCATACTCAAAATGGCCTCGCAGAATTATTTATTAAAAGCTTTCAATTGATAGTGAGACCATTACTTATGAAAACCAACCTTCCCATTCATGCTTGGGGACATGCATTCTTACATGCATCAACATTATCTCTCATCCGACCCACTAGTTCTCAAGTTTTTTCCCCTTTACAATTGGTCTCTGGACGAGAACCTAATATCTCTCATTTACACACTTTTGGATGTGCAATTTATGTCCCCGTTACTCCCCCTCAGAGAACAAAACTGGGGCCTCAAAGGAAATTAGGTATTTATGTTGGTTTTAATTCTCCTTTAATTATCAAATTTCTTGAGCCCATGATGGGGAGATGTTTTTACTACTAGATTTCTTGATTGTCGATTTGTTGAGATATTTTTTTCCCAACTTTAGGGGGAGATAATACCAGGAAAGAAAAGTTAGAAAAAGAGATTACCTGGAATACTACTCCCCTAGGAAAGAAAAGTTAGAAAAAGAGATTACCTGGAATAATCAATCCTTATGTCATCTCGATCCTTACACAAAATAGTGTAAACTAGAAGTTCAATGGATCATTCATTTGCAACAGATTGCAAATCAATTGCCAGATAATTTCTTTAATCCAAATGAGTAACAAAATCATATATTCTTGTAGAAAATGCTCCTATCAGACTTGATGTCTCTGAATAACCCCTCCTAACAAATGAATCTGAACCATACTTGAAGCGTGGAAGACCAATGAGTTCTAAGGATAAAAACCCTCAAAAGAAAGAGGAACAAATGAAAAGATTGATCATAGAAAAAGGAAATAATTTGATTCAAGAAGAAAAACTTCTAGAAGAAGTTAAAAGAGATAATCAAGAAATATCAATCAATTACATTTCTACAATGAGAACATGGGATTGAGCAAATACAAATATTGATGAAATATTGCATACAATATGACAATTGATATTCTGAATGAAGACTTTAACCCTATGACTTTAAAGGAATGTCAATTAAGAAAGGATTGGCCAAAATGGAAGGATGCAATTTAGATAGAACTAACATCTCTCTCAAAACGTGAGGTTTGGGGCCTATTATATTATAAAAACACCTAAAGGTGTTAAACTAATAGGATATAAATGAGTATTCATAGAGAAAAGAAATGAGAAAAATGAGATTGAATGATACAAATCTCGACTAGTTGCACAAGGTTTTTCGTAAAGACTTGGGATTGACTATGAAAAGACATATTCTCCTATAATGGACAATATTACTTTCCATTATCTTATTGGTTTAGTAGCACAGAGAAGACTTCATATATGCAAATGATGGATGTTGTTACGACATATTTATATTGTGCACTAAATAATGACATATACATGAAAATCCCAGAATGACTAAAGATGCAAGAAGCATGCAATTCTCGAGAATTATTTTTTATTAGATTATACATATTTTTATAATCTTTAAAATAATCTGGGCATATGTGGTACAATCGCCTTAGTGAATATTTATTAAAAAAAGATTATATAACTAACCATATTTGTCCATGCATTTTTATAAAAAGGTTCGAATATAGTTTTTTGATAATCAATGTATATGTTGCATATGTTGATAACTTAAATATTATTGGCACTTATGAAGAGATCTCGAATGCAATAAATTATTTAAAGACATAATTTGAAATGAAAGATATTGATAAGACTAAATTTTGTCTCGGCCTACAATTCGAGTCTGTCCTCGAGATGGTAATGAGAAAATTATTGGTCCTAAAGTGTCAACTTAAGTGCAATTGGTGTTTTAATGTATCTAGCTAATAATACCCAACATGATATTACCTTTGTTGTAAATTCATTAGCAAAATATAGTTTTATTCCAACCAAAAGACATTGAAACGAAATTAAACATATTTTCGATATCTCCGAGGAACAATTAATATGGATCTATTTTATCCTCATGAGTCAAATGCAAAATGAATTGGGTATGTAGATGCAAGATACTTATCTGATCCACACAATGTCAGGTCTTAATTAGGTTATATATTCACATATGGTGGAACAATGATATCTTAGATATCTATGAAACAAACTATAACTGTCACTTCATCAAATCATGTTGAAATAATTGCACTCCATGAGGTAAGTCGTGAATGCGTGTGGTTGAGGTCAATGACTTATCACATTCAAGAATCATGCGGTTTATTAATGGACAAGAAAACTCCATCGATACTTTATGAAGATAATGCAGCTTGCATTTCTCAATTAAAAGGTATATACATTAACCGCGATAGAATGAAACATATTTCCTCAAAATTATTGTTCATATATGATCTACTATAAAGTGGAGATATTGACATACATAAAATTCAATCAAGTGAGAATCTTATAGATTTATTCACAAAAGCATTACCAACTACATTATTTGAGAAATTGATTCATAAGATTGAAATTTGACATCCAAAAGATATTAAATGATGGTGGCAAAAAATGAATACGCTCGTCCCTAGTGCCCCCGCCAACCCGTCCCAGGGCCAACATGGAGGAGGTAAATCACGGGCAGCTACTAGCCTTTGGAATAATGACTAGCACATAAGGGAAGTATTTACCTTGACTTTGGCGAGATTCGAACCCCAGACCTTATGGTGGTAACACCTCATGCGCTCACCATTAGACCTATCCGAGGGGACACCATAAGATATTAAATGATGACTTATATAGGAGGAGTGTAATATCAAAATATATGTATAAAGAAAGATGTACTCTTTTTTCCTTCACTAGAGTTTTTTATCCCACTAGATTTTTTCCTAGTAAGGTTTTAACGAGACATATTCTTTGTACAATAGACATCCAAGGGAGAGTGTCATAAATGATATGCATTTATTGAGGATGTCACTTTTTGAATGAATGATTACATTCATGAATGACTATTAGGATATCTATGATACAAGATTTTTGAAGAAATTTGTGAAATGAAAAAGCTGAACAAAAATATTCTAACCATTTTGGGTGTAATGTTTGAAGTTTATAGTTCAAGAGCAGTAGTAAAATTTCAAAGCTATTTTTTATCTTAATATTGATGCAATATGTATGTAGTCATGCAATTATATGTTATGAATTCAACCACATAAAAATCATTTAGAGCTTTAACTTTTGAAGATGTTTCAATAGATATTTAGAATGTTGATATGACATAATATGACATATTGGGATCATAAAAAAAAAAAAAAACTTTTGGATTACCATATTCAAGAGTGATCATGGGCTTTTGGGTTACCATGTATATTAATAATATAGGGATGTCTTTTATTACTTCTCACAAAATCTATAAATAGACATCTTTATAATCTCATGGGATACCATCCAAGAGAAATAAAATTCTTCTTCTCTTCTCTTTAAATTCTTTCCATTTTCTAGATATTTTATAATAGTTTTATCATATTGGGAAAATTAAACATTTAATAACAAAAATCTATCATTGACGTGTATTACTTCATTCATTGTTTTATAGGAAATTTAAACAGTAATAATAAATATTTTAAAACAATTATATGAAAATATTACAAATATAATTTTGGATTAGTAAATTAATATTCTTTATTATTGTGTAAAAGTGTTACGTTATATTGCATATTAATTCTATATAAGCATCGGAAAAAACAACTGAGATATATGCATATTCTCTGTTTTCAATTTCAATTAATAATATATTTTACTATTATATTTATTGGATCACCAAGGTCTGTTAAGGTAAAACAACCTTTCTAAAATAGTTTTTTAGCAAACATTTTATAAGTAAAAAAAAAGATATTCACAATGTAATTTTAAGATTATATAAGTTGCTAAGAATTAAATTATAATATTGATACAATATACTTTAGCATAAAGTGCTAAAGTGTTTTTTGGAAAGATAGGGAAAGAAACACTACCAAGCGGTCTGGACCTTCCCGGTCCGACGCAGCACTGCGCTGAGCTGACATCACGGCCTGGGCTGTGGACATCAGGGCCTGGCCTGGGCTTCACAGCTTTTCGCCAAGCCTCACGGACATAATAAACTGGCCCACGGGCTTAATTTGGACAATACATCTGCGACTCGACAACCGCTCGTCTCTCCACCCTTCTTCTGCTTTTTTTCCTTTCCAGAATGACCGATTCCGATCACTCCGACGCTGCACCTCCTCCCTCCTCTTCCTCCCCCACCGCTATCCATTCTTTTCCGGTGATATGTTCATCATGCGCCGCTTGCGACGGCGCCACGGCCTCCTGGTCATCCCCTCCTCCGTGGTCCGAGTCCTCCCCTCCCCCGGCCTACCGCCCCATCCGCGCCCCTGCCATCAACGCCCCCATGGCTACGGCTTCCATCGTCCTCGCCCCCGTCCCCCTTCCTCTTCCTGTCCCCCCTGCCGATCCCCCCTATCATTTTGAGGTCCCGTGCAAACGCATCTCCTCTCCTGACGACATCCGCCGCTTCCACTCATCCACCTCTGGCCGTCACTTCCTTGGCTTCATTGCTTCTCTCTCCCACTCCGTCCGCGGCCGCAAAATCTCCGATCCTGTCCCTTCCCCGCTCTCCGCCACCCTCTCTGGCATCCTCTCTCTTCTTCAAACCCTCGCCCGATGGATCGACGAGATCCCCCCTCTCCCCCACTCCTCCCGCTACGGAAATCCAGCCTACCGGACTTGGCACGCCCGCCTCACTGACGAGGGCCACGGTCTCGTTCTCGCCCTCCTTCCCGAGTCCGACGAGTTCCGCCCCGCCGCGGACGAGCTCCTTCCGTACTTTCTCGATTCCTTCGGCAACGCCTACCGAATCGACTATGGCACTGGCCATGAGACCAACTTCGCCGCCTTCCTCTACTGCCTCGCCCGTCTCGAGCTCATCAAAGAGGAGGAGTATCCGGCTCTAGTCCTCCTTGTCTTCTCCACCTACCTTGATCTTATGCGGAGACTCCAGATCACCTACAGCCTCGAACCAGCTGGATCGCACGGCGTGTGGGGGCTCGATGACTACCACTTCCTCCCTTTTATATTTGGATCCGCCCAGCTGATCGATCACAAGTACATGAAGCCGAAATCGATTCATAACCAGGACATTCTTGACAATTTCTCAAATGATTACATGTACTTGGCGTGTGTGGCGTTTGTGAAAAAGGTGAAGAAGGGGGTATTTGCAGAGCATTCGCCCATGCTCGATGATATCAGTGGTGTTCCTACATGGAGCAAGGTGAACAGTGGGATGTTGAAGATGTACAAGGCCGAGGTACTCGAAAAAGTCCCCATCATGCAGCATTTTCTCTTTGGATCTCTCATCAAATGGTACCTTCGTATCCCTCCCATTCATTCATTACTTGTTTTTCATAAATTGTTTAGTTTGAGCTCCTATTTATGTTGTTCCAATTGAGTTTCCTAATGTTATAGTTAAGTCGCTCTATTTAAGACCTGTAGGAAGATTGAATACTTGAAGTTCTGCTAATCGGGAAATGTGCCATTACCATAGGTGAATATCTATTTAAATCTCACTAAAGCCATCATTTGGTGCAATCAGAAAGACAGTTTTGGAATTAAGAAAATTCATGGCAATCTACCTGGAGGATAGCCCATTTTATGTTGTCCAAACATCTCTTTGATATGTTTGGAGGCCATATGGTAATTAAGTAGGACCAAAAATTAGATAGTGATGCAGGAGAGAATCCAAAATTGGGGTTTTTTTAAGTAGTTATCTGTTAATTAAGTTTAGTTTATTTTTCATATTTAATTTTGTCCTAAATCTTAGGAACCGAGTCTTGATAGTTAATTTATTTTAAATCTTAGGGAATAAGTCTAGTTGGTTATTTTTCTATTTAGATTTTGATATGGTCCCGAGTATAGGATCGAGTCACAGGTCGAGATCCGGACCCATACTTGATCATGCAACACGTAAATAGGAAAGGGAGGAGGAAAGACTCGTCCTAGACAGAGTCCCAATTACTCAATTTTCTTTCCTTCTTCATTGATAATAACACTCCTTTTATAAGGAGTTAATTACATGACTATTCAAGGAGAAAAAGGAAAAGACAATCCCTAAAGGAAACAAGGAATCAAATAAATAAATGCCCTTTATTTATTTCTACTTATAACAATAGCAAATTTGGGCAGTAGTAGAATTTGGACAGTAACCAAATAGGCAGTAGCAAATTTATTCAGTAGCTAATTAGGCAGATTTATTCCAAGCTAGTAATTTGCTTCTGATTATAGTGGCGTTCAACAAAGGCGTCCACATCATCACTCCCCTCCTTGATGTTGAACTTGTCCTCAAGCTCGAAGGTTGGGCAGTCGGAGAGGAACTTCCCGGCCGATTCCCAAGTAGCATCTTCAATGGAGGAGCCTGCCCAATGCACTAAGTACTCCCGTGTCCCTTTGTTAAGATGGCTGCGCAGAATTTTCTGGGAAACAGGTAAAGCTTGGCCTTCACACATCTGAGGTAAGGTTCCCGCATTATCTGGTGGAGAGCCCTTTTATGGCTTTAGCAATGAGACGTGAAAAACATCATGGATACAGCTATCAGGCGGTAAATCAAGTCTGTAAGCAACAAACCCAATGTGTGCTGCCACCTGAAATGGACCGAAATGTTTGGGAAGCAACTTGTGATGACGTTGGTGAGCCACCGATAGTTGACGATACGACTGTAGGCGCAGCCAGACCCAGTCACCCACTGCAAAGCTCAATTCACGGTGAGAGGAGTCAAAAGCCAATTTGGTCCGCTGTTGGGATTGCAGTAAACGTGCCCTCGCCACCTAAAGCACCTCATCCCTCTCCATCAAGGCGTGATCTACTGCAGCAACACGAGTAGAGCCTCCAGAATAAGATAGGAGACGAGGGGGCTCTTGTTCGTACACTAGCTGAAATGGTGTAGCCCCCAAAATAAGATATGAGACGAGGGGGCTCTCGTCTGTACACTAGCTGAAATGGTGTAGCCCCCAAAGCAGTATGGGAAGATGTGTTGTAGCAATACTCAGCCCATGGAAGCCATTCAAGCCATTTCTACGGTTGATCCCCAACAAGGCAGTGCAGATACATTTCAATGGTACGATTAACCACCTCCATTTGTCCATCAGTCTGCGGGTGGTAGGTTGAAGAAAAAGATAGCTTGGTTCCACAAAGTCGGAACAATTCCCGCCAAAAGGAGCTAAGGAAAACCTTGTCACGATCAGAGACAATAGATTCAGCCATTTCGTGGAGGCGGAATATCTCAGTAAAGAAGATCGCAACCATTGAGATCGCTGTATACGGATGGGCTAGGGGAATGAAATGAGCATACTTGGATAAACGATCCATAATTACAAACAAAACTGATTTACCCTTTACTTTCAGAAGACCCTCAATAAAGTCCATGGAGATGTCTGCCCATACTTGTTCGAGGATGGAAAGAGGTTGAAGTAGACCTGCTGGTTGCAAGTTCTGCCATTTGTTGCGCTGACAGGTAACACATTGTCGCACAAAGGTCAAGATATCCCGCTTTATACCTGGCCAATAGAAGTCGGCAAGAAGGCGGTGTAATGTCTTCTGTATCCCCTCATGCCCCGCCTCATGAAAAACTGCGATCACTATGGGAAGCAGCGGAGATTTGCCGGGAAGGAAAACTCGACCCTTTAGAAGATTAAGCCATCCTGAGTTTCCCACTCGGGCCCCTCCTCTCCACTTTGAACCCGGCGTAGTAACCCGAACAGCTCAGAATTAGAGTTCACTTCGCTTCGTATCTTATCAAAGATCTCTGCACAGGGAATAGAAAGAGCCATTATAATAGGTTCCTCCTTGTGACAGCGGGAGAGGGCGTCTGCGGCACGATTCAAATGGCTCGCTTTAAATTCCACCCAGAAGTCGAAGGTCATCAGCTTGCTAATCCAATGTTGTTGGGGTGATGTGGTGATGCGCTGCTCCAACAAGTAGTTCAAACTATAATGGTTTGTTCGTATCAGAAAGTGGCGACCCCACAGGTACGACCTCCAATGGATAACGGCTTTGGCCAAACTAATGAGTTCTCGTTCATATGCTGCTAATTTGAGATGATGCTTTGCTATTTTTCGACTGAAGAAAGCAATGGGGTGCCCTAGTTGTTGAAGAACTGCTCCAAATCCACTCCCTGAAGCGTCATACTCTACTACAAATTCTTCGGAAAAATTAGGCAAACTAAGCACTGGTGCTTCTGATAGAGACTTCTTTAATTGCCCAAATGCCTCTTCAGCCTCTTGGGACCATTGGAATGCATTCTTCCTAAGAAGACTCGTGAGAGGGGTTGTGATTTGCCCGTAAGCCTAGATGAATTTGCGATAGTAGCCTGCTAGTCCGAGAAATCCCTTAAGAGCTTTGCAAGTTTGAGGTTTGGGTCACTCCTCAATCGCCTGGATTTTGTTGCGATCCACCTCGATCCCTCAGGAATGGATAACATGACCCAAGTAGGATACTTGGAACTAACCAAAGGAACACTTGGATTTTTTTAGAAATAAAAGGTTAGCCTTTAACAATTCAAAAATAAGTCGACAATGTCCCAAGTGAGTATCCCTCGTGGGACTGTAGATCAAGATGTCATCGAAGAAAACCAAAATGAACTTACGAAGATATGGCTGGAAGACTTCATTCATTAGTGCTTAAAAGGTTGACGGGGCGTTTGTGAGACCGAACGGCATGACCAGGAACTCAAAGTGTCCATGGTGGGTACGGAAGGCTGTCTTCTCGATATCCCTCGGGTCCATCCGAATCTGGTGGTATCCAGAGCGCAAGTCTAGTTTGGTGAAGTACTGTGCCTCATGGAGCTCGTCAAGTAATTCCTCCACTATTGGAATGGGAAACTTGTCCTTAACCGTACGGTTGTTGAGCTCACGATAATCGATACAGAAACACCACGAGCCATCCTATTTTTTTGCTAGAAGAATTGATGACGAAAAATGCGACTTACTAGGGCGGATGATACCCTGGATGAGCATCTGAGTGCATTGTCTCTCGATCTCATCCTTCTGCAATTATGGGTAGCGGTAAGGGCGGACCACCACGGGGGCGGATCCTGGCAAGAGCGTGATACGGTGATCACAGTTTCGAGGTGGAGAGAGGCCTGCAGGTTCTTGAAATAAGTCATCGTAATCCTCAAGCAATGACTCCAGTTTGTTTAACATGAATTCCTCGCTGCGTATCATGGTTGTACTTGGCTTCGATTCCAACGGGTGACCACGCCAGAGGACCTCCTTGCCCGTTAGGACAAATTTCATCGTCAGGGAACGGAAGCCCCATATAATGGGGCCTAGGGTGCACATCCATTTAACTCCCAAAACCATGTCAAACCCCTCCAACGGAAGCATATAGAGATCAATAGAGAAAGTGTCTTTGCCCACCTGTAGGTGTACCGACTTGCAGAGACCTAAGCTTGGCACGCACTCTCTGTTGGCAACATATACCTTCAGGCCCGGTCGCTTTTGAATCTCCACCTTCAGGTCCGGCACTAGCCCTTCACGCACGAAGTTGTGTGCGCTTCCTGAATCCACCAATACCGAGACAGGTATCCCGTGTGATGCGGCCAACAGCTGCATTGTTTGTGAGTTTCTAACCCCACTGATAGCATGGAGGGAAATTTCTGGGTGTGTCTCCCCCTCTTCCTCACCTTCACTATCATCATCCGGTACTTCAATCCAGAATATGCGCTTACACTTGTGACCCGTGGAGTAGAACTCGTCGCAATTAAAACAGAGACCTTTAGCTCTTCGTTCTGCCATCTCCGCGCGGGATAGACGCTTGAAGAATGAGATAGGTGGAGTCCCTTTGCTATTGTCCCCCATGACCTTGGTCTTTGCTATAGGAGGGCCTCCACTGCTAGGTTTAAACTTGGATGTGATTCTGCCCCAATTTGTACGTAGTGGGTGCCCGCCTCGATTGAAGCATTGCTTCCGTTCTAATGCCCTGACCATATTCATTGCAATGCCCAGGTTTCCAGGCTTCTGTAGCTCAATGTCGATACGAAGATCTTCAACTAGCTCTGCTGTGAACAAGTCAACTTGTTGTCGGGGTCGGAGGTCCGAGGTTCGGGCGAGGAGAGATTGAAATTGGCGCTGGTAGTCTTCTACAGAGTCTGTCTGCTTCATATTTGCTAGCTCTCCCAAAGGGTTATTGCTTAGAAGCGGGCCCAAGAGGATATGACAGTAGTCTCTGAACTACTTCCAAGTTATCTCTCGCTCTTCTTGCTCTACCTGATCAAACCAAAGTTGGCTTCCTCTACCAAGTGGAAGACATCAAGGCCAACCTTGTAAGCCTCTGTGGTCCTTTGGTTGGTAAAGAATTTTTTGCACCTTTTAACCCAGCACAGCGGATCCCCTTCTCTAGAATAGGTGGGGAACTCCATCTTTGAGTATCGCGGAGCCATGGTGCCGTTAGTTGATAGTTTAGGTTTGACCTCCGAGCCTCTAGAAGGGCCATACTCTGTGCTGGTAGGGCTGTCTGCAGTGGGCAAAGGTCGTCGTCTAGCATCTTGAACAGTACGGGAAATTTTGACAATCTGCTACTCTAGTCCTTGTTGGCGGGAGGTGATTTACTCCATAAAAATTTGCTGATGCGAGGCCAATTTCTCCATGAAGTCATCGAGTTTGGATCTGATTGGATCCGTGTCACCCATGATCGGCTCTGATACCAAGTTGATATGGTCCCGAGTATAGGATCGAGTCATAGGTTGAGATCCGAACCCGTACTTGGTCATGCAACACGTAAGGGGGTAAGGGAGGAGAAAAGACTCGTCCTAGACAGAGTCTCAATTATTCAATTTTCTTCCCCTCTTCATTGATAATAACACTCCTTTTATAAGGAGTTAATTACATGCACTATTCAAGGAGAAAAAGGAAAAGACAATCCCTAAAGGAAACAAGGAATCAAATAAATAAATGTCTTTTATTTATTTCTACTTATAACAGTTGTAAATTTGGGTAGTAGCAGAATTTGGACAGTAACCAAATAGGCAGTAGCAAATTTATTCAGTAGCTAATTAGGTAGTAACAGATTTATTCCAAACTAGTAATTTGCTTCCGATTATAGTGGCGTCCAACAAAGGTGTCCACATTAGATTTTTTTTTAGGGTTTTGAGTGCTATATAAACATATGCTTAGATGATGTTTGAGGACAAACTATTTTGATATTGAATCAATTGGTTTTGCTTAAACCATGTTACGGTTATATCTCTTTTGTTCTTTATTTCCCGCTCTTATTTTCTCAAGAAGGTTTTTTTTTAAAACCTATCTTGAGTTACTTCTTATTTCGTTATTTCTCTCTTGTTTCTTCTTAATCCCTCTTTAACTTCACGTCCTAAAATAATCTATATTCTACTCGGCGTCAATTGATATCAGAGCTCATTAAGATCCAATGGAGGGTCGTCGTGGACGTGGTCATGATCGTGAAAGGTAGGCACTCGAGACGAGATTCAGTATCTACATAGACAAGTCACAAAGTTATTTCAACGTCTAGCGACACGAGAACGTAAATATCGTAAGTTCATTTATTCCCCTTTTGAAAAATCTCTAATTTCCAATTGAGAAGAGTTGTCCAAGCACAAGTTTGGTTTTGAGAAATACGAGTTCAACCACCCCACCACCTACAACTTCTAGAGAACACCAACTCCCCAGTACCTCTACGCCCCCCTTCCTCTCACGGCGGCGGAGACAACTATGAGGATGCGGAACTCGATAACATCGAGTACGACCAGTCCTACTCTCTCGATCATCCAATTGCTGGAGGCAGCGAAGACAACGACAAGATCGAATTATTCGGTGATCCAATTTACGACGAAGACGAGATCGAAGCACTAGGCGAACTGATATTTGATGATGAAGTTGACGAGGTACTCTATGGTGATGACCATGAGATTTTGGTCTTATTTGAGGATGTAGTTTGTGCCGTATCAGAAGACAATGCGAAGAAAAGGGAGACTATGGATGTTGAAGACATTATTTTGAACTCGAGGACGAGTTCTTTTCAACCTGGGGCGCATCCAGTGATATAATCATCTTGTACCATCCAACATGGCTATGTTCCCCTTGGAGTTGTTACGAGAAGAAAATAAAGCTACTAACTTTCCTTTTGAATCTAGAAGAAGGACGATCAAGGCTACTTACAGGGAAGATGATGAGTTCGTGGTCTTCTGACGTGGTTGCACTCTATTCGAAGTTTGGGCGAGATGGAATCCCTTCAGATTTGGTAACTAATAACTCTACACTACTTTCTATGTCCAAATTTTTGAACAAGATGAAGCACGAAGACATAGTCTATACTTTGCTTCCTTACAAAAGCGATAAAATATACCTAGACTTGGATCTACGTGCAACAACTCCTATCCGACTTTGCTAATTTGATCGCTGAAGACCTTCCTCCGGGGCTTTCCTCTAGGAGAGACATTCAACACCAGATTGACCTCGTTCCGGGGTCAATCTTACCTAACTGGCCGACATACTGTGTTAGCCCTAAGGATGTTGAAAAACTACAATGACAAGTTGTGGAGCTATTGAGACAAGGTTATACTCGTGAGAGTATGAGCCTTTGTGCAGTCTCTTCTCTACTTACTACCATGAGTATTAAGGTTATCGGGTTTGGATCTTTCTTGAATATGTATATTGATGATCCCTCCTTTGGCAAGATATTCCAGGAAGTAACTAATGGACTTCACAATGACTTTATTTTGCACAATGGTTATCTATTTCGTGGACTACGATTATGCATTCCAGACTATTCTTTAAGGCATCACATTATCAGTGAATTGCATAATGGACACTTTGGCCGAGAAAAGACATTAGCCCTCATCTCTTTCGACTTCTATTAGCCCAAACTAACTAGTGACATAGCTCATTTCGTGGATCGTTGCTTTATTTGTCAGCAATCTAAGGGAACTCTCACCAATGTTGGTTTGTATACTCTCTTACCAATTCCCGAAGCCCCTTGGTATGAGGTTTGCATGGATTTCGTATTGGGTTTACCTCGCACCTAACGGGCCGCAGACTCTATTCTAGTTGTGGTGGACCGATTCTCTAAGATGGCTCACTTTGTGGCATGCAAAAATACCATGGATGTTGTTCGGATTGCCACCCTCTTCTTCAAAGAGATTGTGCGTTTACACGGTATTCCTCAAACTATTACTTCAGATTATGATACTAAATTTGTCAGCCAATTTTGGAAGACTTTATGGGAAAAGCTAGGGACAAAGCTAAACTTTAGCAGCGCCTATCACCCTCAGACATATGGTCAGACCGAGGTAGTGAATCGGAGCTTAGGAATTCTTCTGAGATGTCTCACAGGAACCAAACTGAAGCAATGAGATCTAGTTTTACCTCAAGCAAAATTCACATATAATAGATCAAAGAACAGGACCACTGGTTTGAGTCCTTTCGAAGTTGTTTATGGATAAAACTCATCTGGGGTACTAGATTTAGTCCTTATTTCGCATCCCGGACAAACAAACACCAAGGTTGAGGAGATGGCCGAGCATCTTCTAGTTATTCATGAGCAGGTTAAGCAAGCTATTCAAGAAAGCAACACCGAATACAAGATCAGGGCAGATCGACATCGACGTCAAGTTCTTTTTGACATTGGTGATATGGTTTGGGCTGTATTAACTCGTGGTCGTTTCCCTGCTGGTGAATACAACAAGCTCGAAGATCGAAAGATTGGACCTTGCGAGATACTAGAAAAGATTAATGACAATACCTACAGGTTGCGACTTCCTAGCCATTTAAAAACTTATGATGTTTTTAATGTAAAGCACCTAAGTCATTGTGCTCTGGAGCCAGATACACCCACCCTAAACTCGAGGATGACTTCTCTTCAACTCCAGACGACTAATGCAGGAGAGAATCCAAAATTGGGTTTTTTTAAGTAGTTATCTGTTAATTAAGTTTAGTTTATTTTTTATATTTAATTTTGTCCTAAATCTTAGGAACCGAGTCTTGATAGTTAATTTATTCTAAATCTTAGGGAATAAGTCTAGTTGGTTATTTTTCTGTTTAGATTTTTTTGAGAGTTTTGTGAGCTATATAAATCTATGCTTAGATGATGTTTGGGGACAAGTTATTTTGATATTGAATCAATTGGTTTCGTTTAAGTCACGTTACGACAACATCTCTTTTGTTCTTTATTTCTCGCTCTTATTTTCTCAAGAAGGTTTTTTAAAACCTATTTTGAGCTACTTCTTATTTCGTTATTTCTCTCTTGTTTCTTTTTAATCTTTCTGTAACTTCACGCCCTAGAATAATCTATATTCTGCTCGGCGTCAGATAGTTTCTTAAGATTATATTTCTACATGCTTGGTATAATAGAAATGGTATAGTGAAATACCATTCTCCAAAATTGTGCTCATGGCTAATGATGGTTTTGCAAAATAAACATAGCCTCCTTAATCAATCACTAGTTGTTAAATTCATTAATTTATTTCTAAAAATAGTAGTCACCGTGGAGGTTTTGACCAGTAAAATGATTACAGTTGATCGATATGTGAAGTTGGACGGCAAAATTATGTGGTTATTAAGACACTGTGATAGAGATTTAGGATCTACTCATCCTTCATTGTACGTACCTGCAGTGATAAATATTTGATTGTGTAATGCGATGCCATTAAAAGACAAATATAGTCAGTTGATGGGTTCTCAACAAGCTCGAGTCGCTGCCTTCCCTGTGCCATCATCTTGAATTTCTCTAGCAGGAGCCTACAGCATCTTTTCACTTGATTCTCTCCAGCTCAGTTCATCTTTACTGGAAACATATTCCATTTTTCAGAACAATGTTGATGCACTTCTAGATGCTCATTGATATTCTATTGTTCCATTAGAAGCTTCCTCAGATGCTATTATATTTAGCTACAGAAAATTATGATTTTTACAATATAATTTTGCAAAGTACCTCAGGAATATCTGTCCTATGATCATGCGTTCAATTGGACACTACTGACTGGATTTCTGATAAAATGTGTGAAGGATTGGGAAGTTCAATTCTTAGCCTCGAAGTCTACAAATGCTTTTTAAGTTTAATTATTAACCTTAACAGCCCACCAATGACTGCGTAATCTTGAATGCTAAAACCCTACTATTTCTGTGTGGTAGAGAAGATTTTTTGTAATACTAGTGGGCATCTGAAACTTTAACTGCATCTGATGCTATGATGTAATAGTTTTTTCATCTGCCAAATATTGCAGGGAGTGAAGTTCTCTTCATCGAGCTGTCCTGTTGACTTACCTTCAAAATGCTATCGAGGTTCTCTTATCTTAGCATTTAATGGACTCAATTTGTGTACTTGCATTATGGTCGAACACATCTGGTTGTTTCTCAAATCCTCTTATCTTAGCATTTAATGGACACACCTCCTCCCTTTCCTCAAAGCAGATGACAAGTAGTCTTGTCATATTGTTTTTTCACTCGATATAATATTTTGCATCTGAACGTGCTTATGTTGTGTGGTCATATCTGCATGTAAAATCTGTCTGAACTCTCTTTTGTTTAACATCTTGAATGTCGTACGATCACATGGCCAGTAAAATATCCATCTGTGACTCTCATCTGTCTTTTTATCCTTTCAGATTCAGCGTTATTGAATCAACACTACTCTGCGAAGTCATTATGGTTTGTAAAAAATATCAGTCCCTAGATTTGCTGCAAAACTATTCCATAGCACGCTCTGTTTATCTTGCTCTAAATTTGTTGTTGCTGCCGGGCAAATTTCTCAGCCAAGAACCATTAAATTCTTCTAGCCATTTCAAAGAACAATTTGTAGAATGCTCTGAGTATGCTATTGCTTGAGAGGTGGTATTTTTGCTGGTGTTGCTGCTGTCCTTATTTGAATTCTGTCTGCACCCTTGTTCAGTCTCTAATGTTGGGGTTTATGGAGAACGGATGAAAGTAGCATTCATTTTGTCATCAAGCAATTGGCTATTGAGCTAGAAACAAACAGAACGAGTGGGGATACGATTGAAAACTTTACAAATCGATATAGAGCACTTATTTCGTTCGATTGTTGCAGTTGTTACAAACAAGGTTTTTTTGGTAATTGAGGTTTCTGATTTTTACTGATTTATTTTGAAAGCCGGAAGTATTAGGATAAATCTAAAAGTGCTAAGTGGTAAAATGGTTGCATCTATTATAGTTGAGAATTAAACCCCAAATGTTTGGGAGATTGTATGGACATCCTACTGCATCATCGTGTGTGTAGGTACCAATTATGGGGACAACAAAACAAACAATTTTTTTACGAACTTTGAAATGTTCATATATAAAGCCTCAATGTGTTTTAGATCAATGCCCCATAGAGTTGGGCCAATAGTTATTGAAAGCTTCACTTATAGAGATTGCGTGAAACAGCCGCTTTTCAACTAACTCAAACCTTCTAGGTAATTTGTTTTTTTATAATACTATATAAATAAACGGACAATAATAAATGGTCAAAATTTGATTAGTCAGAATATATTTTATAAGTCATTATTATTTTAATAATGTTATTTTTATATATTAATTTTATAAATCATTATTAAAGATATTTTAATAATATTATTTTATATATTAATTATATGTATGTATTATTACTCAATTCTGCTAGCCCGATTTTATAGATTTACTGTAAACAAATGAAAGGTCAGGTGAACTGGATCAAATTGATTTTTGTTTTTTTATCAATGAGATTCTAATCACACATAATTTTCTTGGGAAGATTCGAACTTCTTTTTGTACTTTTTCAAAAGACTAATTATTTTCATAGAATAGGTTTTTGAAACAAAAAATAATCCAACTCCAATTTACATTATGTGGAGCTTTTATTCAATCATCATTGTTAAATTATATTTATTTTATTTGGTTAAAAAGATGATTCACTCATTTTTAGTACCTCGTTAATATATCCCTATGTCAATATGATGAAGATAAATTACGAATGATTACTAACCATTAGTACATTGGTCAAAACATAAGAAAGACATATTTAAATGCGTCAAATTTTAACTCTATAATCTAATATAATAACACTTCATGTTGTAAACTAGTAGCAAGAATTTTATTCTTTCATTAATGTTTAAATTATTTTATTATGTTAAATAATATTTTATATGATCCATCTTTATTTTTTAATTATATATATATATATATATATATAAAATATTATAGTCCAACCCCCAAACTCTAAAGAAAATATCTTATTAATATAACTGGGAGCTTAAAAACATAAACAAAAAAAAATGATCGAAGCTCCTTGGATCATCCAAGGCACCTTGAACATGTGAGAGCGCCTAGGCGTGACACTCACGAGACGTCAAAATCTATTTTTTTTAATCCTTCTCTCATCTACATGTATAATTATCTTCTTTTTCATTTGATTACATGCTACAAATTAATACCACCTTGGTACTGGCACCACAAAACCAAAATCATCCACCTTAGTGTTGGATTAATATTATTTACCTTGGTGCTGGTTTGTAGAAACTAGCACCATTTAGTGTTGGTTCATGAACCAAGTACTGATTTCTACAAACTAGCACCACTTGGTGTTGGTGCTGGTTTGTAGAAACAGTGTCCCCTCAGGATGATGTGGTGATTAAGACATGAGGTGTTGCCACATGAGATCTTAGGGTCGAAACTCGGTACGTCCGAGTATGACTTCCCCTATGTCTTGGCTATCTGCACTAATGGCTAGTAGCCACCCGTGATTTACCTCCTCTGTGTTGCCTTAGAGATCAATTGGCGAGGGCGCTGGGGGCGAGCGAATCACCTTTTGCCACATGGTTTCTAGAAACTAGAACTAAGGTGGATGGTGCCATCACCACCACCTTGGTGCTGATTTTTATAAACTAGTACTATCTTGGTGTTGATTTATAGAAACTAACACTACCTTATATGCACTCAAAGGAGAGAGAAGAGAGTTGTTGTGGATTTAAAAAAAATTAGATTTTTGCTACGTCAAATTGCCCATGTCGAACGTCACCCACAGGAGCTCACATCTAATCCCTAAGCTCTAAAAAAATTTAAAAATTACACTAGGTACTCACAAATGTGCAACTAGGCCCCCCCCCCAAATAATAAAAAAAAAAAAATCTAAACCCGACCCCCCAAACCTAAAATCTTAAATTCACTCCTGTGTGTCGCATAAAATTGATTTTTTATATACATAATCTTTTTAGCCCCTATTTATATATATACTCAATCATTTTAGCCTAGGCGACAGGCGTGGGCGGCTAGCACAATCAACAAAAATACTAATTTGTTTCATTTTCTTTTTGTTTATTTTTTTCAAACTCCTAGTTATGCTAATAAGCTTTTGTCAGGGATTAGAGGGATGAATCATGTGTATTTTTAAAATATTTCTTTTCGATTTTAAAAAATGAGTGCTCAGCGGAAAGAGGATACGAACAAGGAAAATAGAATACAAGTAGTTTTACTTGGTTCGGAGTCTTCGACGACTCATACTTCAAAACCCGACCCTTTAGACCTTTCTGACAAATAATTCACTAGTATTTGCAAAATTAGTTACAATATAAGGAGAGTGTAACAACCCTACACTTCCTAAAGCAATAACTATAATAACAAAAATTTGTTACCCAACACGTGAAGATAAAGGTCGGGATTGAACTTGGGTGTTAGAATTGATCTGGCTGACTACAGTAATCAAGCATAGTAGCATTGTAGCATAGTTATAGCACGAAGATGGTGCAACATGCAAGATGATTATGGAAGCTTGTAGAGAAGTATTATTGAAGCTGCTAGTCGAATGCTTCTTATAAACAATGTTGGAGGTACCTCCAACAACCCATGGAGCCTCCAACGGTGATTATACGATCCGAAGAACCTGTGCGAGGGTGTCTTTCATAAGATCTAAGGCACCTCCAATGCACTCTGAGGTGCTTCCAATACGCTTCGAGGTGTCTCCCCACAACGAAACTCTATCTTCAAAACTTATCTGCGCGAGGGCACCTCCAACTTATCCAGGGTGCCTTCGTTTGGCTTCAAGGTGTCTCCCTGCAGTTCTAGAGCACCTCGAGCACTGTTCAGCCAAGGTTAATCTTTTATGCTTTGTTCCTACAAGCCATGTTAGTCCAAGTAATAAATGATAACCTACAAAATAAAGTTAGCATAATAAAAATTAGATTATTAATTAGATATTGTTTTCCCAATACCAAGATCTAGTGTTGGTTTCAACTTAGACTTTCAAAATGAATCTAAGTTGGACCAGTGCCTACAATCCTACTGGAGCTCGTCTTCACTAAATCTCTCTCCTCTAGTGCTTACTTTACTTACCATTGCAAACTTACTCAACTCTTGACCCACTAGGTCTTCATACCAAATGCCCTATCTAGACTTTAGCCAGTTGTCAGGTACCACAGATTCAACTGAACTTCCTGTCAAATATCAACCTATCTGTTTTTCCTTTGTCAGTTATCAGGTTCTCTAGACTTAACAGAACTTCAGCTTGGTGTCAGGTCTCGTCAAATCTTTCAGTTCATCACACTTGGTAAATAGGTTAGAAAACCACAAGTCTAACTTTAACATTTGTCGTACATCAAAATCTGAGTTTAATTATTAGTTATATATATATAAAACATCCCGTTGTAAAAAAAAATCCTGCAAATGTGTCGTAATTGGGGATCAAATCATAAATACTTGGGTGACAACTTGATGTGCTTCCGCTGTACCATAGCCGCGGGGCAATATCAAGACTTTTATATATAGAGAGAGAAGATTATTATCTTACACATCTAATGGTGGAAATCATGTTAGTACTATGTGTATTTTTTTTTAAAATTTCTATAGTTTTAATATTATAACATAATTCTTAAATCCTAAAAACTAAACCATAAATTCTAAACCCTAAATGGTGAAGAAAATAAAAACAAAATAAATATATTTGGTGTTCATAAGGTGCGCATCATTGGAGGTGTAGGTTAATATTGTTGTACATATATAAATATTTAACTTCTTTTCTCTTGCCAATTAGTTTTTTTTAGCTTTTCTCAATAATTCTGCATCTCTGGTACATTGTATTTGTTACATGAAATCTCATAATTATATACCGGGCCGGTCCTAGATTTTGAAGGCTCCTGTACCATAATAATAATAATAATAATAATAATAATAATAATAGATCCTTTGTATTTATATAAAAAATAATAATAAAATTGATACTATAAAAATAATTTTATTAATAGAATAAAGATTTTACCATAATAAAAAAAAATCAAACAAACTAATTAAGTAATCTAAAATTATTTTTCATTTAATCATGCACCAAGCTAAATCAACATGAATCAAATAAGAAAATTCTACCTAAATTGAATCCTCGAAGGGTCTAAGCGCGTGTAGTGGCAGTGGGCATCGATGGTGACGCAACGATGCAACGATGACGATACTGAAAATCATAGTATGGGAACTAGGAAGGTGACTGTCGGTGACTGTCAAAGTGGACGAAAGCAAAGAGTTTGAGTGTAAGACAGGGAGCAAAAATGAATTTAAGGTTTAAAAAGAAGTATAAAAGAAACCAGAGAAAGAAAAGATATGATCGAGCTCCCTCCCATGGGTATTTCTCTCTTTTATTATTAACACTTTTACAAAAAAAAAAAAAAAACTGCAATCATTTAGATTTTATAATTAAATCTTTTTAAATTAATGTTTTATTGAATAAATACTAATATTTTTTTTACTAAAAGAAATGGGTCCTACCCAAGATGGGCTCTGTGCGCCAGCCCCACCTTGACCACCATACACCGGTCCTGATTATATAATCACAATCAATAAATCATATACTTTATAAAATTTTCTTATAACTTTAAGAATGAAGGTTATATCCGACTTTATCAGCTCTTTATTTAAATAATAAACTTTATCTTATAAATTATATTTCCATTAATACTGGTTGTTTAATAATAAAATTAAGATATTTAAAACTTTAATGTTTTCATCTATTTACATTATTCCCTCAATTCATTTATTTATTATTACTTATTCAAGTTCTCTTCTAATTATTTTAAAACATAGAGAAACAAATTGAGGGGTCAGGATAAGTCAATGTTGTAAATTCGAATTAGATCCATTAATTCAACGTATTAAATAGAAAACAGGAGTCTAAACTCATCGGTTTAGATCATTGGAGTAATCCCTAAATCAAAATTCAGACCAATTCAAGCAAATGAACTTTAAACCAACAACACTATAATTACTCGACGTCCAATCTCAGGTAAAAAAAAAACAGTGGATCAAATTGAATCTCGAGTTTTAAAACTAAAAGATCTTCAATGTTTCATTTGATCCCTATTTTTATTAAACTTGATCAATTTCGAACTTACATTATACAAAGTGATGCTTCAACCGTGTTGCAGGGTTAGAAGTTTGCAGATTGACACGAAGAGGAAGAGGATCTCAGAATTTAGTCACCAAAGAACTACCCGTGACGAATTCTACATTTAACTTCTTTTTCTTCTAAAACTCTCTCCGAATCTCCGAAGAAATGTCTTCTTTTTCTGATTTGCAGCAGGTTGCTCAGTATCATCCAAATGACTTGCATCTATACGATCAAAAACATCACGGTTTACTGACTGCTCGTAGTCAGAAACAATTGAGGAAGCAACCTTAATTTCATATGTCCTGAGCTTCCCAGGTTCACCTATTGAGTGCCTAGGACCATGTTGCAATTGTTTACTATGTCCAGGCCATCTTTCCGATGAAAACTTCGCTAAAAGTTTACCGGCATCACCATCACTTATCGCAAAGGGTTCACTCTCGTTGGATGGGGCTCCCATGCTCGAGACCATTGTGGATGTTGCAGCAAGCAAGCTCTTCAGTTCCTTGACACTATCTGTTGCTGCAGCTTCACTGACCTTTAAGCATTCATATTCTTGTTTTAGTCCCTGCAATTCTTTTTCCTTCTGAGATAAAAGATCTTTTAGCTCAGTGTTGTCTTTCCTAACAATCTCCAGGGATTCTTTGACGATGCTGGCTTCATTTACAGCCTGCTTTAGAATATCCCTCAGATTGAAATTCTCTTCCCTGGCCGATCTCTGTGATCGGAACAACTTATTGTTGTCTGCTTTTAACTCAGTGATCTCCTCTTCGGACATTTTGATACAGTTTATGAAGCAATTCTCTTTCTCACCCCAAGCAGTGGTAGATTCCTCCAATTCATACTTGAGCCTTTCAGATTCTTCGGATGCTGCTTCAAATTTTTCTTCCATGCTCCTTAATTGCGCCTTTAAGTCTTCTGCTTCACCTCTTGCTTTCTCCAGCTCAGATTCGGTTGATTTGAGTTTTCCCTTCACCTGATTGGATTCTGTTGTTACTTCTTTCAGGACGGATGCTAAACCATCCATCGCTGTCTTGCTTTTCTCTTCTGCTTCTGTGCTTAACCTAAGCTCGTTCCTTAGTGTTCTAATGTCTTCTTCCGCAGAGCCAATGCGCACAAGATCATTCCCAAACAAATGCTTCTCAAAGTTTCTAAGGCTTCGGCTGCCAAACCGTCTAGAACTCTCCAAGCTCTTGCTGTTCTCTCGCAGAAACTTGTTCTCGAGTTTGGCCTCTTCCAGAGAGATATTTATCTGCTCAAGGAGCTTTGTCTGGGACGCGAGCGACCCATGCAATTTTCTTTCTGATTCCTTCGCTTTCTGAACTTCCTTCTCTAGAGACTCCACTTTCGACTTACTTTCATCTGTGAATCCTTCAGACGCAGGGTTCTTTTTCAGAGAGGTAAGTTGTTGCATTACTCGGGATTTATCCTCTTTCTCCTTCCTCAGTTCTTCCTGAATCTTTTTTAATTGTTGTTGCAGATCAGAAGATCTCGGACGTTGTTTCTGAAAATAAATAAGTAGCACACAGAGAAAATTTTTTTGCGATCAATAACAACCAATGCAAGTTGGAAAAAAATTGGAACAATATCATACTTAAAACGAGAACTTACAGATAATGAATGAGCTGTCTTGTTAAATGATCCTGGGTCTGATGAATCCAATGAGGAAGAAGGTCCCTCGGTTGTTTTGGATTGAGATTCCATTTGGAAGAGCTAGGCGTTAACACATGTGATGCAACGAATTAGTACACGTTCAAAATAGGAATGAAAAACAAACCAAGAGACTAGAACAGCAGTTTCTCGCAATGATCAAGGAAATGATCGAGGAGACTCAAGAACCACAATAACTTTCCTTCTTGTCTTTCTCTCTAAAGTCTGAAAAAGCCGGTTTGCAAACATGATTTGATCTCCAAAATCGGGGGAAAAAAGGATCGTTTAATTAGTTGTAAAGATGGAATCAACGAAACGATGCCCAATTAGAAACGGAAAGCGCTAGTTCTGCAAACCACTAGAAAGCACTAGAGAAAAAGATGTGAACTTTAGGGTACCTGAGGCTGAACTAGTAAGGCAGCATCATGAACTAAACTAATGGCTATGCCTAGTAAATCGCTCCAGCTCGAAGACGCATAAAACAATTCTAGAAAATGATGGAATCGAGCAAAAGTGCGAGCGAGCAAGCAAGATGGTGAACTCGTCATCGATTAGACCGAAGCGCCACCATGATGCTGATCTCTTAATCGATTTGATCAAAGCGGAAAAAGCCGGCACCTTGACGGCGAAAAAAAAAAGTACCATATCGAAGCGGAAAAGAATCGCCGGAAAGAAACAGAAATCGAAGGGAGGAGTGCTCACCACTTGGCAGTTGGTCGCAAAACGAGCGTGTGTTCCTCGGAGCTCCTAAAGCAGAAAGTTTTTCAAGAGAAGCGAGCCCTCCAGTCGCTTCACGACGCCGTTGGCTGAAGGAGAAGCCGAAGAAGAAGTTCAAAAAGAAAACAAGCGAGGAACGAGTAAATGGCGTGGGGTTGGAGGCGCCGAGGCAGAAAGGGTAGTTGAAGCGGTCGAGTCCACCATCTGCGCGTTGGATTCTTCTTCGACTCCCGCGAGGTTGCCCCTTGCCGGGTCACGGTCAGACTTAACGGCCGATGATGTCATTGCGATTGAACACTTACCCAATGTTAATGTTCCATCTATGGCTATTGTTTACGTCATCGTGCATTTTCTGTTTTTTTTTTAAAAAAAAACAGAGTTGCCTTCCTGAATCCGATTAAATAGCAATCAATTAATATTAACAAGAATAAAATAACCTTTTCCTGATACAAATATTTCCATATCGATCGAGTAATACGTCGAATTGATATGGACAATCCTTCCTTCATAGTTTATTAGGGGGCATTTGGTTAAAAATTATTCATCTACATTATCAACGAAAATCTTATTTGATTTAGATAATCGATATTCTCGAGTAATGTTCCATGTCCGACATGTCAACAAAAGGGACATGCAATCGAGAATCGAAAAATCTCTGAAAACCTCGAAAAATTGAAGTTTTTCTTGATTATGGGATTAACGATTTTTTTTTACCCAAAATATCCTCGGATAAGAGAAAAATATGAAAAATAGAAAAACATAAAGAAAAAAATAGAAAATATAAAAAATAAAATAAAAAAACTTTAAAAAAGGAAAAAGACATAAAAGAAATAAAAAAATATAATAAAAATAATAAAATAATAATAATAAATGTAAAAAAAATAAAAACACATAAAAAAATAGAAAAAAATGTAAAAAAATTTAAAAATAATAAAAATGTAAAAAAAAACATAAAAAAATTAAAATAAATAAAAATAGAATAAACGTAAAAAAAAATTTTAAAAATATTTTTTTAAAAAAATAATAAAAAAAGGTTAAATTTAAAAAAAAACATAAAAAATTAGAAAAAATGTAAAAAAAATTAAAAATTAAAAAAGCGTAAAAAAAAATTTAAAAACCTAAAAAAATGTAAAAAAATTTTTTAAAAAAATTAAAAAATTAAAAACGAAAAAAATAAAAAAATGTAAAAAAAGAAAAGAAATAAAGAAACCCTAAAAAAGGGGGGAAAAAACACATAAAAATGAAGAAAAAGAGGAAAAGAAAAGTAAAAAAACATAGAGTTTAAATAATAATAATAATAATAATAATAATATTATTATTATTATGTATGGTTGGTTTTGTAAATGAGGGTAATACAGTAAAATATTAAAATAGGTTATTCATTAAAACCTTCAAACAAACAAGTTTTTGTTGCATTACCTAGGTTGCACCAAATAACATTTGGTTATGTTTTATTCCCCATAACCTTGGTTATGTGATTACCAGGTAATCACATAACCAAAGTTATACATGATAACTTGAACCAAACGTACCCTTAAAGTTATTCCTCGCGTGTGGTAATTCAATAGAAAGATAATAATGATCACCTTAACTAGACTTTTCATGGTTGCCATGGATTGAGGTTTTGGTTATGTTTACCTCTCAAAAGATGGAAAGGGAAAGGAAATGAATTAATGGACATTCGTAGGGATGGTTAAGAGAAAGTAAAGAGAAAAGAAAAGAATTAAAGGGAGAGGGGAAAGAATAGAAACTCTCCGGGGAAAAAACAAAAGAAGAAAAATTAAAGAAAATTATACGGCCAAAAGCGTCGCTTCTTATAAAAATCCTTGCACGTCTTCTATTTGATTTGTTGGATGATATTTCTATAGCTCACTGGTGGTGCGATTGTTAAGATGAGCTAATGATTTCGGCGTCGACGATCACAAATGCTGGGACTCAGGATTCGAGATCTAGTTGTAGGTTCTGAGATGTGGCGGTCGACTACAATCATGCAAAGGCGAAATAGATGTACCCGATGAGATGGGCTAAGGAAGAGGAGCGGGAAGCGTCGACAGGGCGTCGGGTCTCTAGAAATCCAGCAACTACACCAACTTTCTTCTTCTCTCATTCACTGATAGCAAGCATCAAGCGTAGTAAGTTTGTTTTTCCTCTCCTCACAACAACAACAACAACGATTTCCAGCCGTTGCTTGTCGTCTCCCTTTCCTTCTCCTTCTCTTCTCAAGAGCAACGACTTGTTGTTTTTGTTGTCTTTTCCTGCCATGCATAGCAATCGTCGGAGCTAGCCAGGGCCATCATTGGATCCCGTCGAAGCTCGTCGAGGCCATCAGCGAAAAGGAGAAAGGTTCTCCTTCCTCTTCTTTCAATGTTTCCGCAGCTTCATCATTGGTTTATCTTATTCTCTAAGCCAATAGAAGTAAACCATCACTCCTTTCATCTCCTCTAAGATTTCCAATAGCAACAACATATCTCCCTACTTTTTTTTCTAGCTGTCAATCATAAAAGTGAGAGCTACCCGCTCTCTTGTTGCCCAAATCATAAGACATTTAAAAAGAGAAAAAAGGCACTCGGACCTATCTCCCACACCGGCGCAAGTGAGATGGCCAATTCCCCATCGGCTTCGATGGCCAGGCAAGAGAGGCGCTAAGCCCAAAGAATTTGAAAATGAGACAGAGACTACAGTAGGAGAGGATGCTGAAGTTGTTGCTCCTGCTGCACAACAAACAGAGAGGCATGACAAGCAAAGAGATGGGAGGGAGGAGGAGAAGGCAAACGATTGAACATGGCGAATAAACTCTCACAAGGCCATCGGTGGGAAGAGGATGTCGTGCTGGGCAACTGATCATGTAATAGTTGTGCATATTAAGGGAGAGAATTACTTTCCGTTCGATTTGGGCGGAAGTAAAAATGATCAAAAAGATTTCCTACTGATAAATTTATAAATTTGTCTGTTAAAAAGGAGGAAAATAATTCTTTCTATTTTTTCTAAGTAAATAAGAGAAAGGAATATAATTCATCCTTTTAATGAAATAAATAGAGGAAAATTTCATACTATGGAAATTTTTCCATGATTTTTGTTTCCTTCGTCCCAAGTAAACAAAGCAATTACATGTCTAAAATAAATACATTTTAATCAATTTCGTTAAATTGTAGAAGAGGTGATTATGCTCATTCTAAGTGTCACTCATAGTCCATCCTCAAATTATGTGAAAGGAGAGAAATCACGAAGTCAGCTATAGTTGATCGCCAAGTGACTGAAAGGAGAGAAATCACGAAGTCAGCTATAGTTGATCACCAAGTGACTAAGAGGTGGAAAAAAATTTTCTCTGAGGACATGCACCCGTTAGAATTTAGCCAACCAATTTCGTTAAAGAAGCATGGTTAAATACCTAAAATGATTGACTTATGATGTGGCCCATAGTCAATGGCTTGGAAATCCTGGTAAATCTGTCAGTGTGAATCTATGCCAGACCGCAAGTAGTGACATGAAGATACAATATCCACTTGGACTCAAACTAAGTGCTCATGGACTCTAAAGTGACATCCATCATTCTTTATCTAAAGGTTGATTGATACCTGTCCATAGCATGTTGATCCCCAGATGTCAGACCATGCCTCTGATATGGATTGACAGACAACAGCATGCCTTGGCACAAACTAACAAACAACAACATGCCTCTGCAGTGACTGACAGACTGGAGAATGTCTTTGACATGAACTAACAATTGCCTTATGCATAAAATAATATCACGTCCGTATTGCAAAGAGGTGAGTTGATATGGGTGGATGCACACACACAAAACCAAGTTCAACCAAGTTCCATTTCTATAAAAGACGGATGAAATTCATTGGAGAGGTTCTCTCCTCTATTCTCCTCCCTTAGCCACTTTGCCAAACAACTCACCATGAGAAGAGACAATAGTTTGATCAGGTCAACACTATTTTTCTTCTACTACTGCTCTGCCAAAGCCCCTCTTTCAGCAAAGGCACTCTACTATGCAAACTATAAAAGCCTTTCCTCTAGCAGAGGTACTTGTAGGTCCAGGTAAACCGGTTAGAGAGGGTGAATAACAATGAAAAGAAAGTTAGAAAAATCTCTTGCTTTAAACTTGGTAATGACACAATATTAATTAAGCACAATTAATTAACATTAAAAATAATAACATAAAATAAGTAAAAGGATAAAAAGATCTACTTGGTTACAATCGAGATGATTGTTAATCCAAGACAATGAAAAAGCTCCACTAGAAAAGACTCCTTTGTTGAAGACAGAGTAGCTTCTTTCAGACTTTGAAAGCACATAATTAGCTAGGAAAAGTAATATAGTGATTGTTGTTTAATTCTTAGCTCCAGGAGCATTGGTAAGCCCAAGTGACATTATCAAAAACTCATAATGTCCGTATATAAGGCATACTCAACCATAAGATTACTAGCAACGAATCTATAATCCGATCACCAACTACATATCACCAAATTCATAAATATCACACATCACACTCACTATATCACCATCAACAACAAACCCAAATAATAGATCATCAAAACAAATATCCACTAATAGATCATCAAAATAACTATCCACTAATAGATAATCAAACAACCACATAACTCAATATTTAATCCAATAAATCATTATAAATCGACATATCATAATATTTGATCTCACAATACCCTCAACCTCAAACCATCCTCAATAATAATCAACCATGATAACTCCTCAGTGATCAATTTTCATTATATCGGGTACCCTAATATCCAAAAGATATGAGTATACAAACTCTACTAATCCTATCCGTGTTGGATCGAGTAATTCGCTAGGAGGGGGGGTGAATAGTGATTGAAAAAAATTATCATAGAAAATTGAGTACGCAGCGGAAAGATAAAAGGAAAGAACAGAACAATGCTAACAAAACCAATTTTACTTGGTTTAGAGCCTTCGTCGACGCCTACTCCAAGGCCCGCACTCGTTGAGTGCTTTTGTTGGGCAATCCACTAGCAGTTCGAAAATGTGATTACAAAGTTAAGATACAAGAACTTTGGAAAAGAAATACCGACAATAGTAAAGGAAATAAAAGGCAACACATTATCGGAGTAGCTTCGTAGCGTCACAGGAGTACAACACAGCGGAGTAAGCGTTGGAAGATCTTGTTGTGAGTTGTTCTTTGCTCCTGGGCTCACCCTCCTTATATAGGAGGCTCTAGGCGCCCGGATCCCTTCCGGGCGCCTGGAGTGTGACGTAGCCCAGCCAACCATGAAACTCTGGTGAAGCGTCGATGAGGATAGAACTTGCATTTCGGGCGCCCGAACCTCTGTTTTCTAGCGACCTGTAGAAAAACGTTAGTCCGAGGCAAAATGCAAAACTACCCTATAAAACAAAGTGTTAACATAGTACATTTATAATAATAAAAGCAGTAATTAGATTCCGCCTTGTCGAGATCGGAATCTAGTCAGGATCTCAACTTAGAGTTCTGAAATGATTCTAAGTTGGATCGACACCTAAGTTCCCTTTTTGGGAACGCGCCCTCACAGTTACTCCCCTCTAGTGACTTACCTTAACTTACTTGCCAGACATTCGGTTAGCCCGTCGACCCATTTAGACTTCGTGCCAGCTATTTGGTCAACCCGTCAACCTAGCTGGACTTCGTGCCAGCTATCCGATTGGCCCGTCGAACTAGCTGGGCTTCGTGCTAGACATCCGGTCAGCCCATCTACCCGTCTGGGCCTCCTGCCAGCTATCTGGTCGACCCGTCGACCTAGCTGGGTTTCTCTTGCACACTTGGTCAAAGTGCTAGATCAAAATGAAACTAACTTAACCTACTTTGTCATTCATCAAAACTTGAGTTAGACCGTTAGTGCTAACCGCACCAATAATCTCCCCCTTTTTGATGCAATGACAACCTGAGTTAAGTTAGTGAAAAAGATATGTAAGTAAAACAGTCATTTTATAAGACTTTTAAGTTAGTCTTGTTTTATATTTGGTATTTTATTGTTTAAACTAACTTAAACCTTTTGGAATCCCAGGGTGATTTTGATGTGATCAATAAGTTAAGTTAGGTCCTGTCGTGTTTTAACCTTGTGTGTAAGTGTGCAGGAGCTTAGGAGCACAGGGAGTCGAGCAAAAGGATGCAACTAGTGAGAAAGACGACACGGGAGGGAGCCGACGGGTTCCGTGTGTTTGAGGTATGAGGCACTGTGGAAGAGTACGTGGGCGGACGAGAAGGAGGCACGCGACGTTTCAGAGGGACGAGAAACCGGAGCGGAAGGTTGCTCGAGGAGGTCGAAATTGGGTTCAGGTGAGCCTTATTTCGGTTGGCTGAAATCACCCAAGCGAGCGAAGCCTGAGCGAAAGACCCGAACTGAGGTGAGCAGCACTGGAGCAGAGGGTCCGAACCAAAAGTCAACTTGGTTGACTTTAGTGGTCCAGGCGCCCGGATCCATTCAGGGCGCTCGGATTGTTTGGGCGCCCAGAACCATTCTGGGTGCTCGGGATTGACTTTTGACTAGGATCGCATCAAACGTGATCCATTGCGAAGGGGATAAAAGTTTATCCCCTCCCAGGCGCCTGGAACCCTTTTAGGCACCCCGACCAAGGCTATAAATATAACCTTGGTCCAGAAGCTTCAAATGAACTCAAGAATTATGTATTCCAACACTTGTGTGCTTCCATATTAGTTTAGCTTCTGTTTTTTGCGCTTTCACTGTTGTAAGAGGCTTCTCCGTCTGAAGGAGATACTAGTGTCTGGACCCAATCCAAGTGCACACGTGGCTAGGTTTAGGCCAATCCAAGTGTCTGGACCCACTTGGGGTGCATGTACCTTCGAGCTCTTGGATCCTTCTAGGGCCCCCGGACCCCTTGTTTCTAGCCAACTTTTAAAATTGACTTCTTGCACCATTGAGTAAGCAAAACAGACAATAAGATATAAAATAAGTATTTTGACATTCTCTGGCCTGCCCGGTCCTGACTTTAGGTTTCGTTGAAATCTTAGGTCGGACCGATGCCTATTCCCTCAATCGAGAACACGTCCTCACTAGATCTCTCCTCTAGTTGCTTACTACACTTACCATTTCAGACTTACTTGACTCTTGACTCACCAGGTCTTCTTGTCAAATGCCCTATTTGAAATTTATCCAGTTGTTAGGTCCTATATATCCAATTGGATTTCCTGCCAATTATCTAATACCCTCTGACTCAGCTGGACTTCCTGTTAATCGTCTGATCCTCTCTGACCCAGCTGGACTTTAACCTAATGTCTAGTCCCTATCAAGTCTTTTAATCTTGCACATTTGGTAAATAAATTATAAAACATAATATCTAATTTAAAACTATTTGTCATTCATTAAAACCTAAGTTTGACCATTGATGTTAACTACACCAATACTTGTCAGTTTAAGATTATCAGCTTAAATCAACTGAACATATAAATCTGATTTAATCAGTAATTTCAATTGGGACTATTTATCCTCTCTCTTCAATAAGATTGTCCAACAGAAACCCCTAGCCCTGCCACATCGCCGAAGAAAAGAAAACCCTGCCACATCACCGAAGAAAAGAAAACTCTGTCATGTCATCAAAGAAGAAGAAACCCCTAGCGTTATTGTGCCCTCGAAAAAGAAAAAGAAAAAAGTTGTGAAGTGAGTTGGAAGTAAAGGGGGTTTTAACGAAAGTTTTTTCTAGCTTTTTTTATATTTCTCTTTCCTACATGTCATAAAAATTAAGGGGGTGTTTGGTTCTTTCCTAGGAATAGGAATCGGAATGAGAATCATTGTAGTGTGGAATGAGAATGGGTATGAGCATTAATATCATTCTTAAAAGTAATGTTTGATTAGTTACATATTTTCTATTAGAATAAATCAAAATTTCCTTTTTTACCCTTAAAGGAAAATAAGAGAAATAATTAGATGTGAGAGAAAGCTAAATGTGAGAGAAAAATATGATGAAAGAGAATGATGAGAGAGAAAGTATGATGAGAGAGAAAATGTGATGAGAAAGAATGAAGAGAGAGAAAGTATGATGAGAGAAAATGAGAAAAGAGAATATGATAGGAGTAGGGGTGTCAAAAATGAACCCGACCTGACGACCCAACCCGAGTCGACCCGAAACAAATCGGGTTCGGGTTGGGCATTTTCGGGTTCGGGTTGGAGGGTTGGAGAGTAAATGAGTCTCGGGTTGGGTTCGGGTTGACCCGGGTTGACTTAAATATAGGGTTTTGTGAGTTTTTTTGGGGTTAAATCAAATTTTATTTTAAAAATTTAGATGTTTTTATGTATATTAATATCATGTTTGTATGATAATGATGGAATATTAAGATAAAAGTGAAGAATTATAGGGAAAATAGCCCAAAAAAGTCGTTTTGAATCGGGTTTTCGGGTTATATGGGTCGGGTTCGGGTTGATCGGGTTGGTCGGGTTCGGGTTCGAGTTGAGGTGTTTTGGGTTGAACTCGGGTTCGGGTCGGGTTCGGGTTGGGTTAAAAAAAAAAAAAAAACTCAACCCGACCCAACCCGAATTGACACCCCTAGATAGGAGAGAGCATGATGAGAGAATATGAGAGAGAAAATATGATGTGAGAGAAAGTATGATGAAAGAGGATGAAGAGAGAGAAAATATAATGAGAAAAAAATGAGGAGAGAAATTGTGATGAAAGAGATTGAGGAGAGAGAAAGTATAGTGAGAGAGAAAGTGTGATGAGAAAAAAAGAGAACAGTGAGTGTGATAGGTGAGATTGAGGAGAGAGAAAGTATGATGAGAGAGAAAGTGTGTTGAGGAAAAAGGGAGGAAATGTTGCAAGAGAGATTGAGGAGAAAGAAAGTGTGATGAGAGCGAAAGTGTGATGAGAAAAAAAGATAAAAGAGAGTGTGATGAGAGAGATTGAGGAGAGAGAGAAAGTATGATGAGAAAAAAAAGAAGGAAGAGAGTGCGATGGAAGAGATTGAGGAGAGAGAAAGTGTAATGAGAAAAAAGGAAAGAGAGTGTGATATGAGAGATTAAGGAGAGAGAAAATGTGTGATAAAATGATGAGAGAGAACAAGGAGAGAGAAGTGATATGAAAGAATAAATAAATAAATATATTTTGATATTTGATATTAAGGGAGAAAATTTTAGTTTTAAGTCAAGTGTATTTTTGGAATAGAGGAATATTTTGATTGATGAAAATAGGATAATGACTCATTGAATAGGAGGTACATGGGAATAAGTTATTATCCAATTTCAAGGATTCATTCTCTTATTTGTATTTCTATTCTTATAATCCAAACATTAACAATGACAATCAATGATTCTCATTCTCATTCTCATTCTCATTCTCTATTCCTATTCCCCTAAACTAAATACCCCCTAAGAATCTAGCTTCCAATTTTTAAACCAACTTCTTACTCTCTTTCTTCATTTTTGGTAGGGGCCCAAAAAAAAAAAAGGAAAAAACCAAATACCCTCCCCATGTTGGAGATGCCCTTAGTAAGGTGGAGATTGATGGAAAAATATTAACGGATTCAACTTATGTTTTAATAGGTTCAAACTTCACTTAAAATTATAAATTTTATTTTGAGATTTATTATTTTATCGAATAAATATTATGAAATAAATTATCACTTAAAATTAGAAATGACGTCCATTTTTTTAATCTATAAAATCTAAAATGATTTTTAATGCGTCAGTTTTATAACTAAAATTAATTATCACATATTAGGTGCCTTAACTTACTTGCCATCACATTGATTTCTAAAGCCTCAATACTTGCTAATTTGAAGTAGGAGCTGTATTAGGTGCCTTTCGTCCGAACAATTATACATTGGTGCGAAACAAGTGTTAGGCCAAGCCAAGTACTGGCTAGGTCCGGCTGCGCCAGCATGGTGCGTCAATTATCTCGATATTTATTTTCGTTCAAAGGGCAAAGCAATTTTTATAGGCACTCAACATGAAAAATATAATAAATCGTGGCCTAAAACACGAAGATTTTGAATTTCCATCAGGCACTCAACAGGCAACTTTACCCGCTTATTCGTATGACGATGAGGAACAATTACTTCAGCATCCCAAGTAGAGCATACCCTGCAGCATTGAAGGACAAACTGTCCCTCACAATCCCAGATTAGGCCGGGAGTCCAACTGCTTGAATGGATTGTGGGACTTTGATGCAATCCTCGTCTTCCTCAATCGCTCAGCGATAATGAATGCCAGCTCGAGAGATTGGGAAGCATTGAGCCGGGGGTCACAATGGGTGTGGTAGCGCAAAGACAGGTCGTCGAAAGTGACAGTCCGCGATCCACCAATGCACTCTGTCACGTTTTGCCCAGTCATCTCCAGGTGCACCCCTCCAGGGTGGCTTCCTTCTTGCTCATGGACATCAAAAAATGCTCTGACTTCAGCCTACCAAGTTGGTAAGAACTCTTTTGTTAGCATTTGATGGAAGTATCTAAACTTTGACGAAGAAAATAACGGAAGGCATCTAAAAGAAACTTCAGACTAGCTAGCCGTTGAAAATGATCTTCTTTCCTATATGTGAATATACCAGAATTGAGTCAAAAGGTCGAGTCTTGAGACCACAAGGGGCCTTGATGGTGTTCCCGTGCATGGGATCACTGACCCAGGTTACAATCTGTCCAGCTCTCCGAACGGCCTTAATTAGATGAGGGAGCTTTACTCTCAAGTTGTCTGCCCCCATCCTTGTTATAATGGTTATCCTCCCAGGCTTGTTCTGGGGATTGAGAATCTCAATCAGCTTCACGAGTTCGTTAGGATCCATCTTATCACTTACCTGCAACAATTGAATGATTCAGTTTTCGAGTCAAATCAGGAAATTCTGTTATTGTAAGATGAAATTTTAAAAGAATTGGCAGTGAACCAGAGCCTTTTGGTTTTAGCTTTGAACATGCATGCTCCTAAAAATTATCAGTTTCAAAACATCTAAGAAACTGGTTTATGATCCCATCAGCTATCAGGAATCCAATCTTTCAAATGAAAAAAAAATAGTTAAATTATTCAAGGTTTCATCCAACTCATTGGTATAGAAAAAAAAAAAACCATTCCATCATATACTAGATAATACTATTCTCACCTTGATACCGAGAGGATTGGCGACGCCGCGGAGAAATTCAACATGGGCACCATCAAGTTGACGGGTTCTCTCTCCCACCCAGAGGAAGTGGGCGGAGCAATCATAGAAGAGACCGGTGGTGGAATCCTTGCGTGTGAGGGCATGCTCGTAGGGAAGGAGAAGGCACTCGTGGGAGGTCCAAAACTCAGTTGTCGTCATGGACGGGTGCTCGACAGTGAGTCCTGCTGCAGCCATGAACCCCAAAGCCTCATCCACGCGGTGGGCCAATTCTTGATACCTGGAAAAAGAACAAACACCATGACTGCTTAATTATGTTCCCCGTGGACTTTGCAACCCAAAATAAGGCGCATCCATGAAGCAAGATATTTGATGATCTCCTACTTGTCTCCTAGCTCACTGTGCTCAATGAAGTCGAGGTTCCACCGGGTAACGCGTTGCATTGCAGCATAGCCACCGGCGGCAAACCCCCGGAGAAGGTTGAGCGTCGCCGCAGACTGGCTGTAGGCCCGGATCATCCTCTGAGGGTCAGGAAATCTCGACTTCTCGTTGAACGAATCACCGTTGATGTTGTCCCCTCTGTAGCTTGGAAGCTTGACGCCGTTCCTCTCTTCGAAAGGATCCGACCTAGGCTTCGCGAACTGCCCAGCCATCCTTCCGACCTACAAAACCAAAGCAAACAATCCTAAGCTCGGAACGGCCATACAGACTCCAGATCGGAAGAAATCTGAATGCTCGATTTTTATTACCTTGACGACAGGCATCTGGCCTCCGAACGTGAGAACGACGCCCATCTGAAGGAGAATCCGGAAGGTGTCCCTGATGTTAATGCCGTTGAACTCTTTGAAACTCTCAGCGCAATCGCCCCCTACTAAGAGGAACGCCTTGCCGAAAGCAGCATCCGTGAGCCGCTCTTCCAGGTGGCGGGCCTCTCCAGCAAACACGATCGGCGGGAACTCCTCGATCGTCTTGAGCACCGCCTCCAGCTCCATTTTGTCCGGGTACTCCGGCAGTTGGAGAGCATTCTTAGCCTTCCAGCTATCCACCGACCATTTTCCCTTCTTCGCGTCCGCTACTGCCGTCGGCTCCTTGCCTTTGACTGGATTCTTGGCCGTTGTTCCCGCGGCGTAGACGGCGGAGACCGGGCGAATCAAGGCTTTCTTCCGAGCGGCACGGAGGAACGGCGAGATGAAAGCAAGGGAGGAGGAGACGTCCGCGGAGCAAGGGAGGGGTTGGTGGTAGCGGGGGAGGAGGGCGGTGCCATTGGCGAGCGCCATTACTCGAAAAGTTGGCCCACCCTTTTCGATAAGAGAAGAGTTAGCCTTACAGAAACCCTCGATGCGGAGGGATGAGGCAAAGCCTTTAATTTAAAGGGAGGCAAAGAGAAAGTAGTACATCATTTCCATAATAATAATAATAATACCATTTTTACTAGTTTAAAGTAACGCATTCAGCAGCTAATAAATAGAGACAGTCTCTCCACCTAATAAATTAAAAGACAGTTTAATAATAAATATATTTTACTACATCGAATGTAATTTTTTTTTAATGCTAACTTGCCTATCCAAATCTATTTTTATTTATACATACCTTTTTAAATTAGTTAACTAATGTAAGAAATATGATTTCTTCAATGTACATATACATATTGAGATTTTTTATAGAGTTTAATATTGACAAGAATTGATTTGTTGCCTTCCGCCGTCCTGAAATACTGGAGGGGTAGTTGAGGCACGCGCGGATCAGATGATCATCTACCAGCGTTAGCGTAGTGTGTTGTTATTTTTAGAGTGGGTTGGGTTAGGATTATTTTTGATAATTTTAGTTATTCATTTAAAGTTATCAATAAAAATTTTATTTAATTTAAGTAATTGATGATTTTTGAGTTATGTTTTATGTCCAATACGTCAACAAAAGGACATGCAACCAGAAATCAGAAAATCTCAGAAAATTAAGATTTTTCTTAATTCTGAGGTTATTGAATTTTTTTTATCCAAAATATGCTCTGTTAAGAGAAAAATATAGTAAAAAAAGTAAAATGTAAAGAAAAAAAATGAAAAATATAAAAAAAAATAAAATAAAGCATAAATTTTTTAAAAAAATAAAAAATCATTAAAAAATAATAAAAAATGATTAAAATTTTTTTAAAAAAAATAACAAAAATTTTAAAAATAGAAAAAAAAATTTAAAAAATACAAAAACACATTAAAAAATAAAAAAATTGGAAAAACGTAAAAAAAAAATTTAAAATAATAAAAAATGTTAAAAAAATTTTAAAATAGAAAAATGTAAAAAACCCTAAAAAATTTAAAAACCCTAAAAAACTAAAAAAACTTTAAAAAAAATAAAATTAAAAAACAATAAAAACCTAAATAAAAAATAAAAAAATATATATAAATAAAAAAGTGAAAATATAGTAAAATATAATAGGGTTTAAATAATAATAATAATAATAATTGATCCGGCGGTAAGAATGGGGGACCCACTTCTTGAAGGGTCCCAGCCTGTGGACAAATGGAGGGCTGACTAAGCGGGTAATGGCCGCGCCGAGCAGTTGAGCAGGTCCGAGCGGAGCCAAAGATAACCCAGCCATGGGCTTGGGTTTCCAACGCCAAGGCAGGAGGACTGAATGGCCGAGCGGGTGTCTGCCCGGCTAGGACCGAAGGGCCGAGCGGGTGGTCCGTTCGGCCAGGATAAGGGCGAGGATACAAAGGTTAGCCGAGCGGCCTATTCGTTCGGCTCGGGATATGGGATGTCAGCAAAGGCATGTCTCGGGATATGGGATGTCAGTAAAGACATGTCTGATGATTATGCTGTACACAAGATTACACGATGGAGGATCTCACCGTCACATCATGGAGAGGTTGATACAGTAGAGGTATGGCCTTATGGATGCCCTTCTGACAAACTCATACCTGGGCATGGTCGAAAGCAGGTGATTGCTTTGATTGGCGCGCCCAGGCTCCTTCGAGAGGTCTATATAAGGTCTCCATTTCTTCACCGAAGAGACGCGGGTCTGAATCTCTGAAGCCACCTCTTTGTTATTCCTCGCCTGACTTGAGCGTCGGAGGGCCGTCGCCGGGACACCCCTCCCGGCTCGGTTTGTTGCAGGTTCGCCGGAGCACTCGAGGGTCCAGCAGGGAGCGCCACGTCCCCAGCGTCCGTTGACTTCTGATTCGGACAGGATCAATTTGGCGCCGTCTGTGGGAACGCACCTGCATCCGAGCAGAGGCAATGGATGAGGCTGGAAGACTACACACCGTGATGCTGTCCCAGGAGAGGCCCGGCGCTCTAATTGAGGCAAGAGCAGCTAAGCTCGTGGAGCAACAGAAACAGAAGGCTCAAGCTGAGCGGACCGACCGGAGTAACAGGCGAAATGGGGGCAAAATGGGGGTCCGACCGGAATTCAAGTGGGAGCAACGCCTGCCCCGATATCGGTCCGACGAGGAAGCCTTGATGAGTTTCGACAAGTATATATATTCTTCTCACTCCACGGGTATACGGGAGTCAAGAAATTGGGTCATATCCCCTGCTGGTCGGCAGGTCAGTTCTTCAATTATTTCTGTTGCTCATAAATTTGTAGTTTCTTGAGTAAAAACTCCCGTGCCGCTCGGCCGGGAGTATATTAACCGAGCCAAAGGCTCGATGGGATAAATCTCGTGCTGCTCGGCCGGGAGTATAGAAGCCGAGTCAAGCGCTCGAGGAACGAAGGCCCCGCGCCGTTCGGCCGGAGGTAAATTGGTCGAGCCAAGCGCTCGAGGAACAAAGGGCCCGCGCCGTTCGGCCGGAGGTAAATTGATCGAGCCAAGCGCTCGAGGAACGAAGGCCCCGCGCCGTTCGGCCGGAGGTAAATTGGTCGAGCCAAGCGCTCGAGAAGCGAAGGCCCCGCGCCGTTCGGCCGGAGGTAAATTGGTCGAGCCAAGCGCTCGAGAAGCGAAGGCCCCGCGCCGTTCGGCCGGAGGTAAATTGATCGAGCCAAGCGCTCGATGAACGAAGGCCCCGCGCCGTTCGGCCGGAGGTAAATTGATCGAGCCAAGCGCTCGAGAAACGAAGGCCCCGCGCCGTTCGGCCGGAGGTAAATTGGTCGAGCCAAGCGCTCGAGGAACGAAGGCCCCGAGCCGTTCGGCCGGAGGTAAATTGGTCGAGCCAAGCGCTCGAGGAACGAAGGCCCCGCGCCGTTCGGCCTGAGGTAAATTGGAACGAAGGCCCCGCGCCGTTCGGCCGGAGGTAAATTGGTCGAGCCAAGCGCTCGAGGAACGAAGGCCCCGCGCCGTTCGGCCGGAGGTAAATTGATCGAGCCAAGCGCTCGAGGAACGAAGGCCCCGCGCCGTTCGGCCGGAGGTAAATTGATCGAGCCAAGCGCTCGAGGAACGAAGGCCCCGCGCCGTTCGGCCGGAGGTAAATTGGTCGAGCCAAGCGCTCGAGGAACGAAGGCCCCGCGCCGTTCGGCCGGAGGTAAATTGGTCGAGCCGATCGCGTAAATTGATCGAGCCAAGCGCTCGAGGAACTAAGGCCCCGCGCCGTTCGGCCGGAGGTAAATTGGTCGAGCCAAGCGCTCGAGGAACGAAGGCCCCGCGCCGTTCGGCCGGAGGTAAATGGGTCGAGCCAAGCGATCGAAGATCGAAGGCCCCGTACCATTCGGACGGAGGTATATTATCCTAGCCAAAATGCTCGACGAAGCAGACCCTGAGCCGTTCGGCCAAGAGTACGTTATCCAAGCTGGGTGAAAGGAACCAAAAGTGATAAAAAGGAGGGCAAAAAGCTTCGCCGAACGGAAGCGTCAAAACTAGCCTGAAAGGCCGTCTAGCCCAGACGTTAAAGATCGAGAGCCGCGCCGATCGGCTATAAACATCCGCACCGACGAGTTCCGTAGTTAAAGATCGAGAGCCGCGCCGATCGGCTATAAACATCCGCGCCGACGAGCTCCGTCGTTAAAGATCGAGAGCCGCGCCGATCGGCTATAAACATCCGCGCCGACGAGCTCCGTCGTTAAAGATCGAGAGCCGCGCCGATCGGCTATAAACATCCGCGCCGACGAGCTCCGTCGTTAAAGATCGAGAGCCACGCCGACGAGCTCTGTCGTTAAAGATCGAGAGCCGCGCCGACCGGCTATAAACATCCGCGCCAACGAGCTCCGTCGTTAAAGATCGAGAGCCGCGCCGACCGGCTATAAACATCCGCGCCGACGAGCTCCGTCGTTAAAGATCGAGAGCCGCGTCGATCGGCTATAAACATCCGCGCCGACGAGCTCCGTCGTTAAAGATCGAGAGCCGCGCCGACCGGCTATAAACATCCGCGCCGACGAGCTCCGTCGTTAAAGATCGAGAGCCGCGCCGACCGGCTATAAACATCCGCGCCGACGAGCTCCGTCGTTAAAGATCGAGAGCCGCGCCGACCGGCTATAAACATCCGTGCCGACGAGCTCCATCGTTAAAGATCGAGAGCCGCGCCGATCGGCTATAAACATCCGCACCGACGAGCTCCGTCGTTAAAGATCGAGAGCCGCGCCGATCGGCTATAAACATCCGCGCCGACGAGCTCTGTCGTTAAAGATCGAGAGCCGCGCCGATCGGCTATAAACATCCGCGCCGACGAGCTCCGTCATTAAAGATCGAGAGCCGCGCCGATCGGCTATAAATATCCGAGCAGAAGACCGACGAGCTCCGTCGTTAAAAATCGAGAGTCGATCCGGCGACTATAAATACCCCGGGCGGGCGAACGAGTATCAGAGAATAAGAAACCACGGAAATCACAAAGTATTAAAACATCTAGGCTCGCTCAGACTTGGTTTAATGAGTTAAGCTGATCGGCCGGGTGACGGAGAACGCTTGGAGCATGACTAACTCTAAGCATGAACGTAAAGCAAACAGAAGAATATTATGGATAGGAAGACACAAGCAAAGACATAATTACATTAAAAGGGGAAGCATGCCGAACGGCATGTACAAAAAGTTGCGCTGGACTTAGGAAACGTAAAAAACAAGGTACAGACAAGGAACACTCCTCACTCAGGGTCTTCGAAGTTGAAGAAGCCGTCCGGGATATCATCTATCATGGTCGCCAGGTCGGAGGCGGGAATGTGCATTCCCACAAGAAGGTGGCCACCCTTTTTCAAGTACGCCATGGTGACCTTGACCGCCTCGGCGAAAGTTGAGGAGACGTTGCTGCCGAATTTTGCGCCGAACCGTTCCGAGCGGAGGTATGCATGGCGCGCTGCTGCTAAGCGATTCGACTCTCCCTCCTTATATTTTTTGAGCACCGCCCGGGAGGCGGTTAAGGAATCTTGGACTGCCTTCAAGTCCACCTCAGCCTTTGTGCGTTCTGCCGAACGGACCTCCCACTCGGCGTTCAGCTGGGCCTCCAGATCCTTGGATCGCTGATCTAGCGCACGAACATCTATTTTCATCTTATCCATATCAGCTACCGCTCGTTTCTTCCGGGCAGTAGCGTGTTTGGCCTCCGCTTTGCGCTTCTTGACTTGGCCCTCTAGCCGAGCCACCTCTGTAGCCAGGTCGGCGGCCTTCTGCTGTTCGGCCTCGAGGACTTGTTTCTCCCGCTCGGCCGACGGACCCCCGACACTTGGAGTTTTTCCAGGAGATCCTCCAGCTCGGCTAGCCGATGGCTAGTGGCGATTTGCTCAGCCCAACGCTGTAAGGGAAATAATAAAATCAGGAACCAAACAGTAGCAGGGCACAGGAAGAAAAATGAATTTACCTAAGTGGCCTGCTGCATGTTGTTATCGCCAAGCTGCTTGGGCGTCATAAGGGCCACCTGAATCTGCGCGTCCTCGAAAAGCTTGGCGAGCGGACCCGTCAGGGTTACTTCATGAACGGGGCTTGATGGCCGATCGGCGGACAATAAATATTCCTCCGAGGGGAATCGAAGGGTAGTCTTGATGGTCGGGTGGCCGGCCGGCACTTCCTCAGCCGCAGTCGCCTAGCCCGAGGACTCCCCTATGGTTGAAGTTTCACCCAACCGTCGTAAGCGACGACGAGTCCGTGGAGGAGAGCCAGAGGGCTGTGCGGTGGGCGAGGCCACTGGGCTCCCGATCCGCGACGGCGTGCGATCTGGCGAAGCGACCCCGGTCGGCGCCTGTGGCTCGCCCTCTTGGGTCGACGGAAGGCTGGAGTCTCTTCGACGTTTTCGCCGAACTTCCAGTGGTGGATCCCTGACCTGGGGGACTCCTAGCTCGGCGGGGGCAGAGGAAACAGGATCCGCCTCAACCTCCGTCGAAGCGGATGGGGCAACTTCTGTTTCAGGGGCGGACTGTGCCCCCCCCTCTCCTGCATCTGCCGAGCGGCTGGGGATGAGACCCCGCTCGGCGAGCTCTTTTTTGGTAGCCGCCTCAATTTCCACGGCCTTCAATTTCAGATGAGCTGTAGCCTTGGAGCGCCACATGACTTCAGTTGCAGTGGAAGAAATTAAAATCAGTTAGACAAAAAAGGCTAAGGGAGTAAAGAGTCCTTACCCATGCGGTAGGGGAGATTGGCCCGAACGGGAGATAATCCAAAAATATACAACACCCCCTTGAGAAGCAACTGGTCGATTTTGTACCGCTGATCGGACAACCAATTCGCCGCATGAAGGTAGGTTGGATTGCTTCTGAATTTGCCGAGCTCCGGCTGGGTCGGCACAGCGGTCTGCCATTTGGTTCTGAATGATGGCCGCCCGGGAAGTCGTATATAGAAGAAGAACTCCTTCCAGTGCTTGTTGGAGGTCGGCATATTCTCAAAAAATTTGAAGCCTATTCTACTTTGGAAAATAAAAGTACCCAACTCGGATTGTTTGGGGTAGAAGAAGTAGTGGAATATTTGGGGGTCGAGTGGGATACTGTGCAGCTTAAAGAGGACGACCACCCCGCTCAGCAGCCTAAAGGAATTCGGCACAAGTTGGCCGAGCGGGATGCGAAAATAATTACAAACTTCCAAAACAAATGGATGGGTGGGAAATCTAAGGCCGCCCTGGAATTGGTCTAGAAAAAAACAAACTGTACCGATCGGAGGGTCATGGGGCCGGTCGGTCGGGTCGGCTATAACTATTTCATGGTCATCAGGAATCTCATACGTCCGAACAAGACGCCGAGCGCCCCCTTCATCAAACCGACTCTCCATGGTCAGATACCAAGGGCCATGAACATCAACAGTGGGTACGGAAGTGCTTGCCATGACTAAAGTACCAAGAAAAAGAAGGAAGGAAGCCGAAAGAAACTCGGAAACGGAGGACAGATAAAAGTTCGCAAGCAAGGGAACGAAAGAAGTCCCACGCGAAAGGGAAAGGCCGAACGAAAGGAAGGGAGAAGCTTACTGAGGGAAGATGAACGGAGAAGAGCACCAGAAAGCCAAAAACCACCAAGAGGCAAGAACTGGGACAGCCGGAATGATGCAGCCGCGGGCACCTTCGACGGAGGACGCACAATGAAACAGAGAATGCGGCGTAAAGGCGAAGACGAAGGCTTTATACGAACGAGGCTGGTTGGCCTCGTCCGTCGGATGCAGGTCACGAGAGACGAGGTCATCATCTAACCGTCCATTTCAAAATGACCGGCGTCCCATCGTACGGATCATCACCGCCGCGTGAGAAGAGCCACGTGGCGCTCTGTCACCAGGCGCAATTAATGCGCCCATACCGCGCATGCTTCGACTTAATGAAAAGGATTTGCGTGATTTTCGAGAAGATTGACAAACAAACATCCACGTTGAGCGACAAGACATCCAAAACGAAGAGCCGAGCGGCTGAATTTGGCATAAGGGCCGAGCGGCTGAATTTGGCATAAGGGCCGAGCGGCTCAAGGGATATTATAAGCGACGGTAAGGCGACGACCGCCCGCTCGGACACATAGTCCAGTCAGTCGGACTCACTGCCTCTTTCGACTAGACTTGAAGGGAAGGCAAGTGATCCGGCGGTAAGAATGGGGGACCCACTTCTTGAAGGGTCCCAGCCTGAGGACAAATGGAGGGCTGACTAAGCGGGTAATGGCCGCGCCGAGCAGTTGAGCAGGTCCGAGCGGAGCCAAAGATAACCCAGCCATGGGCTTGGGTTTCCGACGCCAAGGCGAGAGGACTGAATGGCCGAGCGGGTGTCTGCCCGGCTGGGACCGAAGGGCCGAGCGGGTGGTCCGTTCGTCCAGGATAAGGGCGAGGATACAAAGGTTAGCTGAGCGGCCTATTCGTTCGGCTCGGGATATGGGATGTCAGCAAAGGCATGTCTCGGGATATGGGATGTCAGCAAAGACATGTCTGATGATTATGCCGTACACAAGATTACACGATGGAGGATCTCGCCGTCACATCATGGAGAGGTTGATACAGTAGAGGTATGGCCTTATGGATGCCCTTCTGACAAACTCATACCTGGGCATGGTCGAAAGCAGGTGATTGCTTTGATTGGCGCACCCAGGCTCCTTCGAGAGGTCTATATAAGGTCTCCATTTCTTCACCGAAGAGACGCAGGTCTGAATCTCTGAAGCCACCTCTTTGTTATTCCTCGCCTGACTTGAGCGTCGGAGGGCCGTCGCCGGGACACCCCTCCCGGCTCGGTTTGTTGCAGGTTCGCCGGAGCACTCGAGGGTCCAGCATGGAGCGCCACGTCCCCAGCGTCCGTTGACTTCTGATTCGGACATGATCAATAATAATAATAATAATAATATTATTATTATTATTATTATTATTATTATTATTTATAGTTGGTTTTGTAACTAAAGACAATTTAGTAAAATATTAAATTAGGTTATTCATTGTAATCTTCAAACAAATATATTTTTATTATATTATTTATATTAAACTAAACAATATTTGATTATATTTTATTTTTTATAATTTTAATTAGATAATTACATAATTAAAATTATATATGATAATTTGAATTAAACGTACTTTGGACTTTACGTTTAATAACTTTGTTTTCAGTCACTCGTGGCATATGGCCCACGATTGTGACGGATGCCGATCCAACATTGTAGCCCGAGTCTAATTACTTCTGCTCGGCCCAATATGTGCAGCTGTCTCGGCCCAGTAGATTTTTTTTTCTAATTTATTTTCTGAATAAATTTAAAATACAAAATATATATATATATATATACTTAGAAATCAATTTTTAAAATATTCGTCCTTAAAGTTGAGTCTAGTCTTTTTGGCATTCAACGTATAAGATAACAAAAACGACTTTTTATTCAGACAAGAAAAGGTGGAATTTTTTTAAACATGTAAATTTCCTGTGACATCGCAGAAAGATAGATATTATACGGCAATTGGCAAGGAACCGTCCACAACACATGAGTATTCAATACGAAGTAACTTTTATGTAAAATCCTTAAATTTTCGAATTTTCTACTATACCTTACCTTTTGGGAGCATGTAAAATAAGAGGTCATGGTTTGTACTTTTATGAATAAGAAAATGGACCCTTTATCTATATTGGTAGGGATTAATGGACTTCACTTATTTTATAAGTGGGATCTATCAATTCCCACTAATATCTAAAAAAAAAAAAAAAATCCTTGGATCTTAAAATAAGTGGGGAGATCGTCTAGGCCGCATTTATGAATCAAAGGAGGGTCACTTTACATATATTAGTAAGGATTTGTTAGTACAATTTTGTACTAACAGTGTAATTCAAGTTTTGATAAATGACAAGTAAGATAAGTTAGATTTGTTATGATCTAACCGTTTAATTAAGTGTGCAAGAAATCTAATTAGGTCAACGGATCGACCAGATAGCTAGTACGAAATCCAACTAGGTCAACGAGCCGACCGGATAGCTATTACGAAATCCAGCTAGGTCGACGGATCGACCAAATAGCTGGTACGAAATTCAGATAGGTCGATGGGCTAATCGTGTAAAATACCGAAAAAGGGCGAATAAGCATAAGAAAATTTTTCGGAAATTTTTCGGAGCTCGTATGACTTTGGTTACAGGGATAAATATTGGGCCCCGGAAAAGCCTGTTTAGGCTACCCCATTTTAACGAGGAAATGTTTTTTTTTTAATTCCTTTTCTTTCTTTTTCTTTTTCTTTTTCTTTATTTCCTTTTCTCCCCCGCGTGCCCGAGCAGTCCCCGACGACGTTCCCCCGCGCTATCTCACGCCCGATCTGCCCTAACCGCTCCTCGTCGGTTTCCTTTCTCCCTCGCGTACAAAGTCCCTTGGCCAAGGAAGCCCCGAGCCTTCTCTTCCTCCTCTCATTTGCGCCGGCTCATCCCCTTTCTCCTCTCCAAACAGCGCCGATCTCTCTCGCGTCGCCCTCGGTCGCCAAAGCCAACGCCGCTCAGATCTCTGACGCCACTGACCACCGGGTGCCACTCCGATTAGTGCTACCATCTTCACCAGTCGATTGGTGATGCCGACACCACCGCACACCTCTGTTGCCACCATACCCTAGATCGGCTTCTGCGCATCACTGCCGACCACCGCGGACCCACGACGGGTCGTTGGAGCCTGAGGCTGTGCCCTATCATCGATCTCTTCTTGCGATCGGTCTAGCCCCAATCTTGCGCACAGCCCGATCTGGTCAGCACCGTCGATTCCTCTTCGCGTGTCTAGGTTCACCGAGATTGGAGGAGTGTCGAAGCATACTGGCCGAGTTCTTCCCTTCGGCCACTCATCTACTTCCAGGACCAATGCTAGGCCTCACATCCAAAAATTTACGAGAAGATTTCAGTCTGAGCCTCCCGGACAATTCGGTGTCGTCTCGCTGTCAAGGATCGATAAAGGTAGGTTGATTTAGTATTTGTTGGTGGAGATCTTGATTCAACGTCAGATTAGGATGGTATGTGCTAACTGTTTCAAATTCTAGCAGCGTCTCCTTTTCGGCTAGCAACTTAGGGTTATCTGGTTTTCTGAACAGTAGCCTTACTCAGCTGCGGCCACCGTCTTACAGCTGTGGACTTCTCCGGTCGAGAGCCCTATTAGCTACCACAGATTTGGTGAGTATGTAGGATGAATAGGTTAAGCAATTAGGGTTTCCTAACCCTAATTGAGATTTCGTTTAGTTATGTAAATTGTAGTAGGTTGATAAATAGGGGGTTAATCAATAGTCGTATTCGATTATGATTATCCTAAATAGGTTTGAGGATTTGATTTAGCTAATTAATTTATATGTAATTAGCTAAATCTGTATATCATGTATTACAGGACTTTGATTCGAGACGATGTCTCGAAGAGGGATCTATTTCGGATACGATCCTCTATTTGGAGGCGGGTATTTTGACTTATCTTTTTAGATATATCATTTTGATATGCATAGTAATTTTTAACAAGTAGTAATAATTATGTTTCTTATCTGCATCGGTTTGTCACTACCGAATACCTGTTACATGCTTACTTTTACTTACTTGTTATGAATTCCATGTTAGTATCCACCTGGTTTTATATGCTTATAGAGGTAGTGACATAACCATGTTTTATTATGTTCAGGACCTATGTTTTTATACCTTATCTGACCTGTGTACCTAGACCATTGATTTGGTCCATTTGCCCTATGATACACATTATTTAGAGATGGATAGGTTCCAGATATTTCCATGTTTAGTGACATGCACCATCTCGCATGATTGCATGCTGTGCGATAGTCGGCTCCATTATTGTTGAGCACATCGCAAGTTAATGGATCTGCACACACAATCACTCATGGGTTAATGGTTCTTATTAGGCAGGGTGTGTTGCAGTAGGTTGCTCTGTCAAGGGCTCCGTTGGTCCACTCATGGGTAGTGTGACGCAGAGTTGTAGCAGGATAGGGATCCCTCTCTGGACTTGCTCAGGGAGATGAGAGCATTGAGCTCCCCCACTTATGGTTTGAGGTAATGAGGATAGGTGTACTCCGACAGCATCCCGTCCACTCGGCCACTCATCAGGTGCAATGATGGCAGAGTGCACGATTGTCACAGCCCTACCCACTCAGTCTCACCATTATGTGTGAGACGGCTGACTGGCAGTAGGGGTGACCAGGACATGTCATTGGCATCATACGCATTGATGCATTTATTGCTTGTGTTTGCTGCACTTATATGTTGCATATTTGGTGGATGCATATGTTTGACATGCATATAGGATTTCTATATCTCTCGGTCTATTATCCATACACCAGGTCCTGGTTAGTACAATTTTTCTCCTATATATTTCAGTTTGCATTTATCATTCCTATATCAGGAGACTGTACGCATAATTATTGCTATTGGTTATTTTCTTACTATGCATGTCAGTAGCTACCCGCTGATGAGTTGACTCACCCCGTTGTTAATACTATTTTCAGGTTGAGGTCGTCTGGAGAGTTCCAATCGCTAGTCCCCCTGTAGATCGCGAGGATATTTATTTGGTCTTTTGGTTTTTCTTACTATACTATCTAAACTGTGTTTTAGACTTGTTCTGAATTTTGGCACTTGGATCTAGTATGATCCTTAATTACCATTGGGTTTTATTTGGATATGTTCTGCTACATGCCTGCCTAGACGGCAAAAGAGGTGAGTTGTTTTTTTTTTTTTCGTCGTTGTGATTTGTGTTTTATGGGTGTAGTTGAGTAGGAATATGATTTGAGTTTTATAGGTGTAGTTGAGTAGGAATATTGAGATGATCTCCGTATCGTTGTTTTAGTTTGGTTTGTTTACTATCATACTGCGTGGTTGTTGCTTATTATTTATACATATGTTCCGGCCGTGTTAGCCGAGGTATCTGGATTGTTGTAGGAAGTTTCATATTGTCACCCGTACAGGGGAAATGCTGTCAAAATTTCTTCTGGCAGGGACTACCTGGGGCGTGACAATATTTTTTATATCAGAGCCAGGTTTCGGATGCTTGGTTTTCGTAATTTGGTTTTGCGTGTTAATTTGATACCAATATATTTGGTATTAAAGCCCGGTTTGCGAGTCAAACTGGATACTTTCGGATTTGTACGGATTTCCGTTATATTCATGTTTCGGAATTCCGTTTTGGATTTGTACAGATTTTCGTCGATTTTATCGTACGGGATTCCGAGGTTATAAAGGGGGATTGGACAGCGACGGAACATCTCCAGACGACAAATAGGTATAAAGATAATTTTATAATTTTTGTTACTTGTAGTAATATCTGAGTTATAACTTAACAGATATGAGGAGATCTATACGAGTATCTGCGAGACGTGGTGTTGGACAACCACGTAAGAGGACTTTGGAATCTCTGGCAACGAACTCGCCAGAGATCCCTACTGGGTTTGAGCCTGTCGGTCAGGGACAGACTCAAGATACTGCGGGTGCGTCGGACTCTCAGACTTTGATGACTTCGTTGGAGGTACCCACCCATACCATACACACTGTACCACCCGTGGCAAACCTGATACCTCCACCAGCAGAGCCTACGGCGTACCCGGCACAACCGCCACCTAGACCTATCGTGTACCCGGCACCAGCGGCACCCGTGCCCCTAGTGCCTACAGTGTACCCAGCACCCGCACCAGCAATACCGGTTGCTCCAGTTCTGGTACCACCACCTACCATACCTCCAGTCGCGGCCACTCATATCAACCTTGCAGTACCACCAGTGGTATATGCCCCAGCTTATGCAGCAGCATCGTGAGAACCTCCCCCGGTCTATCCAGCGATACTACCTATAGCACCAGCTCCAGGGATTCCGCCAGTTCCCGCGATGATCCCTACCCACCTCACAGATATTGTCGCGGCACGAGCCCGGATCCCAGCATTGGCAAAGTCGATGAAGAGTCGATTCACACTCTTCCGAGGAGAGATTGATCCGAGTGTGGCCTAGTCCTGGATAGAGTCCATGGAGCGGACCTTCTTCTACATGGCTTGCTCCGAGTGGGAGAAAGTAGAGCTGGTTGCTTTCCATTTACGGGATGAGGCCGATACCTGGTGGGTTACGCATCGTTCCATCATAGGCGAGCAGAACATCACCTGAGCCAGATTCAAAGAGGCTTTTGAGAGCCCCTACTTCCCACGGGAATATGAGATGACTTGCCGGCAGGATTTTCTGAGTCTGCGACAGAACAATCACTCGGTGACAGAGTACAATGCCGAGTTTAATCGGTTGGCCAGATTTTGTCCAGAACTAGTTGCTGAGGACAGTTCCCGTATGCAACAGTTTATTCAGGGACTGGATGGACATCTGCAAGTAAAGCTTGCCAGTTTTGAGAGTTCATCCTATTTAGAGACACTGGACAGAGCCCTGATGATAGAGCCAGGTCACCAGAGAGCATATCTGGATAAGAAAAGGAAGCAGACGGGTCAGGCATCAGGGTAAATCCAGCAGGCACAGGCAACCAGACAGCAGCAGAGTGGTCGCAGTCGATCAGGTCAGTGTACTTCTGGGGCTTCTGATCAGCCTCAGAAGTCGAGGTGGTCTTCATCAGGGCGTTTCTGGCCTCCTCAGCAGATCCGGAAACAAACCGCTAGTGACATCCACTGCGCCCAGTGTGAGTCCGGAGAGCACACCACATCAGCCTACACCTTGGGACAATCGATTTGCTATTATTGCAAGCTGCCTGGGCACATGAGCCGAGATTGTTCGCTGAAGGCTCAGCCTACTGCTTCTGGAGTTTTTGGTCACGGAGTTCAGCTCAGTCAGACAGGGACTCAGCGAGGAGGTCATAGAGCCCAATCTTCACATCGTCAGCAGAGGACAGCTCCCCCTGCAGCTGCTGCTTATGTCATGTATGGACAAGAGCACCCCAGTGCCCTCATAGTACCACAGAGTTCTGTCGTGGGACCCTAGTATCAGCTGCAGCCTTAGCCCCGAGTTCAGTATCTGCAGCCCCATCCACTGGTTCAGTACCAGACGCAGTCCCTGCTACCAGTATAGTATTAGTCGCAGCCCTTACATCCACCTCTGGCACAGTCTCCAGCACCGCCTCAATGGCAGGCTCCTACCCTGATGCAGCAGCCGCTGGCAGCATTACCACCTCCACCTCCGCCAGAGACTGGACGTATTCATGCGGTCACCAGAGAGGATGCGCAGCGGGTCGACGGATCCGTTTTCCGCGGCACAATTTCCATTTATGCCTTATCTGCTGATATGCTGATAGATAATGGTAGCTCGCATTCTTTTATATCCCGTACCTTTGTGAGGGAGATTGGTAGATTACCCACTATTAGACCGCAACGACTGATCGTCTCTCTACCATCCGATGATGCTTTGGGCGTCACCCAGGAGATCAGAGGTTGCCCGTTAGACTTTGGCAACATGATATTTACGGTACATCTTTTAGTACTGGAAATGGTCGACTTTGATATTATTCTTGGCATGGATTGTTTGTCAGCATATCATGCTATTGTTGATTGCCAGACGAGAGCGGTCATATTCCGACCTCCGAACCAGCCCTCGTGGGATTTCACTACATCAGAGACGACGGTATATCGACTATTTCGACGATTCAGGCTCAGAAGCTGCTGTCACATGGTTGTTAAGGTTTTTTGTTATCTTTGATTCATACTGAAGACAATAGTAGTTCTCAACTCTCCGACATTCCAGTAGTCCGAGAGTATCTGAATGTATTTCCAGAGGAGCTACAAGGTTTGCCTCCCAGAAGGCAAGTGGAGTTTGCTATTGAGTTGATTCTGGGAACCGCGCCGACATCGAAAGCTCCTTATCGTATGACACCAAAAGAGTTGAACGAACTGAAGGTTTAACTCTAGGAGCTTTTAGACAGGGGATTTATACGCCCTAGTGCTTCTCCGTGGGATTCTCCGGTATTATTTGTCAAGAAGAAGAATGGTACTATGAGGTTGTGCATCGATTACAAACAGCTGAATGCAGTGACCGTCAAAAATAAGTACCCCTTACCATGGATCGAGGATTTGTTTGATCAGCTCAGAGGTATCTCAGTGTATTCTAAGATTGATCTGCGATCCGGATATCATCAGCTGAGAGTCAAAGAATCTGATATTCAGAAGACAGCATTCCGTACCAAGTACGACCATTACGAGTTTTTGGTAATGTCATTTGGGCTTACCAATGCTCCATCGGTATTTATGAATTTGATGAACCGCGTCTTCTTGGAGTATCTTGATCAATTTGTTATCATTTTCATCGATGACATATTGGTCTACTCGCATTCCGAGGAGGAACATGCACAGCATCTTCACACAGTCTTGGAGACTCTTCGATGACATCAGCTATATGCGAAGTTCAGCAAGTGTGCCTTCTAGCTATCTTCAGTCGGTTTTCTGGGTCATGTGGTTTCTAGCCGAGGTATTTCAGTAGATCCTCAGAAGATTGAGGCTGTCACCAGTTGGGAGCAGCCGAAATTAGTACAGGAGATCCGCAGTTTTCTGGGACTAGCTGGATATTACAGACAGTTCGTCGAGGGTTTCACCTGATTGCTATGCCGCTGACACGTCTGACTAGGAAAGGCGTGAAGTTCACTTGGATAGAAGATTGTGAGACTAGCTTCCAAGAGCTGAAGCGGAGATTAGTGTCGGCTCCAATTTTGGTTTTACCCTCCGGAGAGGATGGATTCGTGCTCTACACCGACGCATCTCTTCAGGGTTTAGGCCCTGTCCTGATGCAACACGGCAGGTTAATCTCCTATGCTTCTCGTCAGTTGAAGGAGCATTAGAAGAACTACCTACTGTCCGACTCTACGACGAGGGGACGAGCGGAGAATCATGGAACGCAATTTGGTGGATGAAGTTCGGGAAAAAGCTATTGTCCAACTCATGGTGTACAGACATCGAATGAAGTAAAACTACAATCGGAGAGTGATCTCGAGGTCCTTCCAAGTCGGTGATCTAGTGTGGAAAAGAAAAAAACCGGTCGGCGATGTCACCAAGCTCGAAGTCCCGTGGGTGGGACCTTACAAGGTCATACAGAAGCTCATCTCGGGAGCCTACTACCTATAGGACGAGGAAAGAAGAAAGCTCGAACGACCTTGAAGTGCGAATCATCTCTAACCATATAGGTCGGGCGAGAGGTGCATGGATAAATTCAGATGTATTTGTATAAGTGTATGTCTTGTGGATGCAGAAAGAGAATGAATAAAAATCCCAAGTATTCCAGACTCTTGTGCCAATCGACCAAGTTAAAAGTTGAGCGGTGACTATAAACTCTTGTCTACGCAAAGCAATTGTCGAGCAACGACATTAAACTCTGGTCTTCGCAAACCGTTGAGCGACGACTTTAAACCCTGGTCTTCGCCAACCGTCGAGTGGCGACGTTAAACCCCGGTCTTCGTCAACAGTCTAGCGGCGACCTTAAACTCTTGTCTACGCATTTCAATGGTCGAGTGGCGACCTTAAACCCCAATCTTCGTCAACAGTCAAACGGTGACTTTAAACCTAAGTCTGCGCCTTCAACAGCTGAGCGGTGACTATAAACCTGAGTCTATAATGAATGATGGCAGAACGGTGGCTCTAAAACTAAGTCTACGATAAACGAGGAGGAACGACGAATATGTAAGCCGAGAATAAGGCTGACCAAGAAACGTGCTGCTCGAAGAAGCAACAATTTCCACTAGAGTAAAGTCATTCGGCAGCTTTAGAGTGATCACTTGGGCAAGATAGCGCCTGGTTACGTTGATGATCGAATGAACATGGAACCACACTTAGAAATTTCTTGCAAAACGTAAGTGGTGCGTAGTCCCACTCGAGTCGAGCGACGATGCATGAACAGATACGATGACTAAGAAAGAGGAAATGTGGAACGGCGACATGTGGCGATGCTTGAATAGTCATATTCAAATGAACAAAGGTACGTCAAATGGGCAATCTTGCTTTACCACTTAGAAAATTTTTACAAAATATCAAGGGGCAGCATAAAAAGAGGCAAACTTAGCAAGAGGCGGGTTCACTAGAGGTAGTCCAACACATCATCGGGCAGCGACTTAGTCAGTTTGTCCTGACTGATGACCTTGTTGGTCAGAGTGGCAGGGATATGTCCGCCGCCCTTGAGCTGGTCGAGTGTCCCATCGATGGCGAGGTTGAAAAAATGGAGGGCCCGATCGGTGAGCCGGCCATTGAAAGGGTCCGAGCAGAGGTAGTCCCGCTTCATAAACTCGCACCGGCTTGACTCGGCGCCTTGATAAACCTCCAAAACTATTCGGGAGGCCTCCAATTCGGCTTTCATAGAAGCCAGCATGGCATCTTTAGCGTCCAGCTTCTCTTGCACTGCTGCTTGTTCATCCGATCGATTCTCCAACTCAGCATTCAGAGATGCAACCACCTCATTCAAGTTTTGAGCCAGGATCCAAGTCTCCTTGTTCTTGATCTAGGTCCTCGATGGCTCGGAGCTTTGTGATATTGGCCGAAAGAATCTTTACCCCAAAGGAATTGGTCTGCTTATTGAGCCACGCCAGTTGTGAAGCCTGCTTGGTGCTTTTGCCCCTCTCTGCCTCTAGTAGCTCGGAGCTTTTTTTGCAGATCGACCTTTAGTTGAGCGACCTAAGCAATCAGCTACTCCACGCGTGCCTCTGAAGTTGTTGATTAGCCGCTCGGAGCGCGCAGCTGCTGGACTTTGTGCTCCAAAAATACGAGCCTTTGGCACATGGCCAGACTCTCTACCTAATACTACAATGACCAGAGAACTGTAAGGGCCGAGCGGATAAAAATAAGTAAACACAAAGGTAAGATACATACCCCAGTGGACATCTAGGTAGGGCTATTCGCGAGTTCCTCCGGAGAAATGATCGTCACGCGAGCCCGCACATCGGCCCATATTTGTGCAAGCAACCCTTGGATCCTTATCTGGCGCTCGACGGCGTGGCATGTGACATCGTTCAAGTCGCGCCACTCGTCTGTCGGCAAATGGATGATTGTCGTTATTTGTCTCTGGTCGCTCGGGTCAGCTGGTTCCGAGGTAGCTCTGCCCGCAGACTGGGACGTTGGAGTCGATTGGATAAGAGACACTTGGGCCACCGGCAACGATTGTGGCGGCATGAAGGCGACGGACAGTACACAAATAGTCCCCAAGGCATCCTAGACAACGATGGTGTCCGCTCAGATGAAAGGGAGGTGTGGAGCTCTATAGCTCCTTGTTCAGGAGGAGCAGGTGTGGAGGTCGCGCCACACTCGGAGGATGGCCGCGAGCCGCCTTGCACTGGTGTCTACAGGGTAGAAGTGGCGGAACGGGAGGACGCTTCTGCGCGGCATCTCTTACACTGTCGCAGTGGCTCGCTGGAAGTGGTCGACTTAGAAACCATTGTGATTGGCAGCATAGAGGGCCGCTCGGGAGGAAGATTCGCTGTAGCGGCTGCTCCACTGGCAACCATCTGGCTGGCTCCTCCTTCGCTATTCAGTGCTTGCGTTCCTTTGGCTTCGCCGAGCGAATCCTCGTGGGAGCTGACCGACTGCTGGCCGCGACTCTCTAGCTTAGCCACTGCTGCGGTGTTGATCTCCACATCCGTGAGCTTGCTCTTGCCAGCCATATGTGCCCTTAACATGATGCAGACTACAAAATAAAAAGCAAAATCAGTTAGATTCAAAGGTGAAGAGAAGAAAGAGCATATCTAGGCTGGACGGAAGCCGCGTTTGGATCAAGCTCAAGTCAAACACATATAGGACGCCTTCTAGCAGCAATCGGTGAATGTGGTATTTCTGACCGACCAAACTTGAAGATGCCTGGAGATAGTCAAATCGACTTTTGTATTTCCTGAGCGACAAGGGATTCCTCACCTCTAGCTTCCAATCAGTCGAAAAGTCTGGCCGCTCAGGAAAACGAAGGAAAAAGTAGTTGTCCCTCCAATGCTTATTGGAGGACGACATTTTATCAAAAAATATCAAGCTCACTCGGGCTTGGAACAAAAAGGCCCTTGACTCGGACAATTTGGGGTAATAAAAATAATGAAAAACTCGAGGAGTCAAAGGAATGTTGTGCAGGCGGAACAAAACTACGACCTCGCACAACAACCTAAAGCAGTTCGGCACTAACTAATTAAGGGAAATATGAAAATATTTACAAACAACGGAGAAAAACGGTTGAACAGGGAAACGAAGGTCGGCGGTAAACTAATCTTTAAATAAACACAAAAGCCACAGTGGTGGTTCATGTGGTCGGTCGAAGGCAGAAAGAATAGCAATTTGGTAGTCGGATGGAAATTGATAGGCAGATTTCAAACTCTCAACGTCATCCCCGTCAAACCTAGACTCAGTGAAAGTATACTAAAGCTCGGGGGCGGGGGCGGGGGCGGGGGCGGGGGGTTGCGAGGAACTAGCCATCGAAAACAGAGGAGTCGAGGAAGAATAACGAACAAATTCGAGTAAGAAAAAGGCAAAGAAGCTTACAGAAAAGATTGTCGGAGAAGAAGAAGAAGAACAAGAAGAAGAAGCGAAGCGTCGCGGAGAAGGAAGAAGATGGCGATGCAAGTGAGGTTTATAAACCTCCCGGCCGATCGACCTGAACCGCTCGATCCAGGGTTGCGAAAAACTAGGAGAAGATCCAGTCATTGAATTTGAAATGACGCTTGTCACGTCGCTAGTGGATAGCCGTCTGTCACGTCAAACGTGCGGCAGCAGAAAATAGGGCACATGACGTTTAGCTAGTGGAAGACATTAATGAGGCTTAATTAAAATGTATAGTCATGTGCTCGACCATAATTATCAGAGATTTGCACGATTTTGGAGAAATTTGGATGACGTTAGGACGCTCAGTTAAGGGAGCGCAAGGAAAGGAGAAAATTCACCAAGTGTTGTCGTCCATCGTCCCCACCGGGCACAGATAATGGATTGTCACATAGCCGAACGACCGAGGCACCATATGCTTTGGGAGGTGTGATCTGAGTGATAGCTACGTACCCAGCCTGATGAAATGAAGCCAAACAACGAAGATGTTTGTGTCGATCAGAAACTGCGAAGCGTATGTAGGGTCCTATCGGTCATGTAAGACACCGAAGACGCTACTTGTCCAATCAGTCGGACTTGCAGCCTCCTTCAACTAGACTTGAGGGGGAGGCTTGTGATGCGGTGACATAGGGAGGCCCGCCTGCATGGGGTCAACTGCCAAGGTAGAGGTCAAAGTCAAGGTGGTAAACGCAGGGTGTCAAAGGGTCGAATGGAGGGTGATTGCAACTGTCGGTCGGGATAATTAGTGTCTGACCGGCGGCAGACATATCCGAGCGGACCACCCGGCTAGCTTAGGATAATATAATAAGACAACCAGACGCTCATTGTGGAGCAACGAGACGCTAAGGAGACCGGAGAACTTGTCCGAGCGAGGAGGGCATGCTACTACATAGTCATCGCAGGGAATAACAGCTAAGGTCGACATAGCGGAAGAATCTTGGTTGAGCGGCTACCCCGCTCGGCCAAGCAGTGGGACCCTTGCCATCTCTCTAAAGCTGACAGAGTGGAGGAGTCTCAGCCGAGCGGTCATCCCGCTCGGCCAAGCAGCGGGACCTGACCATCAACGGAGTGGAGGAGTTCCGACTGAGTGGCTACCCCCTCAGCCAAGCAGCGGGACCATTGCCATATCTCCCAATATCCTTTTGGGAGCTAGTTCCGCTGACACGAGGCATGGTCGACAGTCGGATCGTATGATAGAAGCTTCTACTATCTTGTCAATGATATGTATGCTCTGTTAAGGTATAGTATCATAGGCACTTTCCTGATAGGTCCCTTCATATGACATATTAGAAAAATGCTTATGCCTCGAGGAGCGTGTACATCGCTCATCAGGGCTCTATATAAAGAGGGTCCATCACCGGCGGAGATATGCGTCATTCACTGTTTGCGCTAAGGTTACTGTTGCTCCACTTTCTTCCACTATTCCGGTGACTAACTTGAGAGTTGGAGGGCCAACGCCGGGGACCTCTTCCCTGGCTCGATACTGACGTTACTTGTTTGCAGAGCAGAGCGAGATCTACAGTCGATCAGCGAAGCCACTACATCCCCAGCTTTCCATCTTCCCGCTTTCCAACATGATTAATATATATAGGCTCAAATCATTAAAATACGAGTTATATTTTGTATACCAGAGGATGATCCCTTTGCATGTATTGGTAGGGGTTGATGGTCCCTATTTGTAAAATAAGTGGGACCATAAATTTCTACCAATATATGTAAATGAATCATCCCTTGATCTATAAAATGTGGACTAGAAGATCTGACCTCGTAGTAAGAGCCTACAGTCATTTAAAATTTGAGTTATACTCATAAATTAACCAAAGTTATTAAAATATCCATCTCTCTCATACATTATCTTCCATTAAACAAGGTAATTTTTAGGACAATTAATTACATAAATATAACTGATATTATCATTTAAATAAGAAACAAATGAATAAAATAAACATGTATGATTTGAGAATTATCTTATAATTAGATCCATTTTACTGAAGGCTTTTCTTTGAAGGTCAGAGAATGCAGCAAACTACCACCACCTTGATCCTGTTTCTTCTTCTTCTTACTCGAAGCACCAAATAGCTTACTCCAAAACCTCTCTTTCGTCACCTTCAACTCCTTGTCTTTCTTCTTCTCCTCCTCTTCCTTCCGACGACGGCCTCTGACGGCGAACATCAACGACCGACTCTTCGTCAGCCGACCAGTAACCACCCTAGCCCGCTTCATTTCATGGAGTCGTGGAGGCGAGGAAGCCGAAGAAGAGACGTCATCGGAGCCGTCGTCATCGTCCGAGTACAGCGACGAAGAGCACGACGAAGAAAGACCCGCAGCAGCGGAGGAAGAGGTCGAGAGGTGCTGATAGAGCTTCTCCCTGAGGCAGAAGGGACAAACCCCGACCGACTGCCGGTGCTTCGGGTGCCTCTTGCACCGGCCTCCGTCCGCCGCCGGCCTCCCCATTATCAATTCGCCAATTTCTTCTCGTGCGGAGACGTATGCGACACATATAAAGGAGATCGATCGAGGCGGTAGGGAAATTTCCTGGTTGCTTCGTCGGTGGGGAGTTGGAATATGCATGGAAAGAGGAGCACTTTAATTTGGACTCGACTTCTTCGGAGAAGCCAATGCGAAATTGGAACCGTACGATGCAGATTCGAAGATCGGAATCGTGATTCTAGCTACATGGGCCGGATCAGGTCTTCTTCGTAACTCAAAATCTGACGTGGATATGGCGTTGAATGTACGGGCGAGATGACGATTGGGTACCAATCATTCCATTCTGGTTGGCATTTTTATTTGACGAAAGAATTTGTTGGCCAGTTGTCGTGCCATGAAAGGTCGTGGAAGCTGCGTTCGCCTTGAAGAGCACTCGATCCAACATGTGTTTGTGGTCGGTCTCGGTACTCGTCACTGCATTTGCGACGGTGCAATTAAGACGCTTTCTGGCACGCCTGCCGCGCTGAATGATGGTACAGCCCTAATAATTCTATGAATTTATAGATAATGTTAAATTAGATAAATTTATTTTTTAGGTAGTCAGATTGGATTTACCGTAAATTTATTTTAGTTTATTGATATATGATTCTTCCGTACGTATATTTATCGATCGACGTAATCTACGAATTAATGAAAAATAAAAAAACAATTAATGACATATAGAAATTTCGGAAAAGTGGTTCATAAAAGTAATGTAATTAATAGTCCGAATTTGAATAAAATACCAACAGGGCCCATCATTACCATCAAAAAAAAATAAAATAAAATAAAACAAACGACTGGATTCAGTATTTCGATATCAATGGAGCGCTGGAGCTCCATACGACCATGTGAAACTTGTTGGCCTCGATCGTCATCGCTCAATTAAGTTGGTGATGATAGTGGATCCCATCTAAAATCAGTGAAAGCTAAGTCGATGAGCTAATGAATCGGAATTAAATTGCAACACTTACTTTCAGGCCGTGTCATATCTTATTAAACAAGTATTTCTTTCACTAAGCAAACTATGTTATAGAAATTTTCTGATATTAAGTTCAATCCCACTCTAATTCTAATTCCGGGATCCGTCCTAGGTGGTGGGTGACTGAGAATATGGCATATAAACAATAGTAGAATGTGAAGTTCTCAGTAAACATACTTGTACCCACGGGGACGACATCCTATATAACATATATATTATCCATATATAATTAGCTATCACATCATGATAAGATAAATACCCTGACAATTATACATGTAACATTTATTGTGACTTAGTCTGTGAATCATAATAGCCTAATGGGCAGACCAATCATCTTATTGGGCTTTCAAGGTCCATCATCCTTAGGAGCAGTTTTAATAGGAGCTCAACAAGAGAAAAGGACATAGAAGGGAGCGGAGCCCTGTGTATTGTGAATCCGATATAAAGCATAGACTTGACTTAGTGGGAGTAGAGCCCGTAGAGTCGAAGAAATCCGACTGGAAAAATGTATGGGAGCATAGCCATGGAGTTTGATCGGAAGATTGCATGAGAGTTGAGCATGCAGTGTCAGTAGGAGAAGAGCCCGTGGAGTCGGAGAAATCCGACTGGAAGAATGTATGGGGGCAAAGCCCTAGAGTCCAATTGGAAGATTGTATAGGAAAAGAGCATGCGGTCTCAGTATAAGCAGAGCCTCTAGAGTAGGGAAAATCCAATCAAAAGATCGCCAAGGTTGCCCCCACCCCCCTCTTTTAGGATTTGACCTCCACATCATCTAAAAGATTAACTTTATAATTCTATGTATGTTTCTTGTAGCTAGCACATACAAGACTGATGTTCAGAAATGTGGTTGATATGGTAGAATTATGTAGTCTGCATGTGATCTATATGGTTAAAAATTATATTGAGTTATCAGTCAAAGTTATGATGAGTTAGACGTGATCCAAAGAGAATTGGATTCAGCCCAGATGAGATTCGGATTTGATCGAACTTGCTCAGCATAGTCATCCCAAGAAATAGAGTATGCCTAAAGACAAGACCGTTACTAAGACTGGGCTTCAGTCATCGACATCGCTCCTGTCTTGACTCTATATCTAGACATCCTCTCTGTCTTAGTCTCAATCATCGACATCACCTCTGCTTCGACCTCATATTTCGACATTTCCTCAAGCTTAGCCTCAAATCTCGAGATCTCCCCTGGCTGGGCCTTGGTCATGAACATCATCCCTGCCCGGCCTCAGTTGCCGGCATCATCTCTATCTCAATTTCAATCGTCGACTTCATCTATCTTCAAGGTCACTCAACATCAATCTCATTTCTTCATCTATTCTTAGATTGAACCCACACTCTAGGGGACATGTAGAAAATGTGTGAGAGGTGTGTGAAAAATGGACACAACGTAACCACCACATTGATGAGGTTATTTTTTCTTGGAAGTGTTGGTGCAATATCCCTTAGGTCAAGGTTGACCTGGTTGACCAAGCTTGAGTCTTGGTTTGGATTTCGATGTTTGACAATAAGATATTGATTGCAGAAGAGTCAAGTAGGTCAAGGTTGACTGGATACTTGACTGTGAAAGTCCTGGTGAGTGAAGCCAGGCAGAAGGAAAACCCTGGTGAGTGAAGCCAGGTGAAAGTCCTGGTGAGTGAAGCCAGGCAAGGGAAAATCCAGATGGATCAAGGATGATCGGACATCTGGTGTTGGGAAGTCCAAGTAAGTCAAAGGATTGACTGGATACTTGGCACGAGGAAATTCAGATGGGTCAAAGGGATTGACCAGACATCTGGTGGAAGTCCAAGTAGGTCAAGGGAGTGACCAGATACTTGGCACGAAGATAAAAGTCCAAGTGGGTCAAAGGGATTGACCGGACACTTGGTGAGGAGTCCTAGCAGGTCAAGGGAATGACTAGATGCTAGGCATGACGTACCAACAGGTTAAGGTTGACCGGATGTTGGTTTGGGACTTGGTTTTGGGCAAATACCAAGTGCTGGATCGATCAGTGGATCGATCCAGACCTTTCCCAGCGAACAGAAAGTCTCTGGATCGATCAGTGGATCGATCCAGATGTCCCAATCGATCAGTGAATCGATTGGGACGCTGCTGCTTCGCGCGATAAGCGCTGGATCGATCCGTGGATCGATCCAGGCGTTTTTCCAGAGCACAAAGGCGCTCTGGATAGATCCGTGAATCGATCCAAAGCCTCCCCGATCGATTGGGAACATTCGAATCGATCGGGATCCGACCGTTGGCGTCGATAAAGGCCGCAGGCGCACGATTCCTTCGGTATCTCTTCGCAGATTCATCTCAGATCTCTCGCCAGCTTCTCCACAGCACTCACAAAGCTCAGATCGCCAGTTCTTGAAGGATCTTGGAAGGTTTCCAAGTCAAGAGGCGGATCAAAGCCAAGAAGAGAAGCTAGGGTTAGGGTTTGTACTCATTGTAAGCTTGTATTTCTTGTATCCTTTCCCTCTCTTCTTGTGTTGAGTCTTGTAGGGCTTCTCCGCCCTTGTTAGTTACCATAAAGGAGAGTTTTACTTACTGGAGGGTGTGTGTGTTGGTGTGGATCCTTGGATTAGTCACCTCTTGTGAGGTGGATACCAAGTAAACCAACCGTGTTAGCGTTGTGTGATTGTTTCTTTGTATTTCCGTTGCACATCTTTGAAGAAACAAGCAACGCCGAGCAACGAGCGAACGTGACGAGCTATTCACCCCCCCTCTAGCTACTTTTGGTCCTAACAAGTGGTATCAGAGCGAGGCCGCTCTTCACCGGAATCATCGCCGGAAGGGTCAAGCAAAACAAGAAGAGTTAGAGGGTGAAGAAGTTGAAGCAAAATTGTCAAAGTCAAAGAAATTCAAGAAGCTCAACTTCAAGATGCAATTCCAAGATGGACTTGGATTTGATACAAGGGTGGCTCCACCATACACATCGGCAAGCTTCGATTCTTGGAGATCAAGAATCGAAAATTTTCTTATGATGGAGATAGAGCAATGGTTTGCTCTAATGGAAGGCTTCAAAGCTCCAACAAACTCCAAGGGCAAGCTTCTCAAGAAAAGCAAATGGAGCTCGGAGCAAGTCCAAAGGTGCGAGGCAAATGACAAAGTGACCAAGCTTTTGGTCAATTTATTGCCAAGCACCATCCTTTGCAAAATTGGAGAATTTGAAGATGCAAAGGAATTATGGAGCAAATTGGCCAAGCTTCATGAAGAGATCCCCTCCACTGTACAAGAGCAAGAAGTATCCAGAGAGGGTGACTCTTTGGAGCAAGACCAAGAGAAGGACTCCAAGGTTGAGAGATGCTCAACCTCCGAAGAAGAAGTCCAAGAAGAAGCTTCATCCTTAAGGGAATGCATCGAAGGGAACAAGGAGGGAGCATACTCCTTGTTTCATATTCAAGATGATGAAGCCTCCACCTCTAGGATTGAGGGGGAGCGATCTTTGGTCAAGAAGAAGGAGAAGCCTCTACATCCGGGTCAAGAGACGAAGAGGAGGAAGAAGATTCTACCTCCACAAGTCAAGAAAAATCAAATGGAGGGAAATCAAGGTCCGATCAAGAGGAAGCTTCCACCTCCGGATCCAAAGGAAAAGATGTCACCCCTACAAGCAAAGGTATAAATATTTCAATTAATAATAAAAATCATATTATATGCTTTGAATGTAGGGAACATGGGCACTACAAGAGCAAGTGCCCCAAATTGGCCAAGAAAAAGGGTCAAATGGCACAAAAAGGCAAGGAGAAGCTCAAGGAGACCATCCCCGGAACAAAGAAGAGCAAGGAGCACATTGTGTGCTTCTTGTGCAACCAAAAGGGGCATTACCGAAGTCAATGCCCTAAGGGGAAGAAGGTGGTTAAGGCTCATGGAGGAAGCTCAATTCAAGGGGAAGCCTCCAAGGTAAAAAGAAAGGTAACTTTCATTGAGCCTACCCCTTTAAATTATGGTAAAAAGCATGATAGTTCTCACTTATATCATTTTAATGCTATTTACCATGAAAATAAGAAGCATGATAGCGTTAAGGAAAAACATATAGCTTTTCATGCTAAAACCACTACACCTAGGGCTAGGAATGTGGGTAAAAGTCTAGGTAAGAACTCTAAGGATTCTAGTTACAAGCCTAGAAACAAAAATGCTCATGGATCAAATGGAAAAACAAAAACTAAGGACTTAGTGATGGAAAATCAAGTCTTGAGGTCAAGACTTGACAAATTAGAAAAGACCCTAAAATGAATGGAAAATATCCTAAAAGGGCAAAACGAGCATAGCCTAGGTCTAGGAGCACAAAAGCCATCCAATGGTCATAGAGGTTTGGGATACAAACCCAAAGCTAAAAGGGATGTGCCTAGTTATCATAGGGTTCCATATAGCTATGGAACAAACCCTAAGTCTAGAGGTCAAGTCAAAGATACAAGGGAAGATATCCCTAGCAGTATCTTTGCAACCAAAGTGACTAAGACTTCTAAGAAGTCTAAGAAAGTCACTAACAAGGTCACAAGGGAGGCTATCCCTAGAGTTGACCTAGAAAATGTGACCAAGGCTTCTAAGAAGCCCAACAAGGTCACTAGGAAGGTATCTAGGGAAGTTATCCCTAGTGAGTACCTAGAGCATCCAAGGAGCACCAATAAGTGTTGGGTTCCTAGAAGCATTTTCTCTACCCCATAAATGGGTTAGAGAGTGTCAACTCCGATTAGAAGGGTAGTTAACCCAACTTTGAGGAAATTGACACTCAAGGAGCATTTTCAAGGTTTTGTTAACCTTTGAAAATGAAATGGAATTATTATTTACTCCTTGAAAGAGTAAAATGTGCCTAATGGTGGAAGAATTGATTTTAATCTTAAATGGCACATATTGGGAAATTCATAAGAACTACCAAGTTGGGATTTTGGTATGTTCTTAGGAAATTTAAGGCGATCCGGGCCTTAATTTAAAGGTGCTACTCTTGTGGAAAAATGAAATATGCCAACATTTGAGGATATGCTTATTTTCAATTGGCATACATTAATTAAGGGAATTAGAAATGCCAATTTAGGGTTTGGCATTTTCTTGAAGCACTTTAGGGCAATCTAGGTTTAAGTTGTAAGTTTAGCTAAGATTTTAAGGATACTTAGATAGTTAATCTAGGTATATTTTATTTATGCTAAATCTTGCCATGATTGTTTGCCCATCATATGCCATGACATCATGTCTATTTTTGCATTCATGTTTTATTATGAAAAATCCAAAAATACCATGTCATGACATTCATACATCATGTAGTTATGGGAATCTTTCTTTTGAAAGTTATTTTATTTTGATGTATGCCATAACATTATCATGCATTAGTTTAATTCCTTGTAATTAAGGACAAATGACATTTAACAACACTTATTAACAAGTGACATCCTAGGTGGATGTCTAATATCTCCAAAATGCCTAGATAGATATGCATGATCCCTAGATTAGGGCAAAACCAAAATCTACATCTCACAAAGACTATAAGGTGACTTGTATGTGTTTTAGTGCACATTAGATACAAGTGAGATGTTAGGATGATGAACAAAGCTCAAGATGTTGATTCAGTGCATTCTTTTGAGTTTTTAGGTTCATCAAAACATATAGTTATGTGTTTTCCCATCATTGGGAAAGCTAATGTACAAGTCATGTGCATTATGCCCAAGGAACATGATGGGATATTGGTTTTGAAAATGTTTTTAAAAATGATTTTGGAAAACCATGGTGAAGGCTATCTTTTGATAGTAATCACCATTGAATAGTTAAACATAAACTTGAAGAAAACGCTAAAGTTTTAGCACGTTTTCAAGCTTGTATCAAATCTTTGAAAATATGATGTATTTTCATAGAAAACTATTTTTCCATGATTAAGTATGCTCTAAATAATGTCTACACAAAATTTTATGATTTTTGGATTTTTGGATTTTTGTAGAATTTTCTAGGGGTTTCTGAAGTTGACTGAAATGGAATTTCAGCAACTATCAGAGCTCCGATCGATCCATGGATCGATTGGAGTGCCTGAATCGATCCATGGATTGATTCAGAAGGCAAGTCTCCCGAGAGCAGAAGCTCGCTGGATCAATCAGCCGATCGATCCAGGTAGTTTGAATCGATCAGTGGATCGATTCAGAAAGGTCCAATCGATTGGAACCCAACTCCAATCGATCCAAGTTGCTGATTTTGGCTGGGAAGGCCTGATTTCAGCATCTTTGAACCTCTTTGAGTCTAGGTAACCATTCCAAAACCCCTAAAATACATTTGTATACATACAAAGGGTGTTTTCATGTGAAAACAAGGATAGATTGGTTAAGGAAGGCTTCATTGAAGTTTAGGTTGAGGTTTGTTTCAAATTTTGGGTATTTGAACCTCAAAACTTCTAAATTTGGGTTTCCTAAAGGTTTAGGGATTCCAAGTCATTGTTGGTGCAATGACAGAAGTTACCACCATGTCTTTAGGGGGAGGGACTCTTTAAAGACATGAAAAATTATTTTTCATGAACCTTGGAAGGTGGTTAACTTTCTTTAAAGAAAATGCTCATGTATGAGCTTTTGAACTTGAAATGGGGAGTGGATATCCTCATTATTTCAAGTGGGAACTCAAGTGGTTGGAAAATGCTCAACGTTGGGTATTTGTCTACATTGAGGGAGAAGTTAAGGATAAATGAAGGGTATGGGACCTTCATTATCGTGTTGATCACAACGAGTGATGTTGTGAACAACGATGAGCAACTCTTCAGGGGGAGAGTCGTCAACAAATGGATTTGTTGATGTGTACCCAAAAATGGGGCATTTGTTGAAGTGTGCCCAAAATTGAGGCACGGGTTAATGTGAGCTCAAAGATGGGTTGATGTGTGTCAATAGGGGGAGAATGTGTGGTTTAAGTTAGGCCTTCATTACCTATGGGGGAGGTCATAGGGGGAAAATGAAGGGAACCAACATTCATACTTTGGCATGAATGGAGTTAAGGCTATGAGATTAGCTTAACTCAGAATGGACCAAACTTAAAGGTATTGTCAAACATCAAAAAGGGGGAGATTGTTGGTGCAATATCCCTTAGGTCAAGGTTGACCTGGTTGACCAAGCTTGAGTCTTGGTTTGGATTTCGATGTTTGACAATAAGATATTGATTGCAGAAGAGTCAAGTAGGTCAAGGTTGACTGGATACTTGACTGTGAAAGTCCTGGTGAGTGAAGTCAGGCAGAAGGAAAACCCTGGTGAGTGAAGCCAGGTGAAAGTCCTGGTGAGTGAAGCCAGGTAAGGGAAAATCCAGATGGATCAAGGATGATCGGACATCTGGTGTTGGGAAGTCCAAGTAAGTCAAAGGATTGACTGGATACTTGGCACGAGGAAATTCAGATGGGTCAAAGGGATTGACGGACATCGGGAAGTCAAGTAGGTCAATGGAGTGACCAGATACTTGCACGAAGATAAAAGTCCAAGTGGGTCAAAGGATTGACCGGACACTTGGTGAAGTCGATAGGTCAAGGAATGACTAGATGCTAGGTAATGACGCAACAAGTTAAGGTTGGCCGGATGTTGGTTTGGGACTTGGTTTTGGGCAAATACCAAGTCTGGATCGATCGATGGATCGATCTAGACCTTTCCCAGTGAACAAAGCCTGCGGATCGATCGGTGGATCGATCCAGGTCCCAATCGATCGGTGAATCGATTGGGACCTAGAGTTCGTTGGGATCGATCCGTGGATCGATCGAGGCGTTTTCCAGAGGCGCTCCGGATCGATCCGTGGATCGATCCAAACCTCCCGATCGATTAGGGAACATTGAATCGATCGGGATCAAGCCGATGGCGTCGATAAAGGCGCGCGCGATTCCTTCGGTATCTCTTGCGATTCATCTCGGATCTCTCTTGACTTCTCACGGCCTCCAAAGCTCGGATCGCCGGTTCTTGAAGGATCTTGGAAGGTTTCCAAGTCAAGAGGCGGATCAAAGCCAAGAAGAGAAGCTAGGGTTAGGGTTTGTACTCATTGTAAGCTTGTAAGCTTATATTTCTTGTATCCTTTCCCTCTTTTCTTGTGTTGAGTCTTGTAGGGCTTCTCCGCCCTTGGTAGTTACCATAAAGGAGAGTTTTACTTACTGGAGGGTGTGTGTGTTGGTGTGGATCCTTGGATTAGTCACCTCTTATGAGGTGGATACCAAGTAAACCAACCGTGTTAGCGTTGTGTGATTGTTTCTTTGTATTTCCGCTGCACATCTTTGAAGAAACAAGCAACGAGCGAACGCGACGAGCTATTCCCCCCCCCCCCCCCTCTCTCCCTCCTCTAGCTACTTTTGGTCCTAACAGGAAGATCCGAACAACTATTGTGAATATTCAGAAACATGTGACATTAAAGAAATGGAGAGGTGGTTAAGTGGTTGTTGAATCTAGTCTCTTGGTTGCCCTTCCTTCAAACACTTGACGCTTGATAAATGGAGAGGCAAATAATGATTGTCGGATCTGATTTTCTTCACTAGCCCATATGAGGATAATAGAGGAGAATGCAACATCTGACTTTACTAAACTCCCTTGTTTCTCCTTCCTCCTCTAGTTTGATATCAAAAGAAATCCTAATTTGAGCATCGAAATGATCTACCATGATCCATCTCTGATGTCATTCTAGCTCTCTTTTGGAGTACATTTTAAGTCTTTTCATCCCTTCACCGACAATCTTCGAAAAACACGCACGTTAACTTGTTCGTTAATCAATGACTTGACCATCCACGGTCTCCATGCTACTACTTCCATAGCATGCATTGAATCATTAATGACAACACCAACAACTGCGGACACATAATATTCCAAAGTTGTGCGTTTCTATTCCAGACGAGAAATGTATCTAGCACTACCACATGTGATTATCACTACTCTATACTCGATCACCTTATGTGTATTTTGAATTTTTCGTTCTTGAAACCTCAAATTCTTACATTTTCTATGTGATTTCCTTCATAATGGATTAAGGATTTTGCTTCTGTTTTTGGTCTGTAACATGGTCAGTTCCTGGTATCTAGGTTTTAATCAGGCATTCATTTTCCTTTTCCAAGCTGTGCATTTCTTGACATGGTATGGATGCCAAGCTAGAGAAGTTAATTCTTCACAAGCTTATGAGTTATGACTTTGGAGGAATACCAGTAGAGCACGGTGCGTGCAACAGTCGGGTAGGTCTTTGACCTTTCTTGCTCCCCAAAGAAGGCACGTGCAACAATTGAATGTATCGTTAGATTATTCAGTCTTAACTGTTTAATGCATATCTTTATTCAGCGGATAGTTAAGTTAAAGTTCCAACCAAAACTACATCAACCTTGATATCATACTCGGATTTTATATGTTCTCCAAGCTTATATGTTCAGCAGTGTGAGGTCCCCGTTTCTTGAATCAAAATAATCTAACAGTTTGTCAGAATATGAATAAGTTTGAGATAAATAAATATCGCACCCACCCTGTTCAAGGACTCTGTTCTGAGAAATGCTTAGATTTGATTGTGAAGCATGCGGTCTGTTTATCGTTTCGTTTGTGACTTCAGAAACGAACGTTTCATTTGCCATTTGCTCTGTTCTCGATCAGATTCCTGCCAGGGCCAGGTTAAGGACAAAACGTCTGGATGGATAATGCCAAAATTGCTGCTACTGGCATACGCCTCTCTCTTGATTCAGGGCTGGTTCGATTGAGGGGAGATGATGAGAGCATTCTACTTGAATTAGTAGATCAGGGTGTAAACTCTTGTTTGGTTCTCTGCTATATCGAACCGGTACAGGTAATATGTCATAAACATTGTACTCATTTACCGTCGTCCGAAGTTAAAAACAGCGAGACCGACTTTGCTGGTTCCGCGGAGCCCTACCACGCCTATGTTGTCCCTCTCCCTCACTGTTGACTGCAGGCGTCAACGGACCACCTACTGGCTTCTTCTTCAATCCATACACACACATTTCAAAGTGGCAACCAATCGAGCCGTGGCTCATTCATTGCAGGGATGTGGAATCCAATGCTGATTCGGACGAGTGGCAGACGGGGACGTTGCGAGGGGCGGAGAGGACCTCGTAAAGTGCACGTACCATGGACCGCCTCTGTATTTCTTCCCTTCTTTTTTTTCCCAGCCATTTGAGCCCCCGCGGTGGCCCCCCACCGTCGCTGTACCAGCTCCGTTGGCCGATGCGCGATGCGATGTGATGCGTTAGGAGGACCACCGCCGGATGGGATCGCGATGCTGTAATTCCCTTTCACGTGTTTTTCCGAGTAGGATTGTAAACAAACAAGTGACTGAAGAAACAATTTCCTAATTTTTCATCCGTGTTTTTTATCTGGCTGGCCAAACGAGAAGATATATTGGCGGATTCTGAAATGGACATGAAATTGTTGAAAAGTATGTGGGCCAATTAGTCGTCGGTGAAAAGTATGTGGACTGATCATAAATTGACGTCCGCGTCGGTATTAATAAACAATGGTAATGAAGTGGCAGGTGTCTTTTATTTATTTATTTTGCAGTTCTTATCAGGGACGTAGTCCGTGTCATTCGATTGATTTGGATAACCGAAACAATCTGTAATTTTTCTAAGTTATTTTTTTGCTTAATTGAGCATGACCCATACATAATCTTCGTTAGTCCTCGATCAAAAATCCAGTGGCAAATAATTCATGAATCTCGCTGAATTACGATATGTGTAGGATTTTTGTGCTAAATTATTAATTACTTGCGCCATTAGAATTTAAGATAACATGATGATACATACATATTTGATTTTACAAAAATAATTCCGTAGAGCATGCTCCATACTAATTATTGATTATGATAATTACCCTCGCCGTCGTTTTCGCTAGCGGCTCAATTCCAGTACAACCAATTGAGACCTGGCGTCGGCTCGTCGGCGAAGAAGCCATGGCAGTGCTCCTCCTCTCCCTCCAGTAGCTCTTCCATCTTCATCGGGTGATTCTGGTAATAGTAAATCCCGCCGCCTACGCCGATTGATTTCATTGTCCTCGAATCCAGGTTCAGAAGAGGGAGGGGCGGCGGCGAATCCGGGAAGGTGGCGCCGATGCCGACCGATAGCATGTTGGTGGCCGACGCAGATGACGAAAATCCCCGCGGGCTGTCCTCGTCGTTGAGTACGGCGTCGTTCAGGATAGCGCTCGAGTCGCTGTCCGACGACCTGTTCTTGAACGCCAGAGACGGAGGAGGGGGTTCATCCGTACCCGCAATCGCCTTTTTGTCGGCCGCCGGCGCTGATGGATCTTCCTCTGCCAACTTGGCCTTCAGCTCTTTGATCTGCACCGATATAGATCGGATAGAGTCGAGATCCCCCTTTTGAGGACTACCGCCAATTTTGAGAGGTAAAAAATTAGGGTTTCCCCCCTAATCCAAGACTGGCTTACCTCTGCGAGCAAGGAGTCCTTGTCGCGGAGGAGGGCGTCGCAGTCGAGGCGGAGCACGTCGTGGCTGGCCTTGAGTGCGGCATAGTCGTGTTCCAGCTGCTTGGTCTTCCACCGCGCGCGGCGGTTCTGAAACCAAACGGCGACCTGCCGCGGCTGGAGGCCGAGCTCCTGCGCCAGCCTCACCTTCCGCTCTGGCTCCAGCTTGTTGTCCACCTCAAAATTCTTCTCCAGCGCTCTCACCTGCTCCGCGCTCAGCCGCCGCTTCTTCGCCCCGCGCCCTCCGCCACCGTACATCTCCTCTTCCGGGCTCTCATCCTCCTCGAGCCCGTCCATGAACGACGTGAACGTGGTCCTCTCTTCTCCTTCGCACAATAAACTCCAGGTTAGACACCAATTACGCTAGAAAGATGAAATCTTTTCATAATTCCTTATCATAATTTAGCTACACGTAATCGAATTATACCAGTAGGGATCAGATGATCCGAGTAACTGAGTGATCTCTTCATGACAATCCCGAACTGAGTTGGTGGTTTCAGAAGATCTTTAGCTTGTTCTCGACAAGCAAGCAGAGTCTCTTTAACTGTACAACTCGTCTTACCGAGTTCTAAAGGAAGAAGGGAAGTGGGCTGACGCACAGCAGCTGAGGGAGCAGCTGTGCGGAGAACATAGGATGAACAGAGGAGGAGGGTCTCTTCCACGTCCCCTCTTCTTTCTCCTTCTGGCCCATCTCCTCGCCTTCAGAGCCCATCAATTGAGATTTAGTAGATCTATCTGTGGCGTGAAACTGGTGGAGATGCACTCATGGATCAGTGAGGAAGGAAGGAACAATGAAGCTGAAAGAGATGGATAAGAGAGGAGGAAGGTGGTAGAAGAGCTAGCGAGCGAGAGATTCCCTTCCTCTATAAATAAAACAAATTTGAAAACTTTAGTTGGGTTTGGGGTTGGGTTTAGGGTAACATTGGTTAAGAGAAGACTTTGCGTCCAAAATGAAATGAAATGAAACGACAAATAAAATGAATCATTTTTTTCCTTTTTCCTATTACTTTCTTATTTTACGACCTTGAATTGTGGATGTCCCCATGCATGCCTTGTTTTTACATAATAGGGGAAACCAAATAAAATACATCATTTTAGTTTTGCACTATTTTATTTATCTTATTTATTTTGTGATAGACCATTCATGTCTTTGTTCTATTATATGTTGGAAAAATATATAGTTCATAATATTTAGATCCATGATCTATGACCGTAAGCTCCAATTAAATAACACATTTGGATCTGATTGTTATGGTCTAATTAGAGAAAGCAATTAAATCACATTGCCCATTATTTGACCTAGTTTGACATGATATTGGCCATGCTAAACTCACCCTTATAAGGGTCATGTCATATTAACCTTGACTCATAAATTGGAATCAAGCTTGGTGCCACTTTTTGGGATTTATTTGGACTATCGCAATTCAATATCTATAGCCAAAACGAGTTCATACCTAGCACAGTAGTAGCACAAATCTTAGGTCGAGTGCAATCATGTTCTCAACTTGATCATTTTTTTCCGTCTTGGTCCCTTTTAAATTGGTGCAAAATAATTAATTTTTAGCCTTGCAATATTCAAAATAACATTTAAAACTTTGGTACCTAAACTTTCTAAAATATCACAAATAAACATCTCCAACTTTTGTTTCCCTCATTTATTTATTTTTTTATCTTTATAGTGTGTGTATATTTCACTTGTGCGTAGCAAACTAAATTAACTGTTGATTATGAAGATTTAAGTGAAGTGATCGTTATGAGATGGAATTTCTCCAATTTTGAACTTTAAAAATTTCAATCCATGAAAATTGAATAATGTATTTATGGTCTAGAATTTCTTTCTTGCAATTAAGTATTTAAAAAATCATAAAGTATTTTTAAAATTAAAATTTAAAATATAAACTATTAAATAAATTTCAATATCTTTAATATTTATCTTTTATCTTTTAATATATATAATTATTTTTTAATAAATAT